>NW_026061757.1:1360686-1700857 GCF_023897955.1 Schistocerca gregaria | reverse complement strand
AAGAGCACTCCAAAGTCATAAGGTTGTGTAATTTTCAACAGTGTTCTTAATGTGTAGTATAAAAGTATTTAAAGATGTAGCTGCAACTTACAAAAATACG
This sequence comes from Schistocerca gregaria, assembly GCF_023897955.1. Taxonomy (NCBI): domain Eukaryota; kingdom Metazoa; phylum Arthropoda; class Insecta; order Orthoptera; family Acrididae; genus Schistocerca; species Schistocerca gregaria. The sequence goes on along the minus strand of NW_026061757.1, from coordinate 1,700,757 downwards.
AAATATCCACTCAGTCGTCCACTGTACGTAGATACATTCAGTGTGAAGAATGCTATGTGCACAGCACTAGCGCTTTTCTTCTAGAATATGACTCCGCTCCCACACGTCTCTTGTCAACCTGCTAACGAAGAAAATGCATACATAAGAGCACTCCAAAATCATAAGATTGTGTAATTTTCAACAGTGTTCTTAATGTGTAATATAAAAGTATTTAAAGATGTAGCTGCAACTTACAAAAATACGAAATATCCACTCAGTCGTCCACTGTACGTAGATACATTCGGTATGAAGAATGCTATGTGCACAGCACTAGCGCTTTTCTTCTAGAATATGTCGCCGCTCCCACACGTCTCTTGTCAACCTGCTAACGAAGAAAATGCATACATAAGAGCACTCCAAAGTCATAAGATTGTGTAATTTTCAACAGTGTTCTTAATGTGTAATATAAATGTATTTAAAGGTGTATCTGCAACTTACAAAAATACGAAATATCCACTCAGTCGTCCACTGTACGTAGATACATTCGGTGTGAAGAACGCTATGTGCACAGCACTAGCGCTTTTCTTCTAGAATATGTCGCCGCTCCCACACGTCTCTTGTCAACCTGCTAACGAAGAAAATGCATACATAAGAGCACTCCGAAGTCATAAGATTGTGTAATTTTCAACAGTGTTCTTAATGTGTAATATAAAAGTATTTAAAGATGTAGCTGCAACTTACAAAAATACGAAATATCCACTCAGTCGTCAACTGTACGTAGATACATTCGGTGTGAAGAATGCTATGTGCGCAGCACTAGCGCTTTTCTTCTAGAATATGTCGCCGCTCCCACACGTCTCTTGTCAACCTGCTAACGAAGAAAATGCATACATAAGAGCACTCCAAAGTCATAAGATTGTGTAATTTTCAACAGTGTTCTTAATGTGTAATATAAAAGTATTTAAAGATGTAGCTGCAACTTACAAAAATACGAAATATCCACTCAGTCGTCCACTGTACGTAGATACATTCGGTATGAAGAATGCTATGTGCACAGCACTAGCGCTTTTCTTCTAGAATATGTCGCCGCTCCCACACGTCTCTTGTCAACCTGCTAACGAAGAAAATGCATACATAAGAGCACTCCAAAGTCATAAGATTGTGTAATTTTCAACAGTGTTCTTAATGTGTAATATAAGTGTATTTAAAGGTGTATCTGCAACTTACAAAAATACTAAATATCCACTCAGTCGTCCACTGTACGTAGATACATTCGGTGTGAAGAATACTATGTGCACAGCACTAGCGCTTTTCTTCTAGAATATGTCGCCGCTCCCACACGTCTCTTGTCAACCTGCTAACGAAGAAAATGCATACATAAGAGCACTCCGAAGTCATAAGATTGTGTAATTTTCAACAGTGTTCTTAATGTGTAATATAAAAGTATTTAAAGATGTAGCTGCAACTTACAAAAATACGAAATATCCACTCAGTCGTCAACTGTACGTAGATACATTCGGTGTGAAGAATGCTATGTGCACAGCACTAGCGCTTTTCTTCTAGAATATGTCGCCGCTCCCACACGTCTCTTGTCAACCTGCTAACGAAGAAAATGCATACATAAGACCACTCCAAAATCATAAGATTGCGTAATTTTCAACAGTGTTCTTAATGTGTAATATAAAAGTATTTAAAGATGTAGCTGCAACTTACAAAAATACGAAATATCCACTCAGTCGTCCACTGTACGTAGATACATACGGTGTGAAGAATGCTATGTGCACAGCATTAGCGCTTTTCTTCTAGAATATGTCGCCGCTCCCACACGTCTCTTGTCAACCTGCTAACGGAGAAAATGCATACATAAGAGCACTCCAAAGTCATAAGATTGTGTAATTTTCAACAGTGTTCTTAATGTGTAGTATAAAAGCATTTAAACATGTAGCTGCAACTTACAAAAATACGAAAAATCCACTCAGTCGTCCATTGTACGTAGATACATTCGGTGTGAAGAATGCTATGTGCACAGCACTAGCGATTTTCTTCTAGAATATGACTCCGCTCCCACACGTCTCTTGTCAACCTGCTAACGAAGAAAATGCATACATAAGAGCACTCCAAAGTCATAAGATTGTGTAATTTTCAACAGTGTTCTTAATGTGTAATATAAAAGTATTTAAAGATGTAGCTGCAACTTACAAAAATACGAAATATCCACTCAGTCGTCCACTGTACATAGATACATACGGTGTGAAGAATGCTATGTGCACAGCATTAGCGCTTTTCTTGTAGAATATGTCGCCGCTCCCACACGTCTCTTGTCAACCTGCTAACGGAGAAAATGCATACATAAGAGCACTCCAAAGTCATAAGATTGTGTAATTTTCAACAGTGTTCTTAATGTGTAATATAAAAGTATTTAAAGATGTAGCTGCAACTTACAAAAATACGAAATATCCACTCAGTCGTCCACTGTACGTAGATACATTCGGTGTGAAGAATGCTATGTGCACAGCACTAGCGCTTTTCTTCTAGAATATGTCACCGCTACCACACGTCTCTTGTCAACCTGCTAACGAAGAAAATGCATACATAAGAGCACTCCAAAGTCATAAGATTGTGTAATTTTCAACAGTGTTCTTAATGTGTAATATAAAAGTATTTAAAGATGTAGCTGCAACTTACAAAAATACGAAATATCCACTCAGTCGTCCACTGTACGTAGATACATTCGGTGTGAAGAATGCTATGTGCACAGCACTTGCGCATTTCTTCTAGTATATGTCGCCGGTCCCACACGTCTCTTGTCAACCTGCTGACGAAGAAAATGCATACATAAGAGCACTCCAAAGTCATAAGATTGTGTAATTTTCAACAGTGTTCTTAATGTGTAATATAAAAGTATTTAAAGATGTAGCTGCAACTTACAAAAATACGAAATATCCACTCAGTCGTCCACTGTACGTAGATACATTCGGTGTGAAGAATGCTATGTGCACAGCACTAGCGCTTTTCTTCTAGAATATGAAGCCGCTCCCACACGTCTCTTGTCAACCTGCTAACGAAGAAAATGCATACATAAGATCACTCTGAAGTCATAAGATTGTGTAATTTTCAACAGTGTTCTTAATGTGTAATTTAAAAGTATTTAAAGATGTAGCTGCAACTTACAAAAATACGAAATATCCACTCAGTCGTCAACTGTACGTAGATACATTCTGTGTGAAGAATGCTATGTGCACAGCACTAGCGCTTTTCTTCTAGAATATGTCGCCGCTCCCACACGTCTCTTGTCAACCTGCTAACGAAGAAAATGCATACATAAGAACACTCCAAAGTCATAAGATTGTGTAATTTTCAACAGTGTTCTTAATGTGTAATATAAAACTATTTAAAGATGCAGCTGCAACTTACAAAAATACTAAATATCCACTCAGACGTGCACTGTACGTAGATACATTCGGTGTCAAGAATGCTATGTGCACAGCACTAGCGCTGTTCTTCCAGAATATGACTCCGCTCCCACACGTCTCTTGTCAACCTGCTAACGAAGAAAATGCATACATAAGAGCACTCCAAAGCCATAAGATTGTGTAATTTTCAACAGTGATCTTAATGTGTAATATAAAAGTATTTAAAGGTGTAGCTGCAACTTACAAAAATACTAAATATCCACTCAGTCGTCCACTGTACGTAGATACATTCGGTGTGAAGAATGCTATGTGCACAGCACTAGCGCTTTTCTTCTAGAATATGTCGCCGCTGAAACACGTCTCTTGTCAACCTGCTAACGAAGAAAATGCATACATAAGAGCACTCCAAAGTCATAAGATTGTGTAATTTTCAACAGTGTTCTTAATGTGTAATATATAAGAATTTAAAGATGTAGCTGCAACTTACAAAAATACGAAATATCCACTCAGTCGTCCACTGTACGTAGATACATACGGTGTGAAGAATGCTATGTGCACAGCATTAGCGCTTTTCTTCTAGAATATGTCGCTGCTCCCACACGTCTCTTGTCAACCTGCTAACGGATGAAATGCATACATAAGAGCACTCCAAAGTCATAAGATTGTGTAATTTTCAACAGTGTTCTTAATGTGTAGTATAAAAGTATTTAAACATGTAGCTGCAACTTACAAAAATACGAAAAATCCACTCAGTCGTCCATTGTACGTAGATACATTCGGTGTGAAGAATGCTATGTGCACAGCACTAGCGATTTTCTTCTAGAATATGACTCCGCTCCCACACGTCTCTTGTCAACCTGCTAACGAAGAAAATGCATACATAAGAGCACTCCAAAGTCATAAGATTGTGTAATTTTCAACAGTGTTCTTAATGTGTAATATAAAAGTATTTAAAGATGTAGCTGCAACTTACAAAATTACGAAATATCCACTCAGTTGTCCACTGTACGTAGATACATTCGGTGTGAAGAATGCTATGTGCACAGCACTAGCGCTTATCTTCTAGAATATCTCGCCGCTCCGACACGCCTCTTGTCAACCTGCTAACGAAGAAAATGCATACATAAGACCACTCCAAAGTCATACGATTGTGTAATTTTCAACAGTGTTCTTAATGTGTAATATAAAAGTATTTAAAGATGCAGCTGCAACTTACAAAAATACTAAATATCCACTCAGCCGTGCACTGTACGTAGATACATTCGGTGTCAATAATGCTATGTGCACAGCACTAGCGCTTTTCTTCCAGAATATGACTCCGCTCCCACACGTCTCTTGTCAACCTGCTAACGAAGAAAATGCATACATAAGAGCACTCCAAAGCCATAAGATTGTGTAATTTTCAACAGTGATCTTAATGTGTAATATAAAAGTATTTAAAGGTGTAGCTGCAACTTACAAAAATACTAAATATCCACTCAGTCGTCCACTGTACGTAGATACATTCGGTGTGAAGAATGCTATGTGCACAGCACTAGCGCTTTTCTTCTAGAATATGTCGCCGCTGAAACACGTCTCTTGTCAACCTGCTAACGAAGAAAATGCATACATAAGAGCACTCCAAAGTCAAAAGATTGTGTAATTTTCAACAGTGTTCTTAATGTGTAATATAAAAGAATTTAAAGATGTAGCTGCAACTTACAAAAATACGAAATATCCACTCAGTCGTCCACTGTACGTAGATACATTCGGTGTGAGGAATGCTATGTGCACAGCACTAGCGCTTTTTTCTAGAATATGTCGCCGCTCCCACACGTCTCTTGTCAACCTGCTAACGAAGAAAATGCATACATAAGAGAACTCCAAAGTCATAAGATTGTGTAATTTTCAACAGTGTTCTTAATGTGTAATATAAAAGTATTTAAAGATGTAGCTGCAACTTACAAAAATACGAAATATCCACTCAGTCGTCCACTGTACGTAGATACATTCGGTGTGAAGAATGCTATGTGCACAGCACTAGCGCTTTTCTTCTAGAATATGTCGCCGCTCCCACACGTCTCTTGTCAACCTGCTAACGAAGAAAATGCATACATAAGAGCACTCCAAAGTCATAAGATTGTGTAATTTTCAACAGTGTTCTTAATGTGTAATATAAAAATATTTAAAGATGTAGCTGCAACTTATAAAAATACGAAATATCCACTCAGTCGTCCACTGTACATAGATACATTCGGTGTCTAGAATGCTATGTGCACAGCACTAGCGCTTTTCTTCTAGAATATGTCACCGCTCCCACACGTCTCTTGTCAACCTGCTAACGAAGAAAATGCATACATAAGACCACTCCAAAATCATAAGATTTCGTAATTTTCAACAGTGTTCTTAATGTGTAATATAAAAGTATTTAAAGATGTAGCTGCAACTTACAAAAATACGAAATATCCACTCAGTCGTCCACTGTATGTTGATACATACGGTGTGAAGAATGCTATGTGCACAGCATTAGCGCTTTTCTTCTAGAATATGTCGCTGCTCCCACACGTCTCTTGTCAACCTGCTAACGGAGAAAATGCATACATAAGAGCACTCCAAAGTCATAAGATTGTGTAATTTTCAACAGTGTTCTTAATGTGTAGTATAAAAGTATTTAAACATGTAGCTGCAACTTACAAAAATACGAAAAATCCACTCAGTCGTCCATTGTACGTAGATACATTCGGTGTGAAGAATGCTATGTGCACAGCACTAGCGATTTTCTTCTAGAATATGACTCCGCTCCCACACGTCTCTTGTCAACCTGCTAACGAAGAAAATGCATACATAAGAGCACTCCAAAGTCATAAGATTGTGTAATTTTCAACAGTGTTCTTAATGTGTAATATAAAAGTATTTAAAGATGTAGCTGCAACTTACAAAATTACGAAATATCCACTCAGTCGTCCACTGTACGTAGATACATTCGGTGTGAAGAATGCTATGTGCACAGCACTAGCGCTTATCTTCTAGAATATCTCGCCGCTCCGACACGCCTCTTGTCAACCTGCTAACGAAGAAAATGCATACATAAGACCACTCCAAAGTCATAAGATTGTGTAATTTTCAACAGTGTTCTTAATGTGTAATATAAAAGTATTTAAAGATGTAGCTGCAACTTACAAAAATACGAAATATCCACTCAGTCGTCCACTGTACGTAGATACATTCGGTGTGAAGAATGCTATGTGCACAGCACTTGCGCATTTCTTCTAGTATATGTCGCCGGTTCACACGTCTCTTGTCAACCTGCTAACGAAGAAAATGCATACATAAGAGCACTCCAAAGTCATAAGATTGTGTAATTTTCAACAGTGTTCTTAATGTGTAATATAAAAGTATTTAAAGATGTAGCTGCAACTTACAAAAATACGAAATATCCACTCAGTCGTCCACTGTACGTAGATACATTCGGTGTGAAGAATGCTATGTGCACAGCACTAGCGCTTTTCTTCTAGAATATGAAGCCGCTCCCACACGTCTCTTGTCAACCTGCTAACGAAGAAAATGCATACATAAGATCACTCTGAAGTCATAAGATTGTGTAATTTTCAACAGTGTTCTTAATGTGTAATTTAAAAGTATTTAAAGATGTAGCTGCAACTTACAAAAATACGAAATATCCACTCAGTCGTCAACTGTACGTAGATACATTCTGTGTGAAGAATGCTATGTGCACAGCACTAGCGCTTTTCTTCTAGAATATGTCGCCGCTCCCACACGTCTCTTGTCAACCTGCTAACGAAGAAAATGCATACATAAGACCACTCCAAAATCATAAGATTTCGTAATTTTCAACAGTGTTCTTAATGTGTAATATAAAAGTATTTAAAGATGTAGCTGCAACTTACAAAAATACGAAATATCCACTCAGTCGTCCACTGTATGTTGATACATACGGTGTGAAGAATGCTATGTGCACAGCATTAGCGCTTTTCTTCTAGAATATGTCGCTGCTCCCACACGTCTCTTGTCAACCTGCTAACGGAGAAAATGCATACATAAGAGCACTCCAAAGTCATAAGATTGTGTAATTTTCAACAGTGTTCTTAATGTGTAGTATAAAAGTATTTAAACATGTAGCTGCAACTTACAAAAATACGAAAAATCCACTCAGTCGTCCATTGTACGTAGATACATTCGGTGTGAAGAATGCTATGTGCACAGCACTAGCGATTTTCTTCTAGAATATGACTCCGCTCCCACACGTCTCTTGTCAACCTGCTAACGAAGAAAATGCATACATAAGAGCACTCCAAAGTCATAAGATTGTGTAATTTTCAACAGTGTTCTTAATGTGTAATATAAAAGTATTTAAAGATGTAGCTGCAACTTACAAAATTACGAAATATCCACTCAGTCGTCCACTGTACGTAGATACATTCGGTGTGAAGAATGCTATGTGCACAGCACTAGCGCTTATCTTCTAGAATATCTCGCCGCTCCGACACGCCTCTTGTCAACCTGCTAACGAAGAAAATGCATACATAAGACCACTCCAAAGTCATAAGATTGTGTAATTTTCAACAGTGTTCTTAATGTGTAATATAAAAGTATTTAAAGATGTAGCTGCAACTTACAAAAATACGAAATATCCACTCAGTCGTCCACTGTACGTAGATACATTCGGTGTGAAGAATGCTATGTGCACAGCACTTGCGCATTTCTTCTAGTATATGTCGCCGGTCCCACACGTCTCTTGTCAACCTGCTAACGAAGAAAATGCATACATAAGAGCACTCCAAAGTCATAAGATTGTGTAATTTTCAACAGTGTTCTTAATGTGTAATATAAAAGTATTTAAAGATGTAGCTGCAACTTACAAAAATACGAAATATCCACTCAGTCGTCCACTGTACATAGATACATTCGGTGTGAAGAATGCTATGTGCACAGCACTAGCGCTTTTCTTCTAGAATATGAAGCCGCTCCCACACGTCTCTTGTCAACCTGCTAACGAAGAAAATGCATACATAAGATCACTCTGAAGTCATAAGATTGTGTAATTTTCAACAGTGTTCTTAATGTGTAATTTAAAAGTATTTAAAGATGTAGCTGCAACTTACAAAAATACGAAATATCCACTCAGTCGTCAACTGTACGTAGATACATTCTGTGTGAAGAATGCTATGTGCACAGCACTAGCGCTTTTCTTCTAGAATATGTCGCCGCTCCCACACGTCTCTTGTCAACATGCTAACGAAGAAAATGCATACATAAGAACACTCCAAAGTCATAAGATTGTGTAATTTTCAACAGTGTTCTTAATGTGTAATATAAAAGTATTTAAAGATGTAGCTGCAACTTACAAAAATACTTAATATCCACTCAGTCATGCACTGTACGTAGATACATTCGGTGTCAATAATGCTATGTGCACAGCACTAGCGCATTTCTTCCAGAATATGACTCCGCTCCCACACGTCTCTTGTCAACCTGCTAACGAAGAAAATGCATACATAAGAGCACTCCAAAGCCATAAGATTGTGTAATTTTCAACAGTGATCTTAATGTGTAATATAAAAGTATTTAAAGGTGTAGCTGCAACTTACAAAAATACTAAATATCCACTCAGTCGTCCACTGTACGTAGATACATTCGGTGTAAAGAATGCTATGTGCACAGCACTAGCGCTTTTATTCTAGAATATGTCGCCGCTGAAACACGTCTCTTGTCAACCTGCTAACGAAGAAAATGCATACATAAGAGCACTCCAAAGTCATAAGATTGTGTAATTTTCAACAGTGTTCTTAATGTGTAATATAAAAGAATTTAAAGATGTAGCTGCAACTTACAAAAATACGAAATATCCACTCAGTCGTCCACTGTACGTAGATACATTCGGTGTGAGGAATGCTATGTGCACAGCACTAGCGCTTTTTTCTAGAATATGTCGCCGCTCCCACACGTCTCTTGTCAACCTGCTAACGAAGAAAATGCATACATAAGAGAACTCCAAAGTCATAAGATTGTGTAATTTTCAACAGTGTTCTTAATGTGTAATATAAAAGTATTTAAAGATGTAGCTGCAACTTATAAAAATACGAAATATCCACTCAGTCGTCCACTGTACGTAGATACATTCGGTGTGAAGAATGCTATGTGCACAGCACTAGCGTTTTTCTTCTAGAATATGTCGCCGCTCCCACACGTCTCTTGTCAACCTGCTAACGAAGAAAATGCATACATAAGGGCACTCCAAAGTCATAAGATTGTGTAATTTTCAACAGTGTTCTTAATGTGTAATATAAAAGTATTTAAAGATGTAGCTGCAACTTACAAAAATACGAAATATCCACTCAGTCGTCCACTGTACGTAGATACATTCGGTGTGAAGAATGCTATGTGCACAGCACTAGCGCTTTTCTTCTAGAATATGAAGCCGCTCCCACACGTCTCTTGTCAACCTGCTAACGAAGAAAATGCATACATAAGATCACTCTGAAGTCATAAGATTGTGTAATTTTCAACAGTGTTCTTAATGTGTAATTTAAAAGTATTTAAAGATGTAGCTGCAACTTACAAAAATACGAAATATCCACTCAGTCGTCAACTGTACGTAGATACATTCTGTGTGAAGAATGCTATGTGCACAGCACTAGCGCTTTTCTTCTAGAATATGTCGCCGCTCCCACACGTCTCTTGTCAACCTGCTAACGAAGAAAATGCATACATAAGACCACTCCAAAATCATAAGATTTCGTAATTTTCAACAGTGTTCTTAATGTGTAATATAAAAGTATTTAAAGATGTAGCTGCAACTTACAAAAATACGAAATATCCACTCAGTCGTCCACTGTATGTTGATACATACGGTGTGAAGAATGCTATGTGCACAGCATTAGCGCTTTTCTTCTAGAATATGTCGCTGCTCCCACACGTCTCTTGTCAACCTGCTAACGGAGAAAATGCATACATAAGAGCACTCCAAAGTCATAAGATTGTGTAATTTTCAACAATGTTCTCAATGTGTAGTATAAAAGTATTTAAACATGTAGCTGCAACTTACAAAAATACGAAAAATCCACTCAGTCGTCCATTGTACGTAGATACATTCGGTGTGAAGAATGCTATGTGCACAGCACTAGCGATTTTCTTCTAGAATATGACTCCGCTCCCACACGTCTCTTGTCAACCTGCTAACGAAGAAAATGCATACATAAGAGCACTCCAAAGTCATAAGATTGTGTAATTTTCAACAGTGTTCTTAATGTGTAATATAAAAGTATTTAAAGATGTAGCTGCAACTTACAAAATTACGAAATATCCACTCAGTCGTCCACTGTACGTAGATACATTCGGTGTGAAGAATGCTATGTGCACAGCACTAGCGCTTATCTTCTAGAATATCTCGCCGCTCCGACACGCCTCTTGTCAACCTGCTAACGAAGAAAATGCATACATAAGACCACTCCAAAGTCATAAGATTGTGTAATTTTCAACAGTGTTCTTAATGTGTAATATAAAAGTATTTAAAGATGTAGCTGCAACTTACAAAAATACGAAATATCCACTCAGTCGTCCACTGTACGTAGATACATTCGGTGTGAAGAATGCTATGTGCACAGCACTTGCGCATTTCTTCTAGTATATGTCGCCGGTCCCACACGTCTCTTGTCAACCTGCTAACGAAGAAAATGCATACATAAGAGCACTCCAAAGTCATAAGATTGTGTAATTTTCAACAGTGTTCTTAATGTGTAATATAAAAGTATTTAAAGATGTAGCTGCAACTTACAAAAATACGAAATATCCACTCAGTCGTCCACTGTACGTAGATACATTCGGTGTGAAGAATGCTATGTGCACAGCACTAGCGCTTTTCTTCTAGAATATGAAGCCGCTCCCACACGTCTCTTGTCAACCTGCTAACGAAGAAAATGCATACATAAGATCACTCTGAAGTCATAAGATTGTGTAATTTTCAACAGTGTTCTTAATGTGTAATTTAAAAGTATTTAAAGATGTAGCTGCAACTTACAAAAATACGAAATATCCACTCAGTCGTCAACTGTACGTAGATACATTCTGTGTGAAGAATGCTATGTGCACAGCACTAGCGCTTTTCTTCTAGAATATGTCGCCGCTCCCACACGTCTCTTGTCAACATGCTAACGAAGAAAATGCATACATAAGAACACTCCAAAGTCATAAGATTGTGTAATTTTCAACAGTGTTCTTAATGTGTAATATAAAAGTATTTAAAGATGTAGCTGCAACTTACAAAAATACTTAATATCCACTCAGTCATGCACTGTACGTAGATACATTCGGTGTCAATAATGCTATGTGCACAGCACTAGCGCATTTCTTCCAGAATATGACTCCGCTCCCACACGTCTCTTGTCAACCTGCTAACGAAGAAAATGCATACATAAGAGCACTCCAAAGCCATAAGATTGTGTAATTTTCAACAGTGATCTTAATGTGTAATATAAAAGTATTTAAAGGTGTAGCTGCAACTTACAAAAATACTAAATATCCACTCAGTCGTCCACTGTACGTAGATACATTCGGTGTAAAGAATGCTATGTGCACAGCACTAGCGCTTTTCTTCTAGAATATGTCGCCGCTGAAACACGTCTCTTGTCAACCTGCTAACGAAGAAAATGCATACATAAGAGCACTCCAAAGTCATAAGATTGTGTAATTTTCAACAGTGTTCTTAATGTGTAATATAAAAGAATTTAAAGATGTAGCTGCAACTTACAAAAATACGAAATATCCACTCAGTCGTCCACTGTACGTAGATACATTCGGTGTGAGGAATGCTATGTGCACAGCACTAGCGCTTTTTTCTAGAATATGTCGCCGCTCCCACACGTCTCTTGTCAACCTGCTAACGAAGAAAATGCATACATAAGAGAACTCCAAAGTCATAAGATTGTGTAATTTTCAACAGTGTTCTTAATGTGTAATATAAAAGTATTTAAAGATGTAGCTGCAACTTATAAAAATACGAAATATCCACTCAGTCGTCCACTGTACGTAGATACATTCGGTGTGAAGAATGCTATGTGCACAGCACTAGCGTTTTTCTTCTAGAATATGTCGCCGCTCCCACACGTCTCTTGTCAACCTGCTAACGAAGAAAATGCATACATAAGGGCACTCCAAAGTCATAAGATTGTGTAATTTTCAACAGTGTTCTTAATGTGTAATATAAAAGTATTTAAAGATGTAGCTGCAACTTACAAAAATACGAAATATCCACTCAGCCGTCCACTGTACGTAGATACATTCGGTGTGAAGACTGCTATGTGCACAGCACTAGCGCTTTTCTTCTAGAATATGTCGCCGCTCCCACACGTCTCTTGTCAACCTGCTAACGAAGAAAATGCATACATAAGAGCACTCCAAAGTCATAAGATTGTGTAATTTTCAACAGTGTTCTTAATGTGTAATATAAAAGTATTTAAAGATGTAGCTGCAACTTATAAAAATACGAAATATCCACTCAGTCGTCCACTGTACATAGATACATTCGGTGTCTAGAATGCTATGTGCACAGCACTAGCGCTTTTCTTCTAGAATATGTCGCCGCTCCCACACGTCTCTTTTCAACCTGCTAACGAAGAAAATGCATACATAAGAGCACTCCAAAGTCATAAGATTGTGTAATTTTCAACAGTGTTCTTAATGTGTAATATTAAAAATATTTAAAGATATAGCTGCAACTTACAAAAATACGAAATATCCACTCAGTCGTCCACTGAACGTAGATACATTCAGTGTGAAGACTGCTATGTGCACAGCACTAGCGCTTTTCTTCTAGAATAAGTCGCCGCTCAAACACGTCTCTTGTCAACCTGCTAACGAAGAAAATGCATACATAAGGGCACTCCAAAGTCATAAGATTGTGTAATTTTCAACAGTGTTCTTAATGTGTAATATAAAAGTATTTAAAGATGTAGCTGCAACTTACGAAAATACGAAATATCCACTCAGTCGTCCACTGTACGTAGATACATTCGGTGTCAAGAATGCTATGTGCACAGCACTAGCGCTTTTCTTCTAGAATATGTCGCCGCTCCCACAAGTCTCTTGTCAACCTGCTAACGAAGAAAATGCATACATAAGAGCACTCCAAAGTCATACGATTGTGTAATTTTCAACAGTGTTCTTAATGTGTAATATAAAAGTATTTAAATATGTAGCTGCAACTTATAAAAATACGAAATATCCACTCAGTCGTCCACTGTACGTAGATACATTCGGTGTCAAGAATGCTATGTGCACAGCACTAGCGCTTTTCTTCTAGAATATGTCGCCGCTCCCACACGTCTCTTGTCAACCTGCTAACGAAGAAAATGCATACATAAGAACACTCCAAAGTCATAAGATTGTGTAATTTTCAACAGTGTTCTTAATGTGTAATATAAAAGAATTTAAAGATGTAGCTGCAACTTACAAAAATACGAAATATCCACTCAGTCGTCCACTGTACGTAGATACATTCGGTGTGAGGAATGCTATGTGCACAGCACTAGCGCTTTTTTCTAGAATATGTCGCCGCTCCCACACGTCTCTTGTCAACGTGCTAACGAAGAAAATGCATACATAAGAGAACTCCAAAGTCATAAGATTGTGTAATTTTCAACAGTGTTCTTAATGTGTAATATAAAAGTATTTAAAGATGTAGCTGCAACTTACAAAAATACGAAATATCCACTCAGTCGTCCACTGTACGTAGATACATTCGGTGTGAAGAATGCTATGTGCACAGCACTAGCGCTTTTCTTCTAGAATATGTCGCCGCTCCCACACGTCTCTTGTCAACCTGCTAACGAAGAAAATGCATACATAAGGGCACTCCAAAGTCATAAGATTGTGTAATTTTCAACAGTGTTCTTAATGTGTAATATAAAAGTATTTAAAGATGTAGCTGCAACTTACAAAAATACGAAATATCCACTCAGTCGTCCACAGTACGTAGATACAGTCGGTATGAAGAATGCTATGTGCACAGCACTAGCGCTTTTCTTCTAGAATATGTCGCCGCTCCCACACGTCTCTTGTCAACCTGCTAACGAAGAAAATGCATACATAAGAGCACTCCAAAGTCATAAGATTGTGTAATTTTCAACAGTGTTCTTAATGTGTAATATAAAAGTATTTAAAGATGTAGCTGCAACTTATAAAAATTCGAAATATCCACTCAGTCGTCCACTGTACGTAGATACATTCGGTGTCTAGAATGCTATGTGCACAGCACTAGCGCTTTTCTTCTAGAATATGTCGCCGCTCCCACATGTCTCTTTTCAACCTGCTAACGAAGAAAATGCATACATAAGAGCACTCCAAAGTCATAAGATTGTGTAATTTTCAACAGTGTTCTTAATGTGTAATATTAAAAATATTTAAAGATATAGCTGCAACTTACAAAAATACGAAATATCCACTCAGTCGTCCACTGAACGTAGATACATTCAGTGTGAAGAATGCTATGTGCACAGCACTAGCGCTTTTCTTCTAGAATAAGTCGCCGCTCAAACACGTCTCTTGTCAACCTGCTAACGAAGAAAATGCATACATAAGGGCACTCCAAAGTCATAAGATTGTGTAATTTTCAACAGTGTTCTTAATGTGTAATATAAAAGTATTTAAAGATGTAGCTGCAACTTACAAAAATACGAACTATCCACTCAGTCGTCCACTGTACGTAGATACATTCGGTGTCAAGAATGCTATGTGCACAGCACTAGCGCTTTTCTTCTAGAATATGTCGCCGGTCCCACACGTCTCTTGTCAACCTGCTAACGAAGAAAATGCATACATAAGAGCACTCCAAAGTCATAAGATTGTGTAATTTTCAACAGTGTTCTTAATGTGTAATATAAAAGTATTTAAATATGTAGCTGCAACTTATAAAGATACGAAATATCCACTCAGTCGTCCACTGTACGTAGATTCATTCGGTGTCAAGAATGCTATGTGCACAGCACTAGCGCTTTTCTTCTAGAATATGTCGCCGCTCCCACACGTCTCTTGTCAACCTGCTAACGAAGAAAATGCATACATAAGAGCACTCCGAAGTCATAAGATTGTGTAATTTTCAACAGTGTTCTTAATGTGTAATATAAAAGTATTTAAGATGTATCTGCAACTTACAAAAATACGAAATATCCACTCAGTCGTCCACTGTACGTAGATACATTCGGTGTGAACAATGCTATGTGCACAGCACTAGCGCTTTTCTTCTAGAATATGACTCCGATCCCACACGTCTCTTGTCAACTTGCTAACGAAGAAAATGCATACATAAGAGCACTCCAAAGTCATAAGATTGTGTAATTTTCAACAGTGTTCTTAATGTGTAATATATAAGTATTTAAAGATGTAGCTGCAACATACAAAAATACGAAATATCCACTCAGTCGTCCACTGTACGTAGATACATTCGGTATGAAGAATGCTATGTGCACAGCACTAGCGCTTTTCTTCTAGAATATGACTCCGATCCCACACGTCTCTTGTCAACTTGCTAACGAAGAAAATGCATACATAAGAGCACTCCAAAGTCATAAGATTGTGAAATTTTCAACAGTGTTCTTAATGTGTAATATAAAAGTATTTAAAGATGTCGCTGCAACATACAAAAATACGAAATATCCACT
Source organism: Schistocerca gregaria (assembly GCF_023897955.1). Taxonomy (NCBI): domain Eukaryota; kingdom Metazoa; phylum Arthropoda; class Insecta; order Orthoptera; family Acrididae; genus Schistocerca; species Schistocerca gregaria. The sequence goes on along the minus strand of NW_026061757.1, from coordinate 1,684,712 downwards.
CAGTCGTCCACTGTACGTAGATACATTCGGTATGAAGAATGCTATGTGCACAGCACTAGCGCTTTTCTTCTAGAATATGTCGCCGCTCCCACACGTCTCTTGTCAATCTGCTAACGAAAAAAATGCATACACAAGAGCACTCCAAAGTCATAAGATTGTGTAATTTTCAACAGTGTTCTTAATGTGTAATATAAAAGTATTTAAAGATGTAGCTGCAACTTACAAAAATACGAAATATCCACTCAGTCGTCCACTGTACGTAGATACATTCGGTGTGAAGAATGCTATGTGCACAGCACTAGCGCTTTTCTTCTAGAATATGTCGCCGCTCCCACACGTCTCTTGTCAACCTGCTAACGAAGAAAATGCATACATAAGAGCACTCCAAAGTCATAAGATTGTGTAATTTTCAACAGTGTTCTTAATGTGTAATATAAAAGTATTTAAAGATGTAGCTGCAACTTATAAAAATTCGAAATATCCACTCAGTCGTCCACTGTACGTAGATACATTCGGTGTCTAGAATGCTATGTGCACAGCACTAGCGCTTTTCTTCTAGAATATGTCGCCGCTCCCACATGTCTCTTTTCAACCTGCTAACGAAGAAAATGCATACATAAGAGCACTCCAAAGTCATAAGATTGTGTAATTTTCAACAGTGTTCTTAATGTGTAATATTAAAAATATTTAAAGATATAGCTGCAACTTACAAAAATACGAAATATCCACTCAGTCGTCCACTGAACGTAGATACATTCAGTGTGAAGAATGCTATGTGCACAGCACTAGCGCTTTTCTTCTAGAATAAGTCGCCGCTCAAACACGTCTCTTGTCAACCTGCTAACGAAGAAAATGCATACATAAGGGCACTCCAAAGTCATAAGATTGTGTAATTTTCAACAGTGTTCTTAATGTGTAATATAAAAGTATTTAAAGATGTAGCTGCAACTTACAAAAATACGAACTATCCACTCAGTCGTCCACTGTACGTAGATACATTCGGTGTCAAGAATGCTATGTGCACAGCACTAGCGCTTTTCTTCTAGAATATGTCGCCGGTCCCACACGTCTCTTGTCAACCTGCTAACGAAGAAAATGCATACATAAGAGCACTCCAAAGTCATAAGATTGTGTAATTTTCAACAGTGTTCTTAATGTGTAATATAAAAGTATTTAAATATGTAGCTGCAACTTATAAAGATACGAAATATCCACTCAGTCGTCCACTGTACGTAGATTCATTCGGTGTCAAGAATGCTATGTGCACAGCACTAGCGCTTTTCTTCTAGAATATGTCGCCGCTCCCACACGTCTCTTGTCAACCTGCTAACGAAGAAAATGCATACATAAGAGCACTCCGAAGTCATAAGATTGTGTAATTTTCAACAGTGTTCTTAATGTGTAATATAAAAGTATTTAAGATGTATCTGCAACTTACAAAAATACGAAATATCCACTCAGTCGTCCACTGTACGTAGATACATTCGGTGTGAACAATGCTATGTGCACAGCACTAGCGCTTTTCTTCTAGAATATGACTCCGATCCCACACGTCTCTTGTCAACTTGCTAACGAAGAAAATGCATACATAAGAGCACTCCAAAGTCATAAGATTGTGTAATTTTCAACAGTGTTCTTAATGTGTAATATATAAGTATTTAAAGATGTAGCTGCAACATACAAAAATACGAAATATCCACTCAGTCGTCCACTGTACGTAGATACATTCGGTATGAAGAATGCTATGTGCACAGCACTAGCGCTTTTCTTCTAGAATATGACTCCGATCCCACACGTCTCTTGTCAACTTGCTAACGAAGAAAATGCATACATAAGAGCACTCCAAAGTCATAAGATTGTGAAATTTTCAACAGTGTTCTTAATGTGTAATATAAAAGTATTTAAAGATGTCGCTGCAACATACAAAAATACGAAATATCCACTCAGTCGTCCACTGTACGTAGATACATTCGGTATGAAGAATGCTATGTGCACAGCACTAGCGCTTTTCTTCTAGAATATGTCGCCGCTCCCACACGTCTCTTGTCAATCTGCTAACGAAAAAAATGCATACACAAGAGCACTCCAAAGTCATAAGATTGTGTAATTTTCAACAGTGTTCTTAATGTGTAATATAAAAGTATTTAAAGATGTAGCTGCAACTTACAAAAATACGAAATATCCACTCAGTCGTCCACTGTACGTAGATACATTCGGTGTGAAGAATGCTATGTGCACAGCACTAGCGCTTTTCTTCTAGAATAAGTCGCCGCTGAAACACGTCTCTTGTCAACCTGCTAACGAAGAAAATGCATACATAAGGGCACTCCAAAGTCATAAGATTGTGTAATTTTCAACAGTGTTCTTAATGTGTAATATAAAAGTATTTAAAGATGTAGCTGCAACTTACAAAAATACGAAATATCCACTCAGTCGTCCACTGTACGTAGATACATTCGGTGTCAAGAATGCTATGTGCACAGCACTAGCGCTTTTCTTCTAGAATATGTCGCCGCTCCCACACGTCTCTTGTCAACCTGCTAACGAAGAAAATGCATACATAAGAGCACTCCAAAGTCATAAGATTGTGTAATTTTCAACAGTGTTCTTAATGTGTAATATAAAAGTATTTAAAGATGTAGCTGCAACTTATAAAAATACGTAATATCCACTCAGTCGTCCACTGTACGTAGATTCATTCGGTGTCAAGAATGCTATGTGCACAGCACTAGCGCTTTTCTTCTAGAATATGTCGCCGCTCCCACACGTCTCTTGTCAACCTGCTAACGAAGAAAATGCATACATAAGAGCACTCCAAAGTCATAAGATTGTGTAATTTTCAACAGTGTTCTTAATGTGTAATATAAAAGTATTTAAAGATGTAGCTGCAACATACAAAAATACGAAATATACACTCAGTCGTCCACTGTACGTAGATACAGTCGGTATGAAGAATGCTATGTGCACAGCACTAGCGCTTTTCTTGTAGAATATGTCGCCGCTCCCACACGTCTCTTGTCAACCTGCTAACGAAGAAAATGCATACATAAGAGCACTCCGAAGTCATAAGATGTTGTAATTTTCAACAGTGTTCTTAATGTGTAATATAAAAGTATTTAAAGATGTAGCTGCAACTTACAAAAATACGAAATATCCACTCATTCGTCCACTGTACATAGATACATTCGGTGTGAAGAATGCTATGTGCACAGCACTAGCGCTTTTCTTCTAGAATATGTCGCCGCTCCCACACGTCTCTTGTCAACCTGCTAACGAAGAGAATGCATACATAACAGCACTCCAAAGTTATAAGATTGTGTAATTTTCAACAGTGTTCTTAATGTATAATATAAAAGTATTTATAGATGTAGCTGCAACTTACAAAAATACGAAATATCCACTCAGTCGTCCACTGTACGTAGATACATTCGGTGTCAAGAATGCTATGTGCACAGCACTAGCGCTTTTCTTCTACAATATGTCGCCGCTCAAACACGTCCCTTGTCAACCTGCTAACGAAGAAAATGCATACATAAGAGCACTCCAAAGTCATAAGATTGTGTAATTTTCAACAGTGTTCTTAATGTGTAATATAAAAGAATTTAAAGATGTAGCTGCAACTTACAAAAATACGAAATATCCACTCAGTCGTCCACTGTACGTAGATACATTCGGTGTGAGGAATGCTATGTGCACAGCACTAGCGCTTTTCTTCTAGAATATGTCGCCGCTCAAACACGTCTCTTGTCAACCTGCTAACGAAGAAAATGCATACATAAGAGCACTCCAAAGTCATAAGATTGTGTAATTTTCAACAGTGTTCTTAATGTGTAATATAAAAGTATTTAAAGATGTAGCTGCAACTTACAAAAATACGAAATATCCACTCAGTCGTCCACTGTACGTAGATACATTCGGTGTGAAGAATGCTATGTGCACAGCAGTAGCGCTTTTCTTCTAGAATATGTCGCCGCTCCCACACGTCTCTTGTCAACCTGCTAACGAAGAAAATGCATACATAAGGGCACTCCAAAGTCATAAGATTGTGTAATTTTCAACAGTGTTCTTAATGTGTAATATAAAAGTATTTAAAGATGTAGCTGCAACTTACAAAAATACGAAATATCCACTCAGTCGTCCACTGTACGTAGATACATTCGGTGTGAAGAATGCTATGTGCACAGCACTAGCGCTTTTCTTCTAGAATATGTCGCCGCTCCCACACGTCTCTTGTCAACCTGCTGACGAAGAAAATGCATACATAAGAGCACTCCAAAAACATAAGATTGTGTAATTTTCTACAGTGTTCTTAATGTGTAATATAAAAGTATTTAAAGATGTAGCTGCAACTTATAAAAATACGAAATATCCACTCAGTCGTCCACTGTACGTAGATACATTCGGTGTCTAGAATGCTATGTGCACAGCACTAGCGCTTTTCTTCTAGAATATGTCGCCGCTCCCACACGTCTCTTGTCAACCTGCTAACGAAGAAAATGCATACATAAGAGCACTCGAAAGTCATAAGATTGTGTAATTTTCAACAGTGTTCTTAATGTGTAATATTAAAAATATTTAAAGATATAGCTGCAACTTACAAAAATACGAAATATCCACTCAGTCGTCCACTGAACGTAGATACATTCAGTGTGAAGAATGCTATGTGCACAGCACTAGCGCTTTTCTTCTAGAATAAGTCGCCGCTCAAACACGTCTCTTGTCAACCTGCTAACGAAGAAAATGCATACATAAGGGCACTCCAAAGTCATAAGATTGTGTAATTTTCAACAGTGTTCTTAATGTGTAATATAAAAGTATCTAAAGATGTAGCTGCAACTTACAAAATACGAAATATCCACTCAGTCGTCCACTGTACGTAGATACATTCGGTGTCAAGAATGCTATGTGCACAGCACTAGCGCTTTTCTTCTAGAATATGACTCCGCTCCCACACGTCTCTTGTCAACCTGCTAACGAAGAAAATGCATACATAAGAGCACTCCAAAGCCATAAGATTGTGTAATTTTCTACAGTGTTCTTAATGTGTAATATAAAAGTATTTAAAGATGTAGCTGCAACTTACAAAAATACGAAATATCCACTCAGTCGTCCACTGTACGTAGATACATTCGGTGTCAAGAATGCTATGTGCACAGCACTAGCGCTTTTCTTCTAGAATATGACTCCGCTCCCACACGTCTCTTGTCAACCTGCTAACGAAGAAAATGCATACATAAGAGCACTCCAAAGTCATAAGATTGTGTAATTTTCAACAGTGTTCTTAATGTGTAATATAAAAGTATTTAAAGATGTAGCTGCAACTTATAAAAATACGAAATATCCACTCAGTCGTCCACTGTACGTAGATTCATTCGGTGTCAAGAATGCTATGTGCACAGCACTAGCGCTTTTCTTCTAGAATATGTCGCCGCTCCCAGACGTCTCTTGTCAACCTGCTAACGAAGAAAATGCATACATAAGACCACTCCAAAGTCATAAGATTGTGTAATTTTCAACAGTGTTCTTAATGTGTAATATAAAAGTATTTAAAGATGTAGCTGCAACTTACAAAAATACGAAATATCCACTCAGTCGTCCACTGTACGTATATACATTCGGTGTGAAGAATGCTATGTGCACAGCACTAGCGCTTTTCTTCTAGAATATGACTCCGCTCCCACACGTCTCTTGTCAACCTGCTAACGAAGAAAATGCATACATAAGAGCACTCCAAAGCCATAAGATTGTGTAATTTTCAACAGTGATCTTAATGTGTAATATAAAAGTATTTAAAGGTGTAGCTGCAACTTACAAAAATACTAAATATCCACTCAGTCGTCCACTGTACGTAGATACATTCGGTGTGAAGAATGCTATGTGCACAGCACTAGCGCTTTTCTTCTAGAATATGTCGCCGCTCAAACACGTCTCTTGTCAACCTGCTAACGAAGAAAATGCATACATAAGTGCACTCCAAAGTCATAAGATTGTGTAATTTTCAACAGTGTTCTTAATGTGTAATATAAAAGAATTTAAAGATGTAGCTGCAACTTACAAAAATACGAAATATCCACTCAGTCGTCCACTGTACGTAGATACATTCGGTGTGAGGAATGCTATGTGCACAGCACTAGCGCTTTTCTTCTAGAATATGTCGCCGCTCCCAGACGTCTCTTGTCAACCTGCTAACGAAGAAAATGCATACATAAGAGCACTCCAAAGTCATAAGATTGTGTAATTTTCAACAGTGTTCTTAATGTGTAATATAAAAGTATTTAAAGATGTAGCTGCAACTTACAAAAATACGAAATATCCACTCAGTCGTCCACTGTACGTAGATACATTCGGTGTGAAGAATGCTATGTGCACAGCACTAGCGCTTTTCTTCTAGAATATGACTCCGATCCCACACGTCTCTTGTCAACCTGCTAACGAAGAAAATGCATACATAAGAGCACTCGAAAGTCATAAGATTGTGTAATTTTCAACAGTGTTCTTAATGTTAATATAAAAGTATTTAAAGATGTAGCTGCAACATACAAAAATACGAAATATCCACTCAGTCGTCCACTGTACGTAGATACAGTCGGTATGAAGAATGCTATGTGCACAGCACTAGCGCTTTTCTTGTAGAATATGTCGCCGCTCCCACACGTCTCTTGCCAGCCTGCTAACGAAGATAATGCATACACAAGAGCACTCCAAAGTCATAAGATTGTGTAATTTTCAACAGTGTTCTTAATGTGTAATATAAAAGTATTTAAAGATGTAGCTGCAACTTACAAAAATACGAAATATCCACTCAGTCGTCCACTGTACGTAGATACATTCGGTGTGAAGAATGCTATGTGCACAGCACTAGCGCTTTTCTTCTAGAATATGACTCCGATCCCACACGTCTCTTGTCAAACTGCTAACGAAGAAAATGCATACATAAGAGCACTCCAAAGTCATAAGATTGTGTAATTTTCAACAGTGTTCTTAATGTGTAATATAAAAGTATTTAAAGATGTAGCTGCAACATACAAAAATACGAAATATCCACTCAGTCGTCCACTGTACGTAGATACATTCGGTGTGAAGAATGCTATGTGCGCAGCACCAGCGCTTTTCTTCTATAATATGTCGCCGCTCCCACACGTCACTTGTCAACCTGCTAACGAAGAAAATGCATACATATGAACACTCCAAAGTCATAAGATTGTGTAATTATCAACAGAGTTCTTAATGTGTAATATAAAAGTATTTAAAGATGTAACTGCAACTTACATAAAATGCGAAATGTCCACTCAGTCGTCCACTGTACGTAGATACATTCGGTGTGAAGAATGCTATGTGCACAGCACTAGCGCTTTTCTTCTAGAATATGTCGCCGCTCAACCACGTCTCTTGTCAACCTGCTAACGAAGAAAATGCATACATAAGAGCACTCCAAAGTCAAAAGATTGTGTAATTTTCAACAGTGTTCTTAATGTGTAATATAAAAGAATTTAAAGATGTAGCTGCAACTTACAAAAATACGAAATATCCACTCAGTCGTCCACTGTACGTAGATACATTCGGTATGAAGAATGCTATGTGCACAGCACTAGCGCTTTTCTTCTAGAATATGTCGCCGCTCCCACACGTCTCTTGTCAACCTGCTAACGAAGAAAATGCATACATAAGAGCACTCCAAAGTCATAAGATAGTGTAATTTTCAACAGTGTTCTTAATGTGTAATATAAAAGTATTTAAAGATGTAGCTGCAACTTACAAAAATACGAAATATCCACTCAGTCGTCCACTGTACGTAGATACATTCGGTGTGAAGAATGCTATGTGCACAGCACTAGCGCTTTTCTTCTAGAATAAGTCGCCGCTCAAACACGTCTCTTGTCAACCTGCTAACGAAGAAAATGCATACATAAGGGCACTCCAAAGTCATAAGATTGTGTAATTTTCAACAGTGTTCTTAATGTGTAATATAAAAGTATTTAAAGGTGTAGCTGCAACTTACAAAAATACGAAATATCCACTCAGTCGTCCACTGTACGTAGATACATTCGGTGTCAAGAATGCTATGTGCACAGCACTAGCGCTTTTCTTCTAGAATATGTCGCCGCTCCCACACGTCTCTTGTCAACCTGCTAACGAAGAAAATGCATACATAAGAGCACTCCAAAGTCATAAGATTGTGTAATTTTCAACAGTGTTCTTAATGTGTAATATAAAAGCATTTAAAGATGTAGCTGCAACTTATAAAAATACGAAATATCCACTCAGTCGTCCACTGTACGTAGATTCATTCGGTGTCAAGAATGCTATGTGCACAGCACTAGCGCTTTTCTTCTAGAATATGTCGCCGCTCCCACACGTCTCTTGTCAACCTGCTAACGAAGAAAATGCATACATAAGACCACTCCAAAGTCATAAGATTGTGTAATTTTCAACAGTGTTCTTAATGTGTAATATAAAAGTATTTAAAGATGTAGCTGCAACTTACAAAAATACGAAATATCCACTCAGTCGTCCACTGTACGTAGATACATTCGGTGTGAAGAATGCTATGTGCACAGCACTAGCGCTTTTCTTCTAGAATATGACTCCGATTCCACTCGTCTCTTGTCAACCTGCTAACGAAGAAAATGCATACATAAGAGCACTCCAAAGTCATAAGATTGTGTAATTTTCAACAGTGTTCTTAATGTGTAATATAAAAGTATTTAAAGATGTAGCTGCAACTTACAAAAATACGAAATATCCACTCAGTCGTCCACTGTACGTAGATACAGTCGGTATGAAGAATGCTATGTACACAGCACTAGCGCTTTTCTTGTAGAATATGTCGCCGCTCCCACACGTCTCTTGTCAACCTGCTAACGAAGAAAATGCATACATAAAAGCACTCCGAAGTCATAAGATGTTGTAATTTTCAACAGTGTTCTTAATGTGTAATATAAAAGTATTTAAAGATGTAGCTGCAACTTACAAAAATACGAAATATCCACTCAGTCGTCCACTGTACGTAGATACATTCGGTGTCAAGAATGCTATGTGCACAGCACTAGCGCTTTTCTTCTAGAATATGTCGCCGCTCCCACACGTCTCTTGTCAACCTGCTAACGAAGAAAATGCATACATAAGGGCACTCCAAAGTCATAAGATTGTGTAATTTTCAACAGTGATCTTAATGTGTAATATAAAAGTATTTAAAGATGTAGCTGCAACTTACAAAAATACGAAATATCCACTCAGTCGTCCACTGTACGTAGATACATTCGGTGTGAAGAATGCTATGTGCACAGCACTAGCGCTTTTCTTCTAGAATATGACTCCGATCCCACACGTCTCTTGTCAACCTGCTAACGAAGAAGATGCATACATAAGAGCACTCCAAAGTCATAAGATTGTGTAATTTTCAACAGTGTTCTTAATGTGTAATATAAAAGTATTTAAAGATGTAGCTGCAACATACAAAAATACGAAATATCCACTCAGTCGTCCACTGTACGTAGATACAGTCGATATGAAGAATGCTATGTGCACAGCACTAGCGCTTTTCTTCTAGAATATGTAGCCGCTCCCACACGTCTCTTGTCAACCTGCTAACGAAGGAAATGCATTGATAAGAGCACTCCAAAGTCATAAGATGTTGTAATTTTCAACAGTGTTCTTAATGTGTAATATAAAAGTATTTAAAGATGTAGCTGCAACTTACAAAAATACGAAATATCCACTCAGTCGTCAACTGTACGTAGATACATTCTGTGTGAAGAATGCTATGTGCACAGCACTAGCGCTTTTCTTCTAGAATATGTCGCCGCTCCCACACGTCTCTTGTCAACCTGCTAACGAAGAAAATGCATACATAAGACCACTCCAAAGTCATAAGATTGTGTAATTTTCAACAGTGTTCTTAATGTGTAATATAAAAGTATTTAAAGATGCAGCTGCAACATACAAAAATACGAAATATCCACTCAGTCGTCCACTGTACGTAGATATATTCGGTGTCAAGAATGCTATGTGCACAGCACAAGCGCTTTTCTTCTAGAATATGACTCCGCTCCCACACGTCTCTAGTCAACCTGCTAACGAAGAAAATGCATACATAAGAGAACACCAAAGCCATAAGATTGTGTAATTTTCAACAGTGATCTTAATGTGTAATATAAAAGTATTTAAAGATGTAGCTGCAACTTACAAAAATACAAAATATCCACTCAGTCGTCCACTGTACGTAGATACATTCGGTGTGAGGAATGCTATGTGCACAGCACTAGCGCTTTTCTTCTAGAATATGTCGCCGCTCCCACATGTCTCTTGTCAACCTGCTAACGAAGAAAATGCATACACAAAAGCACTCCAAAGTCATAAGATTGTGTAATTTTCAACAGTGTTCTTAATGTGTAATATAAAAGTATTTAAAGATGTAGCTGCAACTTACAAAAATACGAAATATCCACTCAGTCGTCCACTGTACGTAGATACATTCGGTGTGAAGAATGCTATGTGCACAGCACTAGCGCTTTTCTTCTAGAATAAGTCGCCGTTCCCACACGTCTCTTGTCAACCTGCTAACGAAGAAAATGCATACATAAGGGCACACCAAAGTCATAAGATTGTGTAATTTTCAACAGTGTTCTTAATGTGTAATATAAAAGTATTTAAAGATGTAGCTGCAACTTACAAAAATACGAAATATCCACTCAGTCGTCCACTGAACGTAGATACATTCGGTGTGAAGAATGCTATGTGCACAGCACTAGCGCTTTTCTTCTATAATATGTCGCCGCTCCTACACGACTCTTGTCAACCTGCTAACGAAGAAAATGCATACATAAGAGCACTCCAAAGTCATAAGGTTGTGTAATTTTCAACAGTGTTCTTAATGTGTAATATAAAAGTATTTAAAGATGTAGCTGCAACTTACAAAAATACGAAATATCCACTCAGTCGTCCACTGTACGTAGATACATTCGGTGTCAAGAATGCTATGTGCACAGCACTAGCGCTTTTCTTCTAGAATATGTCGCCGCTCCCACACGTCTCTTGTCAACCTGCTAACGAAGAAAATGCATACATAAGAGCACTCCAAAGTCATAAGATTGTGTAATTTTCAACAGTGTTCTTAATGTGTAATATAAAAATATTTAAAGATGTAGCTGCAACTTACCAAAATACGAAACATCCACTCATTCGTCCACTGTACGTAGATACATTCGGTGTGAAGAATGCTAAGTGCACAGCACTAGCGCTTTTCTTCTATAATATGTCGCCGCTCCCACACGTCACTTGTCAACCTGCTAACGAAGAAAATGCATACATAAGAACACTCCAAAGTCATGAGATTGTGTAATTATCAACAGAGTTCTTAATGTGTAATATAAAAGTATTTAAAGATGTAACTGCAACTTACATCAAATGCGAAATGTCCACTCAGTCGTCCACTGTAGGTAGATACATTCGGTGTGAAGAATGCTATGTGCACAACACTAGAGCTTTTCTTCTAGAATATGTCGCCGCTCCCACACGTCTCTTGTCAACCTGCTAACGAAGAAAATGCATACATAAGAGCACTCCAAAGTCATAAGATTGTGTAATTATCAACAGTGTTCTTAATGTGTAATATAAAAGTATTTAAAGGTGTAGCTGCAACTTATAAAAATACGAAATATCCACTCAGTCGTCGACTGTACGTAGATACATTCGGTGTGAAGAATGCTATGTGCACAGCACTAGCGCTTTTCTTCTAGAATATGTCGCTGCTCCCACACGTCTCTTGTCAACCTGCTAACGAAGAGAATGCATACATAACAGCACTCCAAAGTCATAAGATTGTGTAATTTTCAACAGTGTTCTTAATGTGTAATATAAAAGTATTTATAGATGTAGCTGCAACTTACAAAAATACGAAATATCCACTCAGTCGTCCACTGTACGTTGATACATTCAGTGTGAAGAATGCTATGTGCGCAGCACCAGCGCTTTTCTTCTATAATATGTCGCCGCACCCACACGTCTCTTGTCAACCTGCTAACGAAGAAAATGCATACATAACAGCACTCCAAAGTCATAAGATTGTGTAATTATCAACAGTGTTCTTAATGTGTAATATAAATGTATTTAAAGATGTAACTGCAACTTACATAAAATGCGAAATATCCACTCAGTCGTCCACTGTACGTAGATACATTCGGTGTGAAGAATGCTATGTGCACAGCACTAGCGCTTTTCTTCTAGAATATGTCGCCGCTCCACACGTCTCTTATCAACCTGCTAACGAAGAAAATGCATACATAAGAGCACTCCAAAGTCATAAGATTTTGTAATTTTCAACAGTGTACTTAATGTGTAATATAAAAGTATTTAAAGATGTAGCTGCAACTTAGAAAAATACGAAATATCCACTCAGTCGTCCACTGTACGTAGATACATTCGGTGTGAAGAATGCTATGTGCACAGCACTAGCGCTTTTCTTCTAGAATATGTCGCCGCTCCCACACGTCTCTTATCAACCTGCTAGCGAAGAAAATGCATACATAAGAGCAATCCAGAGTCATAAGATTGTATAATTTTCAACAGTGTTCTTAATATGTAGTATAAAAGTATTTGAAGATGTAGCTGCAACTTACAAAAATACGAAATATCCACTCAGTCGTCCACTGTACGTAGATACATTCGGTGTCAAGAATGCTATGTGCACAGCACTAGCGCTTTTCTTCTAGAATATGTCGCCGCTCCCACACGTCACTTGTCATCCTGTTAACGAAGAAAATGCATACATAAGAGCACTCCGAAGTCATAAGATTGTGTAATTTTCAACATAGTTCTTAATGTGTAATATAAAAGTATGTAAAAATGTAGTTGCAACTTATAAAAATACGAAATATCCACTCAGTCGTATACTGTAAGTAGATACATTCGGTGTCAAGAATGCTATGTGCACAGCACTAGCGCTTTTCTTCTAGAATATGTCGCCGCTCCCACACGTCTCTTGTCAACCTGCTAACGAAGAAAATGCATACATAAGAGCACTCCGAAGTCATAAGATGTTGTAATTTTCAACAGTGTTCTTAATGTGTAATATAAAAGTATTTAAAGATGTAGCTGCAACTTACAAAAATACGAAATATCCACTCAGTCGTCCACTGTACGTAGATACATTCGGTGTGAAGAATGCTATGTGCACAGCACTAGCGCTTTTCTTCTAGAATATGACTCCGATCCCACACGTCTCTTGTCAAACTGCTAACGAAGAAAATGCATACATAAGAGCACTCCAAAGTCATAAGATTGTGTAATTTTCAACAGTGTTCTTAATGTGTAATATAAAAGTATTTAAAGATGTAGCTGCAACATACAAAAATACGAAATATCCACTCAGTCGTCCACTGTACGTAGATACATTCGGTGTGAAGAATGCTATGTGCACAGCACCAGCGCTTTTCTTCTATAATATGTCGCCGCTCCCACACGTCACTTGTCAACCTGCTAACGAAGAAAATGCATACATATGAACACTCCAAAGTCATAAGATTGTGTAATTATCAACAGAGTTCTTAATGTGTAATATAAAAGTTTTTAAAGATGTAACTGCAACTTACATAAAATGCGAAATGTCCACTCAGTCGTCCACTGTACGTAGATACATTCGGTGTGAAGAATGCTATGTGCACAGCACTAGCGCTTTTCATCTAGAATATGTCGCCGCTCAACCACGTCTCTTGTCAACCTGCTAACGAAGAAAATGCATACATAAGAGCACTCCAAAGTCAAAAGATTGTGTAATTTTCAACAGTGTTCTTAATGTGTAATATAAAAGAATGTAAAGATGTAGCTGCAACTTACAAAAATACGAAATATCCACTCAGTCGTCCACTGTACGTAGATACATTCGGTATGAAGAATGCTATGTGCACAGCACTAGCGCTTTTCTTCTAGAATATGTCGCCGCTCCCACACGTCTCTTGTCAACCTGCTAACGAAGAAAATGCATACATAAGAGCACTCCAAAGTCATAAGATAGTGTAATTTTCAACAGTGTTCTTAATGTGTAATATAAAAGTATTTAAAGATGTAGCTGCAACTTACAAAAATACGAAATATCCACTCAGTCGTCCACTGTACGTAGATACATTCGGTGTGAAGAATGCTATGTGCACAGCACTAGCGCTTTTCTTCTAGAATAAGTCGCCGCTCAAACACGTCTCTTGTCAACCTGCTAACGAAGAAAATGCATACATAAGGGCACTCCAAAGTCATAAGATTGTGGAATTTTCAACAGTGTTCTTAATGTGTAATAGAAAAGTATTTAAAGGTGTAGCTGCAACTTACAAAAATACGAAATATCCACTCAGTCGTCCACTGTACGTAGATACATTCGGTGTCAAGAATGCTATGTGCACAGCACTAGCGCTTTTCTTCTAGAATATGTCGCCGCTCCCACACGTCTCTTGTCAACCTGCTAACGAAGAAAATGCATACATAAGAGCACTCCAAAGTCATAAGATTGTGTAATTTTCAACAGTGTTCTTAATGTGTAATATAAAAGCATTTAAAGATGTAGCTGCAACTTATAAAAATACGAAATATCCACTCAGTCGTCCACTGTACGTAGATTCATTCGGTGTCAAGAATGCTATGTGCACAGCACTAGCGCTTTTCTTCTAGAATATGTCGCCGCTCCCACACGTCTCTTGTCAACCTGCTAACGAAGAAAATGCATACATAAGACCACTCCAAAGTCATAAGATTGTGTAATTTTCAACAGTGTTCTTAATGTGTAATATAAAAGTATTTAAAGATGTAGCTGCAACTTACAAAAATACGAAATATCCACTCAGTCGTCCACTGTACATAGATACATTCGGTGTGAAGAATGCTATGTGCACAGCACTAGCGCTTTTCTTCTAGAATATGACTCCGATTCCACTCGTCTCTTGTCAACCTGCTAACGAAGAAAATGCATACATAAGAGCACTCCAAAGTCATAAGATTGTGTAATTTTCAACAGTGTTCTTAATGTGTAATATAAAAGTATTTAAAGATGTAGCTGCAACTTACAAAAATACGAAATATCCACTCAGTCGTCCACTGTACGTAGATACAGTCGGTATGAAGAATGCTATGTACACAGCACTAGCGCTTTTCTTGTAGAATATGTCGCCGCTCCCACACGTCTCTTGTCAACCTGCTAACGAAGAAAATGCATACATAAGAGCACTCCGAAGTCATAAGATGTTGTAATTTTCAACAGTGTTCTTAATGTGTAATATAAAAGTATTTAAAGATGTAGCTGCAACTTACAAAAATACGAAATATCCACTCAGTCGTCCACTGTACGTAGATACATTCGGTGTCAAGAATGCTATGTGCACAGCACTAGCGCTTTTCTTCTAGAATATGTCGCCGCTCCCACACGTCTCTTGTCAACCTGCTAACGAAGAAAATGCATACATAAGGGCACTCCAAAGTCATAAGATTGTGTAATTTTCAACAGTGTTCTTAATGTGTAATATAAAAGTATTTAAAGATGTAGCTGCAACTTACAAAAATACGAAATATCCACTCAGTCGTCCACTGTACGTAGATACATTCGGTGTGAAGAATGCTATGTGCACAGCACTAGCGCTTTTCTTCTAGAATATGACTCCGATCCCACACGTCTCTTGTCAACCTGCTAACGAAGAAGATGCATACATAAGAGCACTCCAAAGTCATAAGATTGTGTAATTTTCAACAGTGTTCTTAATGTGTAATATAAAAGTATTTAAAGATGTAGCTGCAACATACAAAAATACGAAATATCCACTCAGTCGTCCACTGTACGTAGATACAGTCGATATGAAGAATGCTATGTGCACAGCACTAGCGCTTTTCTTCTAGAATATGTAGCCGCTCCCACACGTCTCTTGTCAACCTGCTAACGAAGGAAATGCATTGATAAGAGCACTCCAAAGTCATAAGATGTTGTAATTTTCAACAGTGTTCTTAATGTGTAATATAAAAGTATTTAAAGATGTAGCTGCAACTTACAAAAATACGAAATATCCACTCAGTCGTCAACTGTACGTAGATACATTCTGTGTGAAGAATGCTATGTGCACAGCACTAGCGCTTTTCTTCTAGAATATGTCGCCGCTCCCACACGTCTCTTGTCAACCTGCTAACGAAGAAAATGCATACATAAGACCACTCCAAAGTCATAAGATTGTGTAATTTTCAACAGTGTTCTTAATGTGTAATATAAAAGTATTTAAAGATGCAGCTGCAACATACAAAAATACGAAATATCCACTCAGTCGTCCACTGTACGTAGATATATTCCGTGTCAAGAATGCTATGTGCACAGCACAAGCGCTTTTCTTCTAGAATATGACTCCGCTCCCACACGTCTCTAGTCAACCTGCTAACGAAGAAAATGCATACATAAGAGAACACCAAAGCCATAAGATTGTGTAATTTTCAACAGTGATCTTAATGTGTAATATAAAAGTATTTAAAGATGTAGCTGCAACTTACAAAAATACAAAATATCCACTCAGTCGTCCACTGTACGTAGACACATTCTGTGTGAAGAATGCTATGTGCACAGCACTAGCGCTTTTCTTCTAGAATATGTCGCCGCTCCCACACGTCTCTTGTCAACCTGCTAACGAAGAAAATGCATACATAAGACCACTCCAAAGTTATAAGATTGTGTAATTTTCAACAGTGTTCTTAATGTGTAATATAAAAGTATTTAAAGATGCAGCTGCAACTTACAAAAATACGAAATATCCACTCAGTCGTCCACTGTACGTAGATACATTCGGTGTCAAGAATGCTATGTGCACAGCACTAGCGCTTTTCTTCTAGAATATGACTCCGCTCCCACACGTCTCTAGTCAACCTGCTAACGAAGAAAATGCATACATAAGAGCACTCCAAAGCCATAAGATTGTGTAATTTTCAACAGTGTTCTTAATGTGTAATATAAAAGAATTTAAAGATGTAGCTGCAACTTACGAAAATACGAAATATCCACTCAGTCGTCCACTGTACGTAGATACATTCGGTGTGAGGAATGCTATGTGCACAGCACTAGCGCTTTTCTTCTAGAATATGTCGCCGCTCCCACATGTCTCTTGTCAACCTGCTAACGAAGAAAATGCATACACAAAAGCACTCCAAAGTCATAAGATTGTGTAATTTTCAACAGTGTTCTTAATGTGTAATATAAAAGTATTTAAAGATGTAGCTGCAACTTACAAAAATACGAAATATCCACTCAGTCGTCCACTGTACGTAGATACATTCGGTGTGAAGAATGCTATGTGCACAGCACTAGCGCTTTTCTTCTAGAATAAGTCGCCGCTCCCACACGTCTCTTGTCAACCTGCTAACGAAGAAAATGCATACATAAGGGCACACCAAAGTCATAAGATTGTGTAATTTTCAACAGTGTTCTTAATGTGTAATATAAAAGTATTTAAAGATGTAGCTGCAACTTACAAAAATACGAAATATCCACTCAGTCGTCCACTGTACGTAGATACATTCGGTGTGAAGAATGCTATGTGCACAGCACTAGCGCTTTTCTTCTATAATATGTCGCCGCTCCTACACGACTCTTCTCAACCTGCTAACGAAGAAAATGCATACATAAGAGCACTCCAAAGTCATAAGATTGTGTAATTTTCAACAGTGTTCTTAATGTGTAATATAAAAGTATTTAAAGATGTAGCTGCAACTTACAAAAATACGAAATATCCACTCAGTCGTCCACTGTACGTAGATACATTCGGTGTGAAGAATGCTATGTGCACAGCACTAGCGCTTTTCTTCTAGAATATGTCGCCGCTCCCACACGTCTCTTGTCAACCTGCTAACGAAGAGAATGCATACATAACAGCACTCCAAAGTCATAAGATTGTGTAATTTTCAACAGTGTTCTTAATGTGTAATATAAAAGTATTTATAGATGTAGCTGCAACTTACAAAAATACGAAATATCCACTCAGTCGTCCACTGTACGTTGATATATTCAGTGTGAAGAATGCTATGTGCGCAGCACCAGCGCTTTTCTTCTATAATATGTCGCCGCACCCACACGTCTCTTGTCAACCTGCTAACGAAGGAAATGCATACATAAGAGCACTCCAAAGTCATAAGATTGTGTAATTATCAACAGTGTTCTTAATGTGTAATATAAATGTATTTAAAGATGTAACTGCAACTTACATAAAATGCGAAATATCCACTCAGTCGTCCACTGTACGTAGATACATTCGGTGTGAAGAATGCTATGTGCACAGCACTAGCGCTTTTCTTCTAGAATATGTCGCCGCTCCACACGTCTCTTATCAACCTGCTAACGAAGAAAATGCATACATAAGAGCACTCCAAAGCCATAAGATTGTGTAACTTTCAACAGTGATCTTAATGCGTAATATAAAAGTATTTAAAGATGAAGCTGCAACTTACAAAAATACGAACTATCCACTCAGTCGTCCACTGTACGTAGATACATTCGGTGTGAAGAATGCTATGTGCACAGCACTAGCGCTTTTCTTCTAGAATATGTCGCCGCTCCCACACGTCTCTTGTCAACCTGCTAACGAAGAAAATTCATACATAAGAGCACCTCAAAGTCATAAGATTGTGTAATTTTCAACAGTGTTCTTAATGTGTAATATAAAAGTATTTAAAGATGTAGCTGCAACTTACAAAAATACGAAATATCCACTCAGTCGTCCACTGTACGTAGATACATTCGGTGTGAAGAATGCTATGTGCACAGCACTAGCGCTTTTCTTCTAGAATATGTCGCCGCTCCCACACGTCTCTTGTCAACCTGCTAACGAAGAAAATGCAACATAAGAGCACTCCAAAGTCATAAGATTGTGTAATTTTCAACAGTGTTCTTAATGTGTAATATAAAAGTATTTAAATATGTAGCTGCAACTTATAAAAATACGAAATATCCACTCAGTCGTCCACTGTACGTAGATACATTCGGTGTGAAGAATGCTATGTGCACAGCACTAGCGCTTTTCTTCTAGAATATGTCGCCGCTCCCACACATCTCTTGTCAACCTGCTAACGAAGAAAATGCATACATAAGAGCACTCCAAAGTCATAAGATTGTGTAATTTTCAACAGTGTTCTTAATGTGTGAAATAAAAATATTTAAAGATGTAGCTGCAACTTACAAAAATACGAAATATCCACTCAGTCGTCCACTGTACGTAGTTACATTCGGTGTGGAGAATGCTATGTGCACAGCACTAGCGCTTTTCTTCTAGAATATGTCGCCGCTCCCACACGTCTCTTGTCAACCTGCTAACGAAGAAAATGCATACATAAGAGCACTCCGAAGTCATAAGATTGTGTAATTATCAACAGAGTTCTTAATGTGTAATATAAAAGTATTTAAAGATGTAGCTGCAACTTACAAAAATACGAAATATCCACTCAGTAGTCAACTGTACGTAGATTAATTCGGTGTGAAGAATGCTATGTGCACAGCACTAGCGCTTTTCTTCTAGAATATGTCGCCGCTCCCACACGTCTCTTGTCAACCCGCTAACGAAGAAAATGCATACATAAGAGCACTCCAAAGTCATAAGATTGTGTAATTTTCAACAGTGTTCTTAATGTGTAGTATAAAAGTATTTAAAGATGTAGCTGCAACTTACAAAAATACGAAATTTCCACTCAGTCGTCCACTGTAAGTAGATACATTCGGTGTGAAGAATGCTATGTGCACAGCACTAGCGCTTTTCTTCTAGAATATGACTCCGCTCCCACACGTCTCTTGTCAACCTGCTAACGAAGAAAATTCATACATAAGAGCATTCCAAAGTCATAAGATTTTGTAATTTTCAACAGTGTTCTTAATGTGTAACATAAAAGTATTTAAAGATGTAGCTGCAACTTACAAAAATACGAAATATCCACTCAGTCGTCCACTGTACGTAGATACAGTCGGTATGAAGAATGCTATGTGCACAGCACTAGCGCTTTTCTTCTAGAATATGTCGCCGCTCCCACACCTCTCTTGTCAACCTGCTAACGAAGAAAATGCATACATAATACCACTCCAAAGTTATAAGATTGTGTAATTTTCAACAGTGTTCTTAATGTGTAATATAAAAGTATTTAAAGATGTAGCTGCAACTTACAAAAATACGAAATATCCACTCAGTCGTCCACTGTACGTAGATATATTCGGCGTGAAGAATGATATGTGCACAGCACTAGCGCTTTTCTTCTAGAATATGTCTCCGCTCCCACACGTCTCTTGTCAACCTGCTAACGAAGAAAATGCATACATAAGAGCACTCCAAAATCATAAGATTGTATAATTTTCAACAGTGTTCTTAATGTGTAGTATAAAAGTATTTGAAGATGTAGCTGCAACTTACAAAAATACGAAATATTCACTCAGTCGTCCACTGTACGTAGATACATTCGGTGTGAAGAATGCTATGTGCACAGCACCAGCGCTTTTCTTCTAGAATATGTCGCCGCTCCCACACGTCTCTCGTCAACCTGCTAACGAAGAAAATGCATACATAAGAGCACTCCAAAGCCATAAGATTGTGTAACTTTCAACAGTGATCTTAATGCGTAATATAAAAGTATTTAAAGATGAAGCTGCAACTTACAAAAATACGAACTATCCACTCAGTCGTCCACTGTACGTAGATACATTCGGTGTGAAGAATGCTATGTGCACAGCACTAGCGCTTTTCTTCTAGAATATGTCGCCGCTCCCACACGTCTCTTGTCAACCTGCTAACGAAGAAAATTCATACATAAGAGCACCTCAAAGTCATAAGATTGTGTAATTTTCAACAGTGTTCTTAATGTGTAATATAAAAGTATTTAAAGATGTAGCTGCAACTTACAAAAATACGAAATATCCACTCAGTCGTCCACTGTACGTAGATACATTCGGTGTGAAGAATGCTATGTGCACAGCACTAGCGCTTTTCTTCTAGAATATGTCGCCGCTCCCACACGTCTCTTGTCAACCTGCTAACGAAGAAAATGCAACATAAGAGCACTCCAAAGTCATAAGATTGTGTAATTTTCAACAGTGTTCTTAATGTGTAATATAAAAGTATTTAAATATGTAGCTGCAACTTATAAAAATACGAAATATCCACTCAGTCGTCCACTGTACGTAGATACATTCGGTGTGAAGAATGCTATGTGCACAGCACTAGCGCTTTTCTTCTAGAATATGTCGCCGCTCCCACACATCTCTTGTCAACCTGCTAACGAAGAAAATGCATACATAAGAGCACTCCAAAGTCATAAGATTGTGTAATTTTCAACAGTGTTCTTAATGTGTGAAATAAAAATATTTAAAGATGTAGCTGCAACTTACAAAAATACGAAATATCCACTCAGTCGTCCACTGTACGTAGTTACATTCGGTGTGGAGAATGCTATGTGCACAGCACTAGCGCTTTTCTTCTAGAATATGTCGCCGCTCCCACACGTCTCTTGTCAACCTGCTAACGAAGAAAATGCATACATAAGAGCACTCCGAAGTCATAAGATTGTGTAATTATCAACAGAGTTCTTAATGTGTAATATAAAAGTATTTAAAGATGTAGCTGCAACTTACAAAAATACGAAATATCCACTCAGTAGTCAACTGTACGTAGATACATTCGGTGTGAAGAATGCTATGTGCACAGCACTAGCGCTTTTCTTCTAGAATATGTCGCCGCTCCCACACGTCTCTTGTCAACCTGCTAACGAAGAAAATGCATACATAAGAGCACTCCAAAGTCATAAGTTTGTGTAATTTTCAACAGTGTTCTTAATGTGTAGTATAAAAGTATTTAAAGATGTAGTTGCAACTTACAAAAATACGAAATATCCACTCAGTCGTCCACTGTAAGTAGATACATTCTGTGTGAAGAATGCTATGTGCACAGCACTAGCGCTTTTCTTCTAGAATATGACGCCGCTACCACACGTCTCTTGTCAACCTGCTAACGAAGAAAATTCATACATAAGAGCATTCCAAAGTCATAAGATTTTGTAATTTTCAACAGTGTTCTTAATGTGTAATATAAAAGTATTTAAAGATGTAGCTGCAACTTACAAAAATACGAAATATCCACTCAGTCGTCCACTGTACGTAGATACATTCGGTGTCAAGAATGCTATGTGCACAGCTCTAGCGCTTTTCTTCTAGAATATGTCGCCGCTCCCACACGTCACTTGTCAACCTGTTAACGAAGAAAATGCATACATAAGAGCACTCCGAAGTCATAAGATTGTGTAATTATCAACATAGTTCTTAATGTGTAATATAAAAGTATGTAAAAATGTAGCTGCAACTTATAAAAATACGAAATATCCACTCAGTCGTATACTGTAAGTAGATACATTCGGTGTCAAGAATGCTATGTGCACAGCACTAGCGCTTTTCTTCTAGAATATGTCGCCGCTCCCACACGTCTCTTGTCAACCTGCTAACGAAAAAAATGTATACATAAGAGCACTCCAAAGTCATAAGATATTGTAATTTTCAACAGTGTTCTTAATGTGTAATATAAAAGTATTTAAAGATGTAGCTGCAACTTACAAAAACACGAAATATATACTCAGTCGTAACTGTACTTAGATACATTCGGTGTGAAGAATGCTATGTGCACAGCACTAGCGCTTTTCTTCTAGAATATGTCGCCGCTCCCACACGTCTCTTGTCAACCTGCTAACGAAGGAAATGCATATATAAGAGCACTCCGAAGTCATAAGATTGTGTAATTATCAACAGAGTTCTTAATGTGTAATATAAAAGTATTTAAAGATGTAGCTGCAACTTACAAAAATACGAAATATCCACTCAGTAGTCAACTGTACGTAGATTAATTCGGTGTGAAGAATGCTATGTGCACAGCACTAGCGCTTTTCTTCTAGAATATGTCGCCGCTCCCACACGTCTCTTGTCAACCCGCTAACGAAGAAAATGCATACATAAGAGCACTCCAAAGTCATAAGATTGTGTAATTTTCAACAGTGTTCTTAATGTGTAGTATAAAAGTATTTAAAGATGTAGCTGCAACTTACAAAAATACGAAATTTCCACTCAGTCGTCCACTGTAAGTAGATACATTCGGTGTGAAGAATGCTATGTGCACAGCACTAGCGCTTTTCTTCTAGAATATGACTCCGCTCCCACACGTCTCTTGTCAACCTGCTAACGAAGAAAATTCATACATAAGAGCATTCCAAAGTCATAAGATTTTGTAATTTTCAACAGTGTTCTTAATGTGTAATATAAAAGTATTTAAAGATGTAGCTGCAACTTACAAAAATACGAAATATCCACTCAGTCGTCCACTGTACGTAGATACAGTCGGTATGAAGAATGCTATGTGCACAGCACTAGCGCTTTTCTTCTAGAATATGTCGCCGCTCCCACACGTCTCTTGTCAACCTGCTAACGAAGAAAATGCATACATAATACCACTCCAAAGTCATAAGATTGTGTAATTTTCAACAGTGTTCTTAATGTGTAATATAAAAGTATTTAAAGATGTAGCTGCAACTTACAAAAATACGAAATATCCACTCAGTCGTCCACTGTACGTAGATATATTCGGCGTGAAGAATGCCATGTGCACAGCACTAGCGCTTTTCTTCTAGAATATGTCGCCGCTCCCACACGTCTCTTGTCAACCTGCTAACGAAGAAAATGCATACATAAGAGCACTCCAAAATCATAAGATTGTATAATTTTCAACAGTGTTCTTAATGTGTAGTATAAAAGTATTTAAAGATGAAGCTGCAACTTACAAAAATACGAACTATCCACTCAGTCGTCCACTGTACGTAGATACATTCGGTGTGAAGAATGCTATGTGCACAGCACTAGCGCTTTTCTTCTAGAATATGTCGCCGCTCCCACACGTCTCTTGTCAACCTGCTAACGAAGAAAATTCATACATAAGAGCACCTCAAAGTCATAAGATTGTGTAATTTTCAACAGTGTTCTTAATGTGTAATATAAAAGTATTTAAAGATGTAGCTGCAACTTACAAAAATACGAAATATCCACTCAGTCGTCCACTGTACGTAGATACATTCGGTGTGAAGAATGCTATGTGCACAGCACTAGCGCTTTTCTTCTAGAATATGTCGCCGCTCCCACACGTCTCTTGTCAACCTGCTAACGAAGAAAATGCAACATAAGAGCACTCCAAAGTCATAAGATTGTGTAATTTTCAACAGTGTTCTTAATGTGTAATATAAAAGTATTTAAATATGTAGCTGCAACTTATAAAAAAACGAAATATCCACTCAGTCGTCCACTGTACGTAGATACATTCGGTGTGAAGAATGCTATGTGCACAGCACAAGCGCTTTTCTTCTAGAATATGTCGCCGCTCCCACACATCTCTTGTCAACCTGCTAACGAAGAAAATGCATACATAAGAGCACTCCAAAGTCATAAGATTGTGTAATTTTCAACAGTGTTCTTAATGTGTGAAATAAAAATATTTAAAGATGTAGCTGCAACTTACAAAAATACGAAATATCCACTCAGTCGTCCACTGTACGTAGTTACATTCGGTGTGGAGAATGCTATGTGCACAGCACTAGCGCTTTTCTTCTAGAATATGTCGCCGCTCCCACACGTCTCTTGTCAACCTGCTAACGAAGAAAATGCATACATAAGAGCACTCCAAAATCATAAGATTGTATAATTTTCAACAGTGTTCTTAATGTGTAGTATAAAAGAATTTGAAGTTGTAGCTGCAACTTACAAAAATACGAAATATCCACTCAGTCGTCCACTGTACGTAGATACAGTCGGTATGAAGAATGCTATGTGCACAGCACTAGCGCTTTTCTTCTAGAATATGTCGCCGCTCCCACACGTCTCTTGTCAACCTGCTAACGAAGAAAATTCATACATAAGAGCACCTCAAAGTCATAAGATTGTGTAATTTTCAACAGTGTTCTTAATCTGTAATATAAAAGTATTTAAAGATGTAGCTGCAACTTACAAAAATACGAAATATCCACTCAGTCGTCCACTGTACGTAGATACATTCAGTGTGAAGAATGCTATGTGCGCAGCACCAGCGCTTTTCTTCTATAATATGTCGCCGCACCCACACGTCTCTTGTCAACCTGCTAACGAAGAAAATGCATACATAAGAGCACTCCAAAGTCATAAGATTGTGTAATTATCAACAGTGTTCTTAATGTGTAATATAAATGTATTTAAAGATGTAACTGCAACTTACATAAAATGCGAAATATCCACTCAGTCGTCCACTGTACGTAGATACATTCGGTGTGAAGAATGCTATGTGCACAGCACTAGCGCTTTTCTTCTAGAATATGTCGCCGCTCCACACGTCTCTTATCAACCTGCTAACGAAGAAAATGCATACATAAGAGCACTCCAAAGTCATAAGATTTTGTAATTTTCAACAGTGTACTTAATGTGTAATATAAAAGTATTTAAAGATGTAGCTGCAACTTAGAAAAATACGAAATATCCACTCAGTCGTCCACTGTACGTAGATACATTCGGTGTGAAGAATGCTATGTGCACAGCACTAGCGCTTTTCTTCTAGAATATGTCGCCGCTCCCACACGTCTCTTATCAACCTGCTAGCGAAGAAAATGCATACATAAGAGCAATCCAGAGTCATAAGATTGTATAATTTTCAACAGTGTTCTTAATATGTAGTATAAAAGTATTTGAAGATGTAGCTGCAACTTACAAAAATACGAAATATCCACTCAGTCGTCCACTGTACGTAGATACATTCGGTGTCAAGAATGCTATGTGCACAGCACTAGCGCTTTTCTTCTAGAATATGTCGCCGCTCCCACACGTCACTTGTCAACCTGTTAACGAAGAAAATGCATACATAAGAGCACTCCGAAGTCATAAGATTGTGTAATTTTCAACATAGTTCTTAATGTGTAATATAAAAGTATGTAAAAATGTAGCTGCAACTTATAAAAATACTAAATATCCACTCAGTCGTATACTGTAAGTAGATACATTCGGTGTCAAGAATGCTATGTGCACAGCACTAGCGCTTTTCGTCTAGAATATGTCGCCGCTCCCACACGTCTCTTGTCAACCTGCTAACGAAAAAAATGTATACATAAGAGCACTCCAAAGTCATAAGATATTGTAATTTTCAACAGTGTTCTTAATGTGTAATATAAAAGTATTTAAAGATGTAGCTGCAACTTACAAAAACACGAAATATATACTCAGTCGTAACTGTACTTAGATACATTCGGTGTGAAGAATGCTATGTGCACAGCACTAGCGCTTTTCTTCTAGAATATGTCGCCGCTCCCACACGTCTCTTGTCAACCTGCTAACGAAGAAAATGCATATATAAGAGCACTCCGAAGTCATAAGATTGTGTAATTATCAACAGAGTTCTTAATGTGTAATATAAAAGTATTTAAAGATGTAGCTGCAACTTACAAAAATACGAAATATCCACTCAGTAGTCAACTGTACGTAGATACATTCGGTGTGAAGAATGCTATGTGCACAGCACTAGCGCTTTTCTTCTAGAATATGTCGCCGCTCCCACACGTCTCTTGTCAACCCGCTAACGAAGAAAATGCATACATAAGAGCACTCCAAAGTCATAAGATTGTGTAATTTTCAACAGTGTTCTTAATGTGTAGTATAAAAGTATTTAAAGATGTAGCTGCAACTTACAAAAATACGAAATATCCACTCAGTCGTCCACTGTAAGTAGATACATTCGGTGTGAAGAATGCTATGTGCACAGCACTAGCGCTTTTCTTCTAGAATATGACTCCGCTCCCACACGTCTCTTGTCAACCTGCTAACGAAGAAAATTCATACATAAGAGCATTCCAAAGTCATAAGATTTTGTAATTTTCAACAGTGTTCTTAATGTGTAATATAAAAGTATTTAAAGATGTAGCTGCAACTTACAAAAATACGAAATATCCACTCAGTCGTCCACTGTACGTAGATACAGTCGGTATGAAGAATGCTATGTGCACAGCACTAGCGCTTTTCTTCTAGAATATGTCGCCGCTCCCACACGTCTCTTGTCAACCTGCTAACGAAGAAAATGCATACATAAGACCACTCCAAAGTCATAAGATTGTGTAATTTTCAACAGTGTTCTTAATGTGTAATATAAAAGTATTTAAAGATGTAGCTGCAACTTACAAAAATACGAAATATCCACTCAGTCGTCCACTGTACGTAGATACATTCGGCGTGAAGAATGCCATGTGCACAGCACTAGCGCTTTTCTTCTAGAATATGTCGCCGCTCCCACACGTCTCTTGTCAACCTGCTAACGAAGAAAATGCATACATAAGAGCACTCCAAAATCATAAGATTGTATAATTTTCAACAGTGTTCTTAATGTGTAGTATAAAAGTATTTGTAGATGTAGCTGCAACTTACAAAAATACGAAATATCCACTCAGTCGTCCACTGTACGTAGATACATTCGGTGTGAAGAATGCTATGTGCACAGCACCAGCGCTTTTCTTCTAGAATATGTCGCCGCTCCCACACGTCTCTTGTCAACCTGCTAACGAAGAAAATGCATACATAAGAGCACTCCAAAGCCATAAGATTGTGTAACTTTCAACAGTGATCTTAATGCGTAATATAAAAGTATTTAAAGATGTAGCTGCAACTTACAAAAATACGAAATATCCACTCAGTCGTCCACTGTACGTAGATACATTCGGTGTGAAGAATGCTATGTGCACAGCACTAGCGCTTTTCTTCTAGAATATGTCGCCGCTCCCACACGTCTCTTGTCAACCTGCTAACGAAGAAAATGCATACATAAGAGCACTCCAAAGTCATAAGATTGTGTAATTTTCAACAGTGTTCTTAATGTGTAATATAAAAGTATTTAAATATGTAGCTGCAACTTATAAAAATACGAAATATCCACTCAGTCGTCCACTGTACGTAGATACATTCGGTGTGAAGAATGCTATGTGCACAGCACTAGCGCTTTTCTTCTAGAATATGTCGCCGCTCCCACACATCTCTTGTCAACCTGCTAACGAAGAAAATGCATACATAAGAGCACTCCAAAGTCATAAGATTGTGTAATTTTCAACAGTGTTCTTAATGTGTGAAATAAAAATATTTAAAGATGTAGCTGCAACTTACAAAAATACGAAATATCCACTCAGTCGTCCACTGTACGTAGTTACATTCGGTGTGAAGAATGCTATGTGCACAGCACTAGCGCTTTTCTTCTAGAATATGTCGCCGCTCCCACACGTCTCTTGTCAACCTGCTACTGAAGAAAATGCATACATAAGAGCACTCCGAAGTCATAAGATTGTGTAATTATCAACAGAGTTCTTAATGTGTAATATAAAAGTATTTAAAGATGTAGCTGCAACTTACAAAAATACGAAATATCCACTCAGTAGTCAACTGTACGTAGATACATTCGGTGTGAAGAATGCTATGTGCACAGCACTAGCGCTTTTCTTCTAGAATATGTCGCCGCTCCCACACGTCTCTTGTCAACCTGCTAACGAAGAAAATGCATACATAAGAGCACTCCAAAGTCATAAGTTTGTGTAATTTTCAACAGTGTTCTTAATGTGTAGTATAAAAGTATTTAAAGATGTAGCTGCAACTTACAAAAATACGAAATATCCACTCAGTCGTCCACTGTAAGTAGATACATTCGGTGTGAAGAATGCTATGTGCACAGCACTAGCGCTTTTCTTCTAGAATATGACGCCGCTACCACACGTCTCTTGTCAACCTGCTAACGAAGAAAATTCATACATAAGAGCATTCCAAAGTCATAAGATTGTGTAATTTTCAACAGTGTTCTTAATGTGTAATATAAAAGTATTTAAAGATGTAGCTGCAACTTACAAAAATACGAAATATCCACTCAGTCGTCCACTGTACGTAGATACATTCGGTGTGAAGAATGCTATGTGCACAGCACTAGCGCTTTTCTTCTAGAATATGTCCCTGCTCCCACACGTCTCTTGTCAACCTGCTAACGAAGAAAATGCAACATAAGAGCACTCCAAAGTCATAAGATTGTGTAATTTTCAACAGTGTTTTTAATGTGGAATATAAAAATATTTAAAGATGTAGCTGCAACTTACAAAAATACGAAATATCCACTCAGTCGTCCACTGTACGTAGATACATTCGGTGTGAAGAATGCTATGTGCACAGCACTAGCGCTTTTCTTCTAGAATATGTCGCCGCTCCCACACGTCTCTTGTCAACCTGCTAACGAAGAAAATGCAACATAAGAGCACTCCAAAGTCATAAGATTGTGTAATTTTCAACAGTGTTCTTAATGTGTAATATAAAAGTATTTAAATATGTAGCTGCAACTTATAAAAATACGAAATATCCACTCAGTCGTCCACTGTACGTAGATACATTCGGTGTGAAGAATGCTATGTGCACAGCACTAGCGCTTTTCTTCTAGAATATTTCGCCGCTCCCACACATCTCTTGTCAACCTGCTAACGAAGAAAATGCATACATAAGAGCACTCCAAAGTCATAAGATTGTGTAATTTTCAACAGTGTTCTTAATGTGTAATATAAAAGTATTTAAAGATGTAGCTGCAACTTACAAAAATACGAAATATCCACTCAGTCGTCCACTGTACGTAGATACATTCGGCGTGAAGAATGCTATGTGCACAGCACTAGCGCTTTTCTTCTAGAATATGTCGCCGCTCCCACACGTCTCTTGTCAACCTGCTAACGAAGAAAATGCATACATAAGAGCACTCCAAAATCATAAGATTGTATAATTTTCAACAGTGTTCTTAATGTGTAGTATAAAAGTATTTGAAGATGTAGCTGCAACTTACAAAAATACGAAATATCCACTCAGTCGTCCACTGTACGTAGATACAGTCGGTATGAAGAATGCTATGTGCACAGCACTAGCGCTTTTCTTCTAGAATATGTCGCCGCTCCCACACGTCTCTTGTCAACCTGCTAACGAAGAAAATGCATACATAAGACCACTCCAAAGTCATATGATTGTGTAATTTTCAACAGTGTTCTTAATGTGTAATATAAAAGTATTTAAAGATGTAGCTGCAACTTACAAAAATACGAAATATCCACTCAGTCGTCCACTGTACGTAGATACATTCGGCGTGAAGAATGCCATGTGCACAGCACTAGCGCTTTTCTTCTAGAATATGTCGCCGCTCCCACACGTCTCTTGTCAACCTGCTAACGAAGAAAATGCATACATAAGAGCACTCCAAAATCATAAGATTGTATAATTTTCAACAGTGTTCTTAATGTGTAGTATAAAAGAATTTGAAGATGTAGCTGCAACTTACAAAAATACGAAATATCCACTCAGTCGTCCACTGTACGTAGATACAGTCGGTATGAAGAATGCTATGTGCACAGCACTAGCGCTTTTCTTCTAGAATATGTCGCCGCTCCCACACGTCTCTTGTCAACCTGCTAACGAAGAAAATTCATACATAAGAGCACCTCAAAGTCATAAGATTGTGTAATTTTCAACAGTGTTCTTAATGTGTAATATAAAAGTATTTAAAGATGTAGCTGCAACTTATAAAAATACGAAATATCCACTCAGTCGTCCACTGTACGTAGATACATTCGGTGTGAAGAATGCTATGTGCACAGCACTAGCGCTTTTCTTCTAGAATATGTCGCCGCTCCCACACATCTCTTGTCAACCTGCTAACGAAGAAAATGCATACATAAGAGCACTCCAAAGTCATAAGATTGTGTAATTTTCAACAGTGTTCTTAATGTGTGAAATAAAAATATTTAAAGATGTAGCTGCAACTTACAAAAATACGAAATATCCACTCAGTCGTCCACTGTACGTAGTTACATTCGGTGTGAAGAATGCTATGTGCACAGCACTAGCGCTTTTCTTCTAGAATATGTCGCCGCTCCCACACGTCTCTTGTCAACCTGCTACTGAAGAAAATGCATACATAAGAGCACTCCGAAGTCATAAGATTGTGTAATTATCAACAGAGTTCTTAATGTGTAATATAAAAGTATTTAAAGATGTAGCTGCAACTTACAAAAATACGAAATATCCACTCAGTAGTCAACTGTACGTAGATACATTCGGTGTGAAGAATGCTATGTGCACAGCACTAGCGCTTTTCTTCTAGAATATGTCGCCGCTCCCACACGTCTCTTGTCAACCTGCTAACGAAGAAAATGCATACATAAGAGCACTCCAAAGTCATAAGTTTGTGTAATTTTCAACAGTGTTCTTAATGTGTAGTATAAAAGTATTTAAAGATGTAGCTGCAACTTACAAAAATACGAAATATCCACTCAGTCGTCCACTGTAAGTAGATACATTCGGTGTGA
Organism: Schistocerca gregaria; assembly: GCF_023897955.1. Lineage (NCBI taxonomy): Eukaryota > Metazoa > Arthropoda > Insecta > Orthoptera > Acrididae > Schistocerca > Schistocerca gregaria. The sequence goes on along the minus strand of NW_026061757.1, from coordinate 1,653,335 downwards.
AGAATGCTATGTGCACAGCACTAGCGCTTTTCTTCTAGAATATGACGCCGCTACCACACGTCTCTTGTCAACCTGCTAACGAAGAAAATTCATACTTAAGAGCATTCCAAAGTCATAAGATTTTGTAATTTTCAACAGTGTTCTTAATGTGTAATATAAAAGTATTTAAAGATGTAGCTGCAACTTACAAAAATACGAAATATCCACTCAGTCGTCCACTGTACGTAGATACAGTCGGTATGAAGAATGGTATGTGCACAGCACTAGCGCTTTTCTTCTAGAATGTATCGCCGCTCCCACACGTCTCTTGTCAACCTGCTAACGAAGAAAATGCATACATAAGAGCACTCCAAAATCATAAGATTGTATATTTTTCAACAGTGTTCTTAATGTGTAGTATAAAAGAATTTGAAGATGTAGCTGCAACTTACAAAAATACGAAATATCCACTCAGTCGTCCACTGTACGTAGATACAGTCGGTATGAAGAATGCTATGTGCACAGCACTAGCGCTTTTCTTCTAGAATATGTCGCCGCTCCCACACGTCTCTTGTCAACCTGCTAACGAAGAAAATTCATACATAAGAGCACCTCAAAGTCATAAGATTGTGTAATTTTCAACAGTGTTCTTAATGTGTAATATAAAAGTATTTAAAGATGTAGCTGCAACTTACAAAAATACGAAATATCCACTCAGTCGTCCACTGTACGTAGATACATTCGGTGTGAAGAATGCTATGTGCACAGCACTAGCGCTTTTCTTCTAGAATATGTCCCTGCTCCCACACGTCTCTTGTCAACCTGCTAACGAAGAAAATGCAACATAAGAGCACTCCAAAGTCATAAGATTGTGTAATTTTCAACAGTGTTCTTAATGTGTAATATAAAAGTATTTAAATATGTAGCTGCAACTTACAAAAATACGAAATATCCACTCAGTCGTCCACTGTACGTAGATACATTCGGTGTGAAGAATGCTATGTGCACAGCACTAGCGCTTTTCTTCTAGAATATGTCGCCGCTCCCACACGTCTCTTGTCAACCTGCTAACGAAGAAAATGCAACATAAGAGCACTCCAAAGTCATAAGATTGTGTAATTTTCAACAGTGTTCTTAATGTGTAATATAAAAGTATTTAAATATGTAGCTGCAACTTATAAAAATACGAAATATCCACTCAGTCGTCCACTGTACGTAGATACATTCGGTGTGAAGAATGCTATGTGCACAGCACTAGCGCTTTTCTTCTAGAATATTTCGCCGCTCCCACACATCTCTTGTCAACCTGCTAACGAAGAAAATGCATACATAAGAGCACTCCAAAGTCATAAGATTGTGTAATTTTCAACAGTGTTCTTAATGTGTAATATAAAAGTATTTAAAGATGTAGCTGCAACTTACAAAAATACGAAATATCCACTCAGTCGTCCACTGTACGTAGATACATTCGGCGTGAAGAATGCTATGTGCACAGCACTAGCGCTTTTCTTCTAGAATATGTCGCCGCTCCCACACGTCTCTTGTCAACCTGCTAACGAAGTAAATGCATACATAAGAGCACTCCAAAATCATAAGATTGTATAATTTTCAACAGTGTTCTTAATGTGTAGTATAAAAGTATTTGAAGATGTAGCTGCAACTTACAAAAATACGAAATATCCACTCAGTCGTCCACTGTACGTAGATACAGTCGGTATGAAGAATGCTATGTGCACAGCACTAGCGCTTTTCTTCTAGAATATGTCGCCGCTCCCACACGTCTCTTGTCAACCTGCTAACGAAGAAAATGCATACATAAGACCACTCCAAAGTCATATGATTGTGTAATTTTCAACAGTGTTCTTAATGTGTAATATAAAAGTATTTAAAGATGTAGCTGCAACTTACAAAAATACGAAATATCCACTCAGTCGTCCACTGTACGTAGATACATTCGGCGTGAAGAATGCCATGTGCACAGCACTAGCGCTTTTCTTCTAGAATATGTCGCCGCTCCCACACGTCTCTTGTCAACCTGCTAACGAAGAAAATGCATACATAAGAGCACACCAAAATCATAAGATTGTATAATTTTCAACAGTGTTCTTAATGTGTAGTATAAAAGAATTTGAAGATGTAGCTGCAACTTACAAAAATACGAAATATCCACTCAGTCGTCCACTGTACGTAGATACAGTCGGTATGAAGAATGCTATGTGCACAGCACTAGCGCTTTTCTTCTAGAATATGTCGCCGCTCCCACACGTCTCTTGTCAACCTGCTAACGAAGAAATTGCATTGATAAGAGCACTCCAAAGTCATAAGATTGTGTAATTTTCAAAAGTGTTCTTAATGTGTAATATAAAAGTATTTAAAGATGTAGCTGCAACTTACAAAAATACGAAATATCCACTCAGTCGTCCACTGTACGTAGATACATTCGGCGTGAAGAATGCTATGTGCACAGCACTAGCGCTTTTCTTCTAGAATATGTCGCCGCTCCCACACGTCTCTTGTCAACCTGCTAACGAAGAGAATGCATACATAACAGCACTCCAAAGTCATAAGATTGTGTAATTTTCAACAGTGTTCTTAATGTGTAATATAAAAGTATTTAAATATGTAGCTGCAACTTATAAAAATACAAAATATCCACTCAGTCGTCCACTGTACGTAGATACATTCGGTGTGAAGAATGCTATGTGCACAGCACTAGCGCTTTTCTTCTAGAATATGTCGCCGCTCCCACACATCTCTTGTCAACCTGCTAACGAAGAAAATGCATACATAAGAGCACTCCAAAGTCATAAGATTGTGTAATTTTCAACAGTGTTCTTAATGTGTGATATAAAAATATTTAAAGATGTAGCTGCAACTTACAAAAATACGAAATATCCACTCAGTCGTCCACTGTACGTAGTTACATTCGGTGTGAAGAATGCTATGTGCACAGCACTAGCGCTTTTCTTCTAGAATATGTCGCCGCTCCCACACGTCTCTTGTCAACCTGCTAACGAAGAGAATGCATACATAACAGCACTCCAAAGTCATAAGATTGTGTAATTTTCAACAGTGTTCTTAATGTGTAATATAAAAGTATTTATAGATGTAGCTGCAACTTACAAAAATACGAAATATCCACTCAGTCGTCCACTGTACGTAGATACATTCGGTGTCAAGAATTCTATGTGCACAGCACTAGCGCTTTTCTTCTAGAATATGTCGCCGCTCCCACACGTATCTTGTCAACCTGCTAACGAAGAAAATGCATACATAAGACCACTCCAAAGTCATAAGATTGTGTAATTTTCAACAGTGTTCTTAATGTGTAATATAAAAGTATTTAAAGATGCAGCTGCAACTTACAAAAATACGAAATATCCACTCAGTCGTCCACTGTACGTAGATACATTCGGCGTGAAGAATGCTATGTGCACAGCACTAGCGCTTTTCTTCTAGAATATGTCGCCGCTCCCACACGTCTCTTGTCAACCTGCTAACGAAGAAAATGCATACATAAGAGCACTCCAAAATCATAAGATTGTATAATTTTCAACAGTGTTCTTAATGTGTAGTATAAAAGTATTTGAAGATGTAGCTGCAACTTACAAAAATACGAAATATACACTCAGTCGTCCACTGTATGTAGATACAGTCGGTATGAAGAATGCTATGTGCACAGCACTAGCGCTTTTCTTCTAGAATATGTCGCCGCTCCCACACGTCTCTTGTCAACCTGCTAACGAAGAAATTGCATTGATAAGAGCACTCCAAAGTCATAAGATTGTGTAATTTTCAAAAGTGTTCTTAATGTGTAATATAAAAGTATTTAAAGATGTAGCTGCAACTTACAAAAATACGAAATATCCACTCAGTCATCCACTGTACGTAGATACATTCGGTGTGAAGAATGCTATGTGCACAGCACTAGCGCTTTTCTTCTAGAATATGTCGCCGCTCCCACACGTCCCTCGTCAACCTGCTAACGAAGAAAATGCATACATAACAGCACTCCAAAGCCATAAGATTGTGTAACTTTCAACAGTGATCTTAATGCGTAATATAAAAGTATTTAAAGATGTAGCTGCAACTTACAAAATTACGAAATATCCACTCAGTCGTCCACTGTACGTAGATACATTCGGCGTGAAGAATGCTATGTGCACAGCACTAGCGCTTTTCTTCTAGAATATGTCGCCGCTCCCACACGTCTCTTGTCAACCTGCTAACGAAGAAAATTCATACATAAGAGCACCTCAAAGTCATAAGATTGTGTAATTTTCAACAGTGTTCTTAATGTGTAATATAAAAGTATTTAAAGATGTAGCTGCAACTTACAAAAAAACGAAATATCCACTCAGTCGTCCACTGTACGTAGATACATTCGGTGTGAAGAATGCTATGTGCACAGCACTAGCGCTTTTCTTCTAGAATATGTCGCCGCTCCCACACGTCTCTTGTCAACCTGCTAACAAAGAAAATGCAACATAAGTGCACTCCAAAGTCATAAGATTGTATAATTTTCAACAGTGTTCTTAATGTGTAATATAAAAGTATTTAAATATGTAGCTGCAACTTACAAAAATACGAAATATCCACTCAGTCGTCCACTGTACGTAGATACATTCGGTGTGAAGAATGCTATGTGCACAGCACTAGCGCTTTTCTTCTAGAATATGTCGCCGCTCCCACACGTCTCTTGTCAACCTGCTAACGAAGAAAATGCAACATAAGAGCACTCCAAAGTCATAAGATTGTGTAATTTTCAACAGTGTTCTTAATGTGTAATATAAAAGTATTTAAATATGTAGCTGCAACTTATAAAAATACGAAATATCCACTCAGTCGTCCACTGTACGTAGATACATTCGGTGTGAAGAATGCTATGTGCACAGCACTAGCGCTTTTCTTCTAGAATATGTCGCCGCTCAGACACATCTCTTGTCAACCTGCTAACGAAGAAAATGCATACATAAGAGCACTCCAAAGTCATAAGATTGTGTAATTTTCAACAGTGTTCTTAATGTGTGATATAAAAATATTTAAAGATGTAGCTGCAACTTACAAAAATACGAAATATCCACTCAGTCGTCCACTGTACGTAGTTACATTCGGTGTGAAGAATGCTATGTGCACTGCACTAGCGCTTTTCTTCTAGAATATGTCGCCGCTCCCACACGTCTCTTGTCAACCTGCTAACGAAGAGAATGCATACATAACAGCACTCCAAAGTCATAAGATTGTGTAATTTTCAACAGTGTTCTTAATGTGTAATAAAAAAGTATTTATAGATGTAGCTGCAACTTACAAAAATACGAAATATCCACTCAGTCGTCCACTGTACGTAGATACATTCGGTGTCAAGAATTCTATGTGCACAGCACTAGCGCTTTTCTTCTAGAATATGTCGCCGCTCCCACACGTATCTTGTCAACCTGCTAACGAAGAAAATGCATACATAAGACCACTCCAAAGTCATAAGATTGTGTAATTTTCAACAGTGTTCTTAATGTGTAATATAAAAGTATTTAAAGATGTAGCTGCAACTTACAAAAATACGAAATATCCACTCAGTCGTCCACTGTACGTAGATACATTCGGCGTGAAGAATGCTATGTGCACAGCACTAGCGCTTTTCTTCTAGAATATGTCGCCGCTCCCACACGTCTCTTGTCAACCTGCTAACGAAGAAAATGCATACATAAGAGCACTCCAAAATCATAAGATTGTATAATTTTCAACAGTGTTCTTAATGTGTAGTATAAAAGTATTTGAAGATGTAGCTGCAACTTACAAAAATACGAAATATCCACTCAGTCGTCCACTGTACGTAGATACAGTCGGTATGAAGAATGCTATGTGCACAGCACTAGCGCTTTTCTTCTAGAATATGTTGCCGCTCCCACACGTCTCTTGTCAACCTGCTAACGAAGAAATTGCATTGATAAGAGCACTCCAAAGTCATAAGATTGTGTAACTTTCAACAGTGATCTTAATGCGTAATATCAAAGTATTTAAAGATGTAGCTGCAACTTACAAAATTACGAAATATCCACTCAGTCGTCCACTGTACGTAGATACATTCGGTGTGAAGAATGCTATGTGCACAGCACTAGCGCTTTTCTTCTAGAATATGTCGCCGCTCCCACACGTCTCTTGTCAACCTGCTAACGAAGAAAATTCATACATAAGAGCACCTCAAAGTCATAAGATTGTGTAATTTTCAACAGTGTTCTTAATGTGTAATATAAAAGTATTTAAAGATGTAGCTGCAACTTACAAAAAAACGAAATATCCACTCAGTCGTCCACTGTACGTAGATAAATTCGGTGTGAAGAATGCTATGTGCACAGCACTAGCGCTTTTCTTCTAGAATATGTCGCCGCTCCCACACGTCTCTTGTCAACCTGCTAACAAAGAAAATGCAACATAAGAGCACTCCAAAGTCATAAGATTGTGTAATTTTCAACAGTGTTCTTAATGTGTAATATAAAAGTATTTAAATATGTAGCTGCAACTTACAAAAATACGAAATATCCACTCAGTCGTCCACTGTACGTAGATACATTCGGTGTGAAGAATGCTATGTGCACAGCACTAGCGCTTTTCTTCTAGAATATGTCGCCGCTCCCACACGTCTCTTGTCAACCTGCTAACGAAGAAAATGCATACATAAGAGCACTCCAAAATCATAAGATTGTATAATTTTCAACAGTGTTCTTAATGTGTAGTATAAAAGTATTTGAAGATGTAGCTGCAACTTACAAAAATACGAAATATCCACTCAGTCGTCCACTGTACGTAGATACAGTCGGTATGAAGAATGCTATGTGCACAGCACTAGCGCTTTTCTTCTAGAATATGTTGCCGCTCCCACACGTCTCTTGTCAACCTGCTAACGAAGAAATTGCATTGATAAGAGCACTCCAAAGTCATAAGATTGTGTAACTTTCAACAGTGATCTTAATGCGTAATATCAAAGTATTTAAAGATGTAGCTGCAACTTACAAAATTACGAAATATCCACTCAGTCGTCCACTGTACGTAGATACATTCGGTGTGAAGAATGCTATGTGCACAGCACTAGCGCTTTTCTTCTAGAATATGTCGCCGCTCCCACACGTCTCTTGTCAACCTGCTAACGAAGAAAATTCATACATAAGAGCACCTCAAAGTCATAAGATTGTGTAATTTTCAACAGTGTTCTTAATGTGTAATATAAAAGTATTTAAAGATGTAGCTGCAACTTACAAAAAAACGAAATATCCACTCAGTCGTCCACTGTACGTAGATACATTCGGTGTGAAGAATGCTATGTGCACAGCACTAGCGCTTTTCTTCTAGAATATGTCGCCGCTCCCACACGTCTCTTGTCAACCTGCTAACAAAGAAAATGCAACATAAGAGCACTCCAAAGTCATAAGATTGTGTAATTTTCAACAGTGTTCTTAATGTGTAATATAAAAGTATTTAAATATGTAGCTGCAACTTACAAAAATACGAAATATCCACTCAGTCGTCCACTGTACGTAGATACATTCGGTGTGAAGAATGCTATGTGCACAGCACTAGCGCTTTTCTTCTAGAATATGTCGCCGCTCCCACACGTCTCTTGTCAACCTGCTAACGAAGAAAATGCAACATAAGAGCACTCCAAAGTCATAAGATTGTGTAATTTTCAACAGTGTTCTTAATGTGTAATATAAAAGTATTTAAATATGTAGCTGCAACTTATAAAAATACGAAATATCCACTCAGTCGTCCACTGTACGTAGATACATTCGGTGTGAAGAATGCTATGTGCACAGCACTAGCGCTTTTCTTCTAGAATATGTCGCCGCTCCCACACATCTCTTGTCAACCTGCTAACGAAGAAAATGCATACATAAGAGCACTCCAAAGTCATAAGATTGTGTAATTTTCAACAGTGTTCTTAATGTGTGATATAAAAATATTTAAAGATGTAGCTGCAACTTACAAAAATACGAAATATCCACTCAGTCGTCCACTGTACGTAGTTACATTCGGTGTGAAGAATGCTATGTGCACAGCACTAGCGCTTTTCTTCTAGAATATGTCGCCGCTCCCACACGTCTCTTGTCAACCTGCTAACGAAGAGAATGCATACATAACAGCACTCCAAAGTCATAAGATTGTGTAATTTTCAACAGTGTTCTTAATGTGTAATATAAAAGTATTTATAGATGTAGCTGCAACTTACAAAAATAGGAAATATCCACTCAGTCGTCCACTGTACGTAGATACATTCGGTGTGAAGAATGCTATGTGCACAGCCCTAGCGCCTTTCTTCTAGAATATGTCGCCGCTCCCACACGTCTCTTGTCAACCTGCTAACGAAGAGAATGCATACATAACAGCACTCCAAAGTCATAAGATTGTGTAATTTTCAACAGTGTTCTTAATGTGTAATATAAAAGTATTTATAGATGTAGCTGCAACTTACAAAAATACGAAATATCCACTCAGTCGTCCACTGTACGTAGATACATTCAGTGTGAAGAATGCTATGTGCACAGCACTAGAGCTTTTCTTCTAGAATATGTCGCCGCTCCCACAAGTCTCTTGTCAACCTGCTAACGAAGAAAATGCATACATAAGAGCACTCCAAAGTCATAAGATTGTGTAATTATCAACAGTGTTCTTAATGTGTAATATAAAAGTATTTAAAGATGTAGCTGCAACTTATAAAAATACGGAATATCCACTCAGTCGTCCACTGTACGTAGATACATTCGGTGTCAAGAATGCTATGTGCACAGCACTAGCGCTTTTCTTCTAGAATATGTCGCCGCTCCCACACGTCTCTTGTCAACCTGCTAACGAAGAAAATGCATACATAAGAGCACTCCAAAGTCATAAGATTGTGTAATTTTCACCAGTGTTCTTAATGTGTAATATAAAAATATTTAAAGATGAAGCTGCAACTTACAAAAATACGAAATATCCACTCATTCGTCCACTGTACGTAGATACATTCGGTGTGACGAATGCTATGTGCACAGCACTAGCGCTTTTCTTCTAGAATATGTCGCCGCTCCCACACGTCTCTTGTCAGCCTGCTAACGTAGAGAATGCATACATAACAGCACTCCAAAGTCATAAGATTGTGTAATTTTCAACTGTGTTCTTAATGTGTAATATAAAAGTATTTAAAGATGTAACTGCAACTTACATAAAATGCGAAATATACACTCAGTCGTCCACTGTACGTAGATACATTCGGTGTGAAGAATGCTATGTGCACAGCACTAGCGCTTTTCTTCTAGAATATGTCGCCGCTCCCACACGTCTCTTATCAACCTGCTAACGAAGAAAATGCATACTTAAGAGCACTCCAAAGTCATAAGATTTTGTAATTTTCAACAGTGTACTTAATGTGTAATATAAAAGTATTTAAAGATGTAGCTGCAACTTATAAAAATACGAAATATCCACTCAGTAGTCCACTGTACGTAGATACATTCGGTGTCAAGAGTCCTATGTGCACAGCACTAGCGTTTTTCTTCTAGAATATGTCGCCGCTCCCACACGTCTCTTGTCAACCTGCTAACGAAGAAAATGCATACATAAGAGCACTCCAAAGTCATAAGATTGTGTAATTTTCAACAGTGTTCTTAATTTGTAATATAAAAATATTTAAAGATGTAGCTGCAACTTACAAAAATACGAAATATCCACTCAGTCGTCAACTGTACGTAGATACATTCGGTGTGAAGAATGCTATGTGCACAGCACTAGCGCTTTTCTTCTAGAATATGTCGCCGCTCCCACACGTCTCTTGTCAACCTGCTAACGAAGAAAATGCATACATCAGAGCACTCCAAAGTCATAAGATTGTGTAATTTTCACCAGTGTTCTTAATGTGTAATATAAAAGTATTTAAAGATGTAGCTGCAACTTACAAAAATACGAAGTATCCACTCAGTCGTCCACTGTACGTAGATACATTCGGTGTGAAGAATGCTATGTGCACAGCACTAGCGCTTTTCTTCTAGAATATGTCGCCGCTCCCACACGTCTCTTGTCAACCTGCTAACGAAGAAAATGCATACATAAGACCACTCCAAAGTCATAAGATTGTGTAATTTTCAACAGTGTTCTTAATGTGTAATATAAAAGTTATTAAAGATGTAGCTGCAACTTACAAAAATACGAAATATCCACTCAGTCGTCCACTGTACGTAGATACATTCGGTGTGAAGAATGCTATGTGCACAGCACTAGCGCTTTTCTTGTAGAATATGTCGCCGCTCCCCCACGTCTCTAGTCAACCTGCTAACGAAGAAAATGCATACATAAGAGCACTCCAAAGCCATAAGATTGTGTAATTTTCAACAGTGATCTTAATGTGTAATATAAAAGTATTTAAAGATGTAGCTGAACTTAACAAAAATATGAAATGTCCACTCAGTCGTCTACTGTACGTAGATACATTCGGTGTGAAGTATGCTATGTGCACAGCACTTGCGCTTTTCTTCTAGAATATGTCGCCGCTCAAACACGTCTCTTGTCAACCTGCTAACGAAGAAAATGCATACATAAAAGCACTCCAAAGTCATAAGATTGTGTAATTTTCAACAGTGTTCTTAATGTGTAATATAAAAGATTTTGAAGATGTAGCTGCAACTTACAAAAATACGAAATATCCACTCAGTCGTCCACTGTACGTAGATACATTCGGTGTGAAGAATGCTATGTGCACAGCACTAGCGCTTTTCTTCTAGAATATGTCGCCGCTCAAACACGTCTCTTGTCAACCTGCTAACGAAGAAAATGCATACATAAGAGCACTCCAAAGTCATAAGATTGTGTAATTTTCAACAGTGTTCTTAATGTGTGATATAAAAATATTTAAAGATGTAGCTGCAACTTACAAAAATACGAAATATCCACTCAGTCGTCCACTGTACGTAGTTACATTCGGTGTGAAGAATGCTATGTGCACAGCACTAGCGCTTTTCTTCTAGAATATGTCGCCGCTCCCACACGTCTCTTGTCAACCTGCTAACGAAGAGAATGCATACATAACAGCACTCCAAAGTCATAAGATTGTGTAATTTTCAACAGTGTTCTTAATGTGTAATATAAAAGTATTTATAGATGTAGCTGCAACTTACAAAAATACGAAATATCCACTCAGTCGTCCACTGTACGTAGATACATTCGGTGTCAAGAATTCTATGTGCACAGCACTAGCGCTTTTCTTCTAGAATATGTTGCCGCTCCCACAGGTCTCTTGTCAACCTGCTAACGAAGAAATTGCATTGATAAGAGCACTCCAAAGTCATAAGATTGTGTAACTTTCAACAGTGATCTTAATGCGTAATATCAAAGTATTTAAAGATGTAGCTGCAACTTACAAAATTACGAAATATCCACTCAGTCGTCCACTGTACGTAGATACATTCGGTGTGAAGAATGCTATGTGCACAGCACTAGCGCTTTTCTTCTAGAATATGTCGCCGCTCCCACACGTCTCTTGTCAACCTGCTAACGAAGAAAATTCATACATAAGAGCACCTCAAAGTCATAAGATTGTGTAATTTTCAACAGTGTTCTTAATGTGTAATATAAAAGTATTTAAAGATGTAGCTGCAACTTACAAAAAAACGAAATATCCACTCAGTCGTCCACTGTACGTAGATACATTCGGTGTGAAGAATGCTATGTGCACAGCACTAGCGCTTTTCTTCTAGAATATGTCGCCGCTCCCACACGTCTCTTGTCAACCTGCTAACAAAGAAAATGCAACATAAGAGCACTCCAAAGTCATAAGATTGTGTAATTTTCAACAGTGTTCTTAATGTGTAATATAAAAGTATTTAAATATGTAGCTGCAACTTACAAAAATACGAAATATCCACTCAGTCGTCCACTGTACGTAGATACATTCGGTGTGAAGAATGCTATGTGCACAGCACTAGCGCTTTTCTTCTAGAATATGTCGCCGCTCCCACACGTCTCTTGTGAACCTGCTAACGAAGAAAATGCAACATAAGAGCACTCCAAAGTCATAAGATTGTGTAATTTTCAACAGTGTTCTTAATGTGTAATATAAAAGTATTTAAATATGTAGCTGCAACTTATAAAAATACGAAATATCCACTCAGTCGTCCACTGTACGTAGATACATTCGGTGTGAAGAATGCTATGTGCACAGCACTAGCGCTTTTCTTCTAGAATATGTCGCCGCTCCCACACATCTCTTGTCAACCTGCTAACGAAGAAAATGCATACATAAGAGCACTCCAAAGTCATAAGATTGTGTAATTTTCAACAGTGTTCTTAATGTGTGATATAAAAATATTTATAGATGTAGCTGCAACTTACAAAAATACGAAATATCCACTCAGTCGTCCACTGTACGTAGTTACATTCGGTGTGAAGAATGCTATGTGCACAGCACTAGCGCTTTTCTTCTAGAATATGTCGCCGCTCCCACACGTCTCTTGTCAACCTGCTAACGAAGAGAATGCATACATAACAGCACTCCAAAGTCATAAGATTGTGTAATTTTCAACAGTGTTCTTAATGTGTAATATAAAAGTATTTATAGATGTAGCTGCAACTTACAAAAATACGAAATATCCACTCAGTCGTCCACTGTACGTAGATACATTCGGTGTGAAGAATGCTATGTGCACAGCACTAGCGCCTTTCTTCTAGAATATGTCGCCGCTCCCACACGTCTCTTGTCAACCTGCTAACGAAGAGAATGCATACATAACAGCACTCCAAAGTCATAAGATTGTGTAATTTTCAACAGTGTTCTTAATGTGTAATATAAAAGTATTTATAGATGTAGCTGCAACTTACAAAAATACGAAATATCCACTCAGTCGTCCACTGTACGTAGATACATTCAGTGTGAAGAATGCTATGTGCACAGCACTAGAGATTTTCTTCTAGAATATGTCCCCGCTCCCACAAGTCTCTTGTCAACCTGCTAACGAAGAAAATGCATACATAAGAGCACTCCAAAGTCATAAGATTGTGTAATTTTCAACAGTGTTCTTAATTTGTAATATAAAAGTATTTAAAGATGTAGCTGCAACTTATAAAAATACGGAATATCCACTCAGTCGTCCACTGTACGTAGATACAGTCGGTATGAAGAATGGTATGTGCACAGCACTAGCGCTTTTCTTCTAGAATGTATCGCCGCTCCCACACGTCTCTTGTCAACCTGCTAACGAAGAAAATGCATACATAAGAGCACTCCAAAGTCATAAGATTGTGTAATTTTCACCAGTGTTCTTAATGTGTAATATAAAAATATTTAAAGATGAAGCTGCAACTTACAAAAATACGAAATATCCACTCATTCGTCCACTGTACGTAGATACATTCGGTGTGACGAATGCTATGTGCACAGCACTAGCGCTTTTCTTCTAGAATATGTCGCCGCTCCCACACGTCTCTTGTCAGCCTGCTAACGTAGAGAATGCATACATAACAGCACTCCAAAGTCATAAGATTGTGTAATTTTCAACTGTGTTCTTAATGTGTAATATAAAAGTATTTAAAGATGTAACTGCAACTTACATAAAATGCGAAATATACACTCAGTCGTCCACTGTATGTAGATACATTCGGTGTGAAGAATGCTATGTGCACAGCACTAGCGCTTTTCTTCTAGAATATGTCGCCGCTCCCACACGTCTCTTATCAACCTGCTAACGAAGAAAATGCATACTTAAGAGCACTCCAAAGTCATAAGATTTTGTAATTTTCAACAGTGTACTTAATGTGTAATATAAAAGTATTTAAAGATGTAGCTGCAACTTATAAAAATACGAAATATCCACTCAGTAGTCCACTGTACGTAGATACATTCGGTGTCAAGAGTCCTATGTGCACAGCACTAGCGTTTTTCTTCTAGAATATGTCGCCGCTCCCACACGTCTCTTGTCAACCTGCTAACGAAGAAAATGCATACATAAGAGCACTCCAAAGTCATAAGATTGTGTAATTTTCAACAGTGTTCTTAATTTGTAATATAAAAATATTTAAAGATGTAGCTGCAACTTACAAAAATACGAAATATCCACTCAGTCGTCAACTGTACGTAGATACATTCGGTGTGAAGAATGCTATGTGCACAGCACTAGCGCTTTTCTTCTAGAATATGTCGCCGCTCCCACACGTCTCTTGTCAACCTGCTAACGAAGAAAATGCATACATCAGAGCACTCCAAAGTCATAAGATTGTGTAATTTTCACCAGTGTTCTTAATGTGTAATATAAAAGTATTTAAAGATGTAGCTGCAACTTACAAAAATACGAAGTATCCACTCAGTCGTCCACTGTACGTAGATACATTCGGTGTGAAGAATGCTATGTGCACAGCACTAGCGCTTTTCTTCTAGAATATGTCGCCGCTCCCACACGTCTCTTGTCAACCTGCTAACGAAGAAAATGCATACATAAGACCACTCCAAAGTCATAAGATTGTGTAATTTTCAACAGTATTCTTAATGTGTAATATAAAAGTTATTAAAGATGTAGCTGCAACTTACAAAAATACGAAATATCCACTCAGTCGTCCACTGTACGTAGATACATTCGGTGTGAAGAATGCTATGTGCACAGCACTAGCGCTTTTCTTGTAGAATATGTCGCCGCTCCCCCACGTCTCTAGTCAACCTGATAACGAAGAAAATGCATACATAAGAGCACTCCAAAGCCATAAGATTGTGTAATTTTCAACAGTGATCTTAATGTGTAATATAAAAGTATTTAAAGATGTAGCTGAACTTAACAAAAATATGAAATGTCCACTCAGTCGTCTACTGTACGTAGATACATTCGGTGTGAAGAATGCTATGTGCACAGCACTTGCGCTTTTCTTCTAGAATATGTCGCCGCTCAAACACGTCTCTTGTCAACCTGCTAACGAAGAAAATGCATACATAAAAGCACTCCAAAGTCATAAGATTGTGTAATTTTCAACAGTGTTCTTAATGTGTAATATAAAAGATTTTGAAGATGTAGCTGCAACTTACAAAAATACGAAATATCCACTCAGTCGTCCACTGTACGTAGATACATTCGGTGTGAAGAATGCTATGTGCACAGCACTAGCGCTTTTCTTCTAGAATATGTCGCCGCTCAAACACGTCTCTTGTCAACCTGCTAACGAAGAAAATGCATACATAAGAGCACTCCAAAGTCATAAGATTGTGTAATTTTCAACAGTGTTCTTAATGTGTGATATAAAAATATTTAAAGATGTAGCTGCAACTTACAAAAATACGAAATATCCACTCAGTCGTCCACTGTACGTAGTTACATTCGGTGTGAAGAATGCTATGTGCACAGCACTAGCGCTTTTCTTCTAGAATATGTCGCCGCTCCCACACGTCTCTTGTCAACCTGCTAACGAAGAGAATGCATACATAACAGCACTCCAAAGTCATAAGATTGTGTAATTTTCAACAGTGTTCTAAATGTGTAATATAAAAGTATTTATAGATGTAGCTGCAACTTACAAAAATACGAAATATCCACTCAGTCGTCCACTGTACGTAGATACATTCGGTGTCAAGAATTCTATATGCACAGCACTAGCGCTTTTCTTCTAGAATATGTCGCCGCTCCCACACGTATCTTGTCAACCTGCTAACGAAGAAAATGCATACATAAGACCACTCCAAAGTCATAAGATTGTGTAATTTTCAACAGTGTTCTTAATGTGTAATATAAAAGTATTTAAAGATGTAGCTGCAACTTACAAAAATACGAAATATCCACTCAGTCGTCCACTGTACGTAGATACATTCGGCGTGAAGAATGCTATGTGCACAGCACTAGCGCTTTTCTTCTAGAATATGTCGCCGCTCCCACACGTCTCTTGTCAACCTGCTAACGAAAAAAATGCATACATAAGAGCACTCCAAAATCATAAGATTGTATAATTTTCAACAGTGTTCTTAATGTGTAGTATAAAAGTATTTGAAGATGTAGCTGCAACTTACAAAAATACGAAATATCCACTCAGTCGTCCACTGTACGTAGATACATTCGGTATGAAGAATGCTATGTGCACAGCACTAGCGCTTTTCTTCTAGAATATGTTGCCGCCCCCACACGTCTCTTGTCAACCTGCTAACGAAGAAATTGCATTGATAAGAGCACTCCAAAGTCATAAGATTGTGTAATTTTCAAAAGTGTTCTTAATGTGTAATATAAAAGTATTTAAAGATGTAGCTGCAACTTACAAAAATACGAAATATCCACTCAGTCGTCCACTGTACGTAGATACATTCGGTGTGAAGAATGCTATGCGCACAGCACTAGCGCTTTTCTTCTAGAATATGTCGCCGCTCCCACACGTCTCTTGTCAACCTGCTAACGAAGAAAATGCAACATAAGAGCACTCCAAAGTCATAAGATTGTGTAATTTTCAACAGTGTTCTTAATGTGTAATATAAAAGTATTTAAAGATGTAGCTGCAACTTATAAAAATACGAAATATCCACTCAGTCGTCCACTGTACGTAGATACATTCGGTGTGAAGAATGCTATGTGCACAGCACTAGTGCTTTTCTTCTAGAATATGTCGCCGCTCCCACTCGTCTCTTGTCAACCTGCTAACGAAGAAAATGCATACATAAGACCACTCCAAAGTCATAAGATTGTGTAATTTTCAACAGTGTTCTTAATGTGTAATATAAAAATATTTAAAGATGTAGCTGCAACTTACAAAAATACGAAATATGCACTCAGTCGTCAACTGTACGTAGTTACATTCGGTGTGAAGAATGCTATGTGCACAGCACTAGCGCCTTTCTTCTAGAATATGTCGCCGCTCCCACGCGTCTCTTGTCAACCTGCTAACGAAGAGAATGCATACATAACAGCACTCCAAAGTCATAAGATTGTGTAATTTTCAACAGTGTTCTTAATGTGTAATATAAAAGTATTTATAGATGTAGCTGCAACTTACAAAAATACGAAATATCCACTCAGTCGTCCACTGTACGTAGATACATTCAGTGTGAAGAATGCTATGTGCACAGCTCTAGAGCTTTTCTTCTAGAATATGTCGCCGCTCCCACAAGTCTCTTGTCAACCTGCTAACGAAGAAAATGCATACATAAGAGCACTCCAAAGTCATAAGATTGTGTAATTTTCAACAGTGTTTTTAATGTGTAATATAAAAGTATTTAAAGATGTAGCTGCAACTTATAAAAATACGGAATATCCACTCAGTCGTCCACTGTACGTAGATACATTCGGTGTCAAGAATGCTATGTGCACAGCACTAGCGCTTTTCTTCTAGAATATGTCGCCGCTCCCACACGTCTCTTGTCAACCTGCTAACGAAGAAAATGCATACATAAGAGCACTCCAAAGTCATAAGATTGTGTAATTTTCACCAGTGTTCTTAATGTGTAATATAAAAATATTTAAAGTTGAAGCTGCAACTTACAAAAATACGAAATATCCACTCATTCGTCCACTGTACGTAGATACATTCGGTGTGACGAATGCTATGTGCACAGCACTAGCGCTTTTCTTCTAGAATATGTCGCCGCTCCCACACGTCTCTTGTCAACCTGCTAACGAAGAAAATGCATACATCAGAGCACTCCAAAGTCATAAGATTGTGTAATTTTCACCAGTGTTCTTAATGTGTAATATAAAAGTATTTAAAGATGTAGCTGCAACTTACAAAAATACGAAGTATCCACTCAGTCGTCCACTGTACGTAGATACATTCGGTGTGAAGAATGCTATGTGCACAGCACTAGCGCTTTTCTTCTAGAATATGTCGCCGCTCCCACACGTCTCTTGTCAACCTGCTAACGAAGAAAATGCATACATAAGACCACTCCAAAGTCATAAGATTGTGTAATTTTCAACAGTGTTCTTAATGTGTAATATAAAAGTTATTAAAGATGTAGCTGCAACTTACAAAAATACGAAATATCCACTCAGTCGTCCACTGTACGTAGATACATTCGGTGTGAAGAATGCTATGTGCACAGCACTAGCGCTTTTCTTGTAGAATATGTCGCCGCTCCCCCACGTCTCTAGTCAACCTGATAACGAAGAAAATGCATACATAAGAGCACTCCAAAGCCATAAGATTGTGTAATTTTCAACAGTGATCTTAATGTGTAATATAAAAGTATTTAAAGATGTAGCTGAACTTAACAAAAATATGAAATGTCCACTCAGTCGTCTACTGTACGTAGATACATTCGGTGTGAAGAATGCTATGTGCACAGCACTTGCGCTTTTCTTCTAGAATATGTCGCCGCTCAAACACGTCTCTTGTCAACCTGCTAACGAAGAAAATGCATACATAAAAGCACTCCAAAGTCATAAGATTGTGTAATTTTCAACAGTGTTCTTAATGTGTAATATAAAAGATTTTGAAGATGTAGCTGCAACTTACAAAAATACGAAATATCCACTCAGTCGTCCACTGTACGTAGATACATTCGGTGTGAAGAATGCTATGTGCACAGCACTAGCGCTTTTCTTCTAGAATATGTCGCCGCTCAAACACGTCTCTTGTCAACCTGCTAACGAAGAAAATGCATACATAAGAGCACTCCAAAGTCATAAGATTGTGTAATTTTCAACAGTGTTCTTAATGTGTGATATAAAAATATTTAAAGATGTAGCTGCAACTTACAAAAATACGAAATATCCACTCAGTCGTCCACTGTACGTAGTTACATTCGGTGTGAAGAATGCTATGTGCACAGCACTAGCGCTTTTCTTCTAGAATATGTCGCCGCTCCCACACGTCTCTTGTCAACCTGCTAACGAAGAGAATGCATACATAACAGCACTCCAAAGTCATAAGATTGTGTAATTTTCAACAGTGTTCTTAATGTGTAATATAAAAGTATTTATAGATGTAGCTGCAACTTACAAAAATACGAAATATCCACTCAGTCGTCCACTGTACGTAGATACATTCGGTGTCAAGAATTCTATATGCACAGCACTAGCGCTTTTCTTCTAGAATATGTCGCCGCTCCCACACGTATCTTGTCAACCTGCTAACGAAGAAAATGCATACATAAGACCACTCCAAAGTCATAAGATTGTGTAATTTTCAACAGTGTTCTTAATGTGTAATATAAAAGTATTTAAAGATGTAGCTGCAACTTACAAAAATACGAAATATCCACTCAGTCGTCCACTGTACGTAGATACATTCGGCGTGAAGAATGCTATGTGCACAGCACTAGCGCTTTTCTTCTAGAATATGTCGCCGCTCCCACACGTCTCTTGTCAACCTGCTAACGAAAAAAATGCATACATAAGAGCACTCCAAAATCATAAGATTGTATAATTTTCAACAGTGTTCTTAATGTGTAGTATAAAAGTATTTGAAGATGTAGCTGCAACTTACAAAAATACGAAATATCCACTCAGTCGTCCACTGTACGTAGATACATTCGGTGTGAAGAATGCTATGCGCACAGCACTAGCGCTTTTCTTCTAGAATATGTCGCCGCTCCCACACGTCTCTTGTCAACCTGCTAACGAAGAAAATGCAACATAAGAGCACTCCAAAGTCATAAGATTGTGTAATTTTCAACAGTGTTCTTAATGTGTAATATAAAAGTATTTAAAGATGTAGCTGCAACTTATAAAAATACGAAATATCCACTCAGTCGTCCACTGTACGTAGATACATTCGGTGTGAAGAATGCTATGTGCACAGCACTAGTGCTTTTCTTCTAGAATATGTCGCCGCTCCCACTCGTCTCTTGTCAACCTGCTAACGAAGAAAATGCATACATAAGACCACTCCAAAGTCATAAGATTGTGTAATTTTCAACAGTGTTCTTAATGTGTAATATAAAAATATTTAAAGATGTAGCTGCAACTTCCAAAAATACGAAATATGCACTCAGTCGTCCACTGTACGTAGTTACATTCGGTGTGAAGAATGCTATGTGCACAGCACTAGCGCCTTTCTTCTAGAATATGTCGCCGCTCCCACACGTCTCTTGTCAACCTGCTAACGAAGAGAATGCATACATAACAGCACTCCAAAGTCATAAGATTGTGTAATTTTCAACAGTGTTCTTAATGTGTAATATAAAAGTATTTATAGATGTAGCTGCAACTTACAAAAATACGAAATATCCACTCAGTCGTCCACTGTACGTAGATACATTCAGTGTGAAGAATGCTATGTGCACAGCACTAGAGCTTTTCTTCTAGAATATGTCGCCGCTCCCACAAGTCTCTTGTCAACCTGCTAACGAAGAAAATGCATACATAAGAGCACTCCAAAGTCATAAGATTGTGTAATTTTCAACAGTGTTCTTAATGTGTAATATAAAAGTATTTAAAGATGTAGCTGCAACTTATAAAAATACGGAATATCCACTCAGTCGTCCACTGTACGTAGACACATTCGGTGTCAAGAATGCTATGTGCACAGCACTAGCGCTTTTCTTCTAGAATATGTCGCCGCTCCCACACGTCTCTTGTCAACCTGCTAACGAAGAAAATGCATACATAAGACCACTCCAAAGTCATAAGATTGTGTAATTTTCACCAGTGTTCTTAATGTGTAATATAAAAATATTTAAAGATGAAGCTGCAACTTACAAAAATACGAAATATCCACTCATTCGTCCACTGTACGTAGATACATTCGGTGTGACGAATGCTATGTGCACAGCACTAGCGCTTTTCTTCTAGAATATGTCGCCGCTCCCACACGTCTCTTGTCAGCCTGCTAACGTAGAGAATGCATACATAACAGCACTCCAAAGTCATAAGATTGTGTAATTTTCAACTGTGTTCTTAATGTGTAATATAAAAGTATTTAAAGATGTAACTGCAACTTACATAAAATGCGAAATATACACTCAGTCGTCCACTGTACGTAGATACATTCGGTGTGAAGAATGCTATGTGCACAGCACTAGCGCTTTTCTTCTAGAATATGTCGCCGCTCCCACACGTCTCTTATCAACCTGCTAACGAAGAAAATGCATACTTAAGAGCACTCCAAAGTCATAAGATTTTGTAATTTTCAACAGTGTACTTAATGTGTAATATAAAAGTATTTAAAGATGTAGCTGCAACTTATAAAAATACGAAATATCCACTCAGTAGTCCACTGTACGTAGATACATTCGGTGTCAAGAGTCCTATGTGCACAGCACTAGCGTTTTTCTTCTAGAATATGTCGCCGCTCCCACACGTCTCTTGTAAACCTGCTAACGAAGAAAATGCATACATAAGAGCACTCCAAAGTCATAAGATTGTGTAATTTTCAACAGTGTTCTTAATTTGTAATATAAAAATATTTAAAGATGTAGCTGCAACTTACAAAAATACGAAATATCCACTCAGTCGTCAACTGTACGTAGATACATTCGGTGTGAAGAATGCTATGTGCACAGCACTAGCGCTTTTCTTCTAGAATATGTCGCCGCTCCCACACGTCTCTTGTCAACCTGCTAACGAAGAAAATGCATACATCAGAGCACTCCAAAGTCATAAGATTGTGTAATTTTCACCAGTGTTCTTAATGTGTAATATAAAAGTATTTAAAGATGTAGCTGCAACTTACAAAAATACGAAGTATCCACTCAGTCGTCCACTGTACGTAGATACATTCGGTGTGAAGAATGCTATGTGCACAGCACTAGCGCTTTTCTTCTAGAATTTGTCGCCGCTCCCACACGTCTCTTGTCAACCTGCTAACGAAGAAAATGCATACATAAGACCACTCCAAAGTCATAAGATTGTGTAATTTTCAACAGTGTTCTTAATGTGTAATATAAAAGTTATTAAAGATGTAGCTGCAACTTACAAAAATACGAAATATCCACTCAGTCGTCCACTGTACGTAGATACATTCGGTGTGAAGAATGCTATGTGCACAGCACTAGCGCTTTTCTTGTAGAATATGTCGCCGCTCCCCCACGTCTCTAGTCAACCTGATAACGAAGAAAATGCATACATAAGAGCACTCCAAAGCCATAAGATTGTGTAATTTTCAACAGTGATCTTAATGTGTAATATAAAAGTATTTAAAGATGTAGCTGAACTTAACAAAAATATGAAATGTCCACTCAGTCGTCTACTGTACGTAGATACATTCGGTGTGAAGAATGCTATGTGCACAGCACTTGCGCTTTTCTTCTAGAATATGTCGCCGCTCAAACACGTCTCTTGTCAACCTGCTAACGAAGAAAATGCATACATAAAAGCACTCCAAAGTCATAAGATTGTGTAATTTTCAACAGTGTTCTTAATGTGTAATATAAAAGATTTTGAAGATGTAGCTGCAACTTACAAAAATACGAAATATCCACTCAGTCGTCCACTGTACGTAGATACATTCGGCGTGAAGAATGCTATGTGCACAGCACTAGCGCTTATCTTCTAGAATATGTCGCCGCTCCCACACGTCTCTTGTCAACCTGCTAACGAAGAAAATGCATACATAAGAGCACTCCAAAGTCATAAGATTGTGTAATTTTCAACAGTGTTCTTAATGCGTAATATAAAAGTATTTAAAGATGTAGCTGCAACTTACAAAAATACGAAATGTCCACTCAGTCGTCCACTGTACGTAGATACATTCGGTGTGAAGAATGCTATGTGCACAGCACTTGCTCATTTCTTCTAGTATATGTCGCCGCTCCCACACGTCTCTTGTCAACCTGCTAACGAAGAAAATGCATACATAAAAGCACTCCAAAGTCATAAGATTGTGTAATTTTCTACAGTGTTCTTAATGAGTAATATAAATGTATTTAAAGATGTAGCAGCAACTTACAAAAATACGAAATATCCACTCAGTCGTCCACTGTACGTAGATACATTCGGTGTGAAGAATGCTATGTGCACAGCACTAGCGCTTTTCTTCTAGAATAAGACTCCGATCCCACACGTCTCTAGTCAACCTGCTAACAAAGAAAATGCATACATAAGAGCACTCCAAAGCCATAAGACTGTGTAATTTTCAACAGTGATCTTAATGTGTAATATTAAAGTATTTAAAGATGTAGCTGCAACTTACAAAAATACGAAATATCCACTCAGTCGTCCACTGTACGTAGATACATTCGGTGTGAAGAATACTATGTGCACAGCACTAGCGCTTTTCTTCTAGAATATGTCGCCGCTCAAACACGTCTCTTGTCAACCTGCTAACGAAGAAGATGCATACATAACAGCACTCCAAAGTCATAAGATTGTGTAATTTTCAACAGTGTTCTTAATGTGTAATATAAAAGAATTTAAAGATGTAGCTGCAACTTACAAAAATACGAAATATCCACTCAGTCGTCCACTGTACGTAGATACATTCGGTGTGAAGGATGCTATGTGCACAGCACTAGCGCTTTTCTTCTAGAATATGTCGCCGCTCCCACACGTCTCTTGTCAACCTGCTAACGAAGAAAATGCATACATAAGAGCACTCCAAAGTCATAAGATTTTGTAATTTTCAACAGTGTACTTAATGTGTAATATAAAAGTATTTAAAGATGTAGCTGCAACTTACAAAAATACGAAATGTCCACTCAGTCGTCCACTGTACGTAGATACATTCGGTGTGAAGAATGCTATGTGCACAGCGCTAGAGCTTTTCTTCTAGAATAAGTCGCCGCTCCCACACGTCTCTTGTCAACCTGCTAACGAAGAAAATGCATACATAAGGGCACTCCAAAGTCATAAGATTGTGTAATTTTCAACAGTGTCCTTAATGTGTAATATAAAAGTATTTAAAGATGTAGCTGCAACTTACAAAAATACGAAATATCCACTCAGTCGTCCACTGTACGTAGATACATTCGGTGTGAAGAATGATATGTGCACAGCACTAGCGCTTTTCTTCTAGAATATGTCGCCCCTCCCACACGTCTCTTGTCAGCCTGCTAACGAAGAAAATGCATACATAAAAGCACTCCAAAGTCATAAGATTGTGTAATTTTCAACAGTGTTCTTAATGTGTAATATAAAAGTATTTAAAGATGTAGCTGCAACTTATAAAAATACGAAATATCCACTCAGTAGTCCACTGTACGTAGATACATTCGGTGTCAAGAGTGCTATGTGCACAGCACTAGCGTTTTTCTTCTAGAATATGTCGCCGCTCCCACACGTCTCTTGTCAACCTGCTAACGAAGAAAATGCATACATAAGAGCACTCCAAAGTCATAAGATTGTGTAATTTTCAACAGTGTTCTTAATTTGCAATATAAAAATATTTAAAGATGTAGCTGCAACTTACAAAAATACGAAATATCCACTCAGTCGTCAACTGCACGTAGATACATTCGGTGTGAAGAATGCTATATGCACAGCACTAGCGCTTTTCTTCTAGAATATGTCGCCGCTCAAACACGTCTCTTGTTAACCTGCTAACGAAGAAAATGCATACATCAGAGCACTCCAAAGTCATAAGATTGTGTAATTTTCAACAGTGTTCTTAATGTGTAATATAAAAGTATTTAAAGATGTAGCTGCAACTTACAAAAATACGAAGTATCCACTCAGTCGTCCACTGTACGTAGTTACATTCGGTGTGAAAAATGCTATGTGCACAGCACTAGCGCTTTTCTTCTAGAATATGTCGCCGCTCCCACACGTCCCTTGTCAACCTGCTAACGAAGAAAATGCATACATAAGACCACTCCAAAGTCATAAGATTGTGTAATTTTCAACAGTGTTCTTAATGTGTAATATAAAAGTATTTAAAGATGTAGCTGCAACTTACAAAAATACGAAATATCCACCCAGTCGTCCACTGTACGTAGATACATTCGGTGTGAAGAATGCTATGTGCACAGCACTAGCGCTTTTCTTCTAGAATATGACTCCGCTCCCACACGTCTCTAGTCAACCTGCTAACGAAGAAAATGCATACATAAGAGCACTCCAAAGCCATAAGATTGTGTAATTTTCAACAGTGATCTTAATGTGTAATATAAAAGTATTTAAAGATGTAGCTGCAACTTACAAAAATACGAAATATACACTCAGTCGTCCACTGTATGTAGATACATTCGGTGTGAAGAATGCTATGTGCACAGCGCTAGAGCTTTTCTTCTAGAATAAGTCGCCGCTCCCACACGTCTCTTGTCAACCTGCTAACGAAGAAAATGCATACATAAAAGCACTCCAAAGTCATAAGATTGTGTAATTTTCAACAGTGTTCTTAATGTGTAATATAAATATTTTGAAGATGTAGCTGCAACTTACAAAAATACGAAATATCCACTCAGTCGTCCACTGTACGTAGATACATTCGGCGTGAAGAATGCTATGTGCACAGCACTAGCGCTTATCTTCTAGAATATGTCGCCGCTCCCATACGTCTCTTGTCAACCTGCTAACGAAGAAAATGCATACATAAGAGCACTCCAAAGTCTTAAGATTGTGTAATTTTCTACAGTGTTCTTAATGTGTAATATAAAAGTATTTAAAGATGTAGCTGCAACTTACAAAAATACGAAATGTCCACTCAGTCGTCCACTGTACGTAGATACATTCGGTGTGAAGAATGCTATGTGCACAGCACTTGTTCATTTCTTCTAGTATATGTTGCCGCTCCCACACGTCTCTTGTCAACCTGCTAACGAAGAAAATGCATACATAAAAGCACTCCAAAGTCATAAGATTGTGTAATTTTCAACAGTGTTCTTAATGTGTAATATAAAAGTATTTAAAGATGTAGCTGCAACTTACAAAAATACGAAATGTCCACTCAGTCGTCCACTGTACGTAGATACATTCGGTGTGAAGAATGCTATGTGCACAGCACTAGCGCTTTTCTTCTAGAATATGTCGCCGCTCCCACACGTCTCTTGTCAACCTGCTACAGAAGAAAATGCATACATAAGATCACTCCAAAGTCATAAGATTGTGTAATTTTCAACAGTGTCCTTAATGTGTAATATAAAAGTATTTAAAGATGTAGCTGCAACTTACAACAATTCGAAATATCCACTCAGTCGTCCACTGTACGTAGATACATCCGGTGTGAAGAATGCTATGTGCACAGCACTAGCGCTATTCTTCTAGAATATGTCGCCGCTCCCACACGTCTCTTGTCAACCTGCTAACGAAGAAAATGCATACATAAGAGCACTCCAAAGCCATAAGATTGTGTAATTTTCAACAGTGATCTTAATGTGTAATATTAAAGTATTTAAAGATGTAGCTGGAACTTACAAAAATACGAAATATCCACTCAGTCGTCCACTGTACGTAGATACATTCGGTGTGAAGAATGCTATGTGCACAGCACTAGCGCTTTTCTTCTAGAATATGTCGCCGCTCAAACACGTCTCTTGTCAACCTGCTAACGAGGAAAATGCATACATAAGAGCACTCCAAAGTCATAAGATTGTGTAATTTTCAACAGTGTTCTTAATGTGTAATATAAAAGTTTTTAAAGATGTAGCTGCAACTTACAAAAATGCGAAATATCCACTCAGTCGTCCACTGTACGTAGATACATTCGGCGTGAAGAATGCTATGTGCACAGCACTAGCGCTTTTCTTCTAGAATATGTCGCCCCTCCCACACGTCACTTGTCAACCTGCTAACGAAGAAAATGTATACATAAAAGAACTCCAAAGTCATAAGATTGTGTAATTTTCAACAGTGTTCTTAATGAGTAATATAAAAGTATTTAAAGATGTAGCTGCAACTTACAAAAATACGAAATATCCACTCAGTCGTCCACTGTACGTAGATACATTCGGTGTGAAGAATGCTAAGTGCACAGCACTAGCGCTTTTCTTCTAGAATATGTCGCCGCTCCCACACGTCTCTTGTCAACCTGCTAACGAAGAAAATGCATACATAAGAGCACTCCAAAGTCATAAGATTGTGTAATTTTCAACAGTGTTCTTAATGTGTAATATAAAAGTATTTAAAGATGTAGCTGCAACTTATAAAAATACGAAATATCCACTCAGTCGTCCACTGTACGTAGATACATTCGGTGTGAAGAATGCTATGTGCACAGCACTAGCGCTTTTCTTCTAGAATAAGTCGCCGCTCCCACACGTCTCTTGTCAACCTGCTAACGAAGAAAATGCATACATAAGAGCACTCCAGTCATAAGATTGTGTAATTTTCAACTGTGTTCTTAATGTGTAATATAAAAGTATTTAAAGATGTAGCTGCAACTTACAAAAATACGAAATATCCACCAGTCGTCCACTGTACGTAGATACATTCGGTGTGAAGAATGCTATGTGCACAGAACTATCGCTTTTCTTCTAGAATATGTCGCCGCTCCCACACGTCTCTTGTCAACCTGCTAACGAAGAAAAGGCATACATAAGAGCACTCCAAAGTCATAAGATTTTGTAATTATCAACAGAGTTCTAATGTGTAATATAAAAGTATTTAAAGATGTAACTGCAACTTAAATAAAATGCGAAATATCCACTCAGTCGTCCACTGTACGTAGATACATTCGGTGTGAAGAATGCTATGTGCACAGCACTAGCGCTTTTCTTCTAGAATATGTCGCCGCTCCCACACGTCTCTTGTCAACCTGCTAACGAAGAGAATGCATACATAACAGCACTCCAAAGTCATAAGATTGTGTAATTTTCAACAGTGTTCTTAATGTGTAATATAAAAGTATTTAAAGATGTAGCTGCAACTTACAAAAATACGAAATATCCACTCAGTCGTCCACTGTACGTAGATACATTCGGTGTGAAGAATGCTATGTGCACAGCACTAGCGCTTTTTTTCTGGAATATGACTCCGATCCCACACGTCTCTTGTCAACCTGCTAACGAAGAAAATGCATACATAAGAGCACTCCAAAGTCATAAGATTGTGTAATTTTCAACAGTGTTCTTAATATGTAGTATAAAAGTATTTGAAGATGTAGCTGCAACTTACAAAAATACGAAATATTCACTCAGTAGTCCACTGTACGTAGATACATTAGGTGTGAAGAATGCTATGTGCACAGCACTAACGCTTTTCTTCTAGAATATGACTCCGAACCCACACGTCTCTTGTCAACCTGCTAACGAAGAAAATGCATACATAAGAGCACTCCAAAGTCATAAGATTGTGTAATTATCAACAGAGTTCTTAATGTGTAATATAAAAGTAATTAAAGATGTAACTGAAACTTACATAAAATGCGAAATATCCACTCAGTCGTCCACTGTACGTAGATTCATTCGGTGTGAAGAATGCTATGTGCACAGCACTAGCGCTTTTCTTCTAGAATATGTCGCCGCTCCCACACGTCTTTTGTCAACCTGCTAACGAAGAAAATGCATACATAAGAGCACTCCAAAGTCATAAGATTGTGTAATTTTCAACAGTGTTCTTAATGTGTAATATAAAAGTATTTAAAGATGTAGCTGCAACTTATAAAAAAACGAAATATCCACTCAGTCGTCCACTGTACGTAGATACATTCGGTGTCAAGAACGCTATGTAAACAGCACTAGCGCTTTTCTTCTAGAATATGTCACCGCTCCCACACGTCTCTTGTCAACCTGCTAACGAAGAGAATGCATACATCAGAGCACTCCAAAGTCATAAGATTGTGTAATTTTCAACAGTGTTTTTAATGTGGAATATAAAAATATTTAAAGATGTAGCTGCAACTTACAAAAATACGAAATATCCACTCAGTCGTCCACTGTACGTAGATACATTCGGTGTGAAGAATGCTATGTGCACAGCACTAGCGCTTTTCTTCTAGAATATGTCGCCGCTCCCACACGTCTCTTGTCAACCTGCTAACGAAGAGAATGCATACATAACAGCACTCCAAAGTCATAAGATTGTGTAATTTTCAACAGTGTTCTTAATGTGTAATATAAAAGTATTTAAAGATGTAGCTGCAACTTACAAAAATACGAAATATCCACTCAGTCGTCCACTGTACGTAGATACATTCGGTGTGAAGAATGCTATGTGCACAGCACTTGCGCTTTTCTTCTAGAATATGACTCCGATCCCACACGTCTCTTGTCAACCTTCTAACGAAGAAAATGCATACATAAGAGCACCTCAAACTCATAAGATTGTGTAATTTTCAACAGAGTTTTTAATATGTAGTATAAAAGTATTTGAAGATGTAGCTGCATCTTACAAAAATACGAAATGTTCACTCAGTAGTCCACTGTACGTAGATACATTCGGTGTGAAGAATGCTATGTGCACAGCACTAGCGCTTTTCTTCTAGAACACGACTCCGCTCCCACACGTCTCTTGTCAACCTGCTAACGAAGAAAATGCATACATAAAAGCACTCCAAAGTCATAAGATTGTGTAATTATCAACAGAGTTCTTAATGTGTAATATAAAAGTATTTAAAGATGTAACTGCAACTTACATAAAATGCGAAATATCCACTCACTCGTCCACTGTACGTAGATACATTCGGTGTGAAGAATGCTATGTGCACAGCACTAGCGCTTTTCTTCTAGAATATGTCGCCGCTCCCACACGTCTCTTGTCAACCTGCTAACGAAGAAAATGCATACATAAGAGCACTCCAAAGTCATAAGGTTGTGTAATTTTCAGCAGTGTTCTTAATGTGTAATATAAAAGTATTTAAAGATGTAGCTGCAACTTATAAAAATACGAAATATCCACTCAGTCGTCCACTGTACGTAGATACATTCGGTGTCAAGAATGCTATGTGCGCAGCACTAGCGCTTTTCTTCTAGAATATGTCGCCGCTCCCACACGTCTCTTGTCAACCTGCTAACGAAGAAAATGCATACATAAGAGCACTCCAAAGTCATAAGATTGTGTAATTTTCAACAGTGTTCTTAATGTGTAATATAAAAATATTTAAAGATGTAGCTGCAACTTACAAAAATACGAAATATCCCCTCAGTCGTCCACTGTACGTAGATACATTCGGTGTGAAGAATGCTATGTGCACAGCACTAGCGCTTTTCTTCTAGAATATGTCGCCGCTCCCACACGTCTCTTGTCAACCTGCTAACGAAGAGAATGCATACATAACAGCACTCCAAAGTCATAAGATTGTGTTTTTTCAACAGTGTTCTTAATGTGTAATATAAAAGTATTTATAGATGTAGCTGCAACTGACAAAAATACGAAATATCCACTCAGTCGTCCACTGTACGTAGATACATTCAGTGTGAAGAATGCTATGTGCGCAGCACCAGCGCATTTCTTCTATAATATGTCGCCGCTCCCACACGTCTCTTGTCAACCTGCTAACGAAGAAAATGCATACATAAGAGCACTCCAAAGTCAAAAGATTGTGTAATTATCAACAGAGTTCTTAATGTGTAATATAAAAGTATTTAAAGATGTAACTGCAACTTACATAAAATGCGAAATATCCACTCAGTCGTCCACTGTACGTAGATACATTCGGTGTGAAGAATGCTATGTGCACAGCACTAGCGCTTTTCTTCTAGAATATGTCGCCGCTCCCACACGTCTCTTGTCAACCTGCTAACGAAGAGAAAGCATACATAACAGCACTCCAAAGTCATAAGATTGTGTAATTTTCAACCGTGTTCTTAATGTGTAATATAAAAGTATTTAAAGATGTAGCTGCAACTTACAAAAATACGAAATATCCACTCAATCGTCCACTGTACGTAGATACATTCGGTGTGAAGAATGCTATGTGCACAGCACTAGCGCTTTTCTTCTAGAATATGTCGCCGCTCCCACACGTCTCTTGTCAACCTGCTAACGAAGAAAATGCATACATAAGAGCACTCCAAAGTCATAAGATTTTGTAATTTTCAACAGTGTACTTGATGTGTAATCTAAAAGTATTTAAAGATGTAGCTGCAACTTAGAAAAATACGAAATATCCACTCAGTCGTCCACTGTACGTAGATACATTCAGTGTGAAGAATGCTATGTGCGCAGCACCAGCGCTTTTCTTCTATAATATGTCGCCGCTCCCACACGTCTCTTGTCAACCTGCTAACGAAGAAAATGCATACATAAGAGCACTCCAAAGTCTTAAGATTGTGTAATTATCAACAGAGTTCTTAATGTGTAATATAAAAGTATTTAAAGATGTAACTGCAACTTACATAAAATGCGAAATATCCACTCAGTCGTCCACTGTACGTAGATACATTCGGTGTGAAGAATGCTATGTGCACAGCACTAGCGCTTTTCTTCTAGAATATGTCGCCGCTCCCACACGTCTCTTGTCAACTTGCTAACGAAGAGAATGCATACATAACAGCACTCCAAAGTCATAAGATTGTGTAATTTTCAACAGTGTTATAATGTGTAATATAAAAGTATTTATAGATGTTGCTGCAACTTACAAAAATACGAAATATCCACTCAGTCGTCCACTGTACGTAGATACATTCGGTGTGACGAATGCTATGTGCACAGCACTAGCGCTATTCTTCTAGAATATGACTCCGATCCCACACGTCTCTTGTCAACCTGCTAACGAAGAAAATGCATACATAAGAGCACTCCAAAGTCATAAGATTGTGTAATTTTCAACAGTGTTCTTAATATGTAGCATAAAAGTATTTGAAGATGTAGCTGCAACCTACAAAAATACGAAATGTTCACTCAGTAGTCTACTGTACGTAGATACATTCGGTGTGAAAAATGCTATGTGCACAGCACCAGCGCTTTTCTTCTAGAATATGACTCCGATCCCACACGTCTCTTGTCAACCTGCTAACGAAGAAAATGCATACATAAGAGCACTCCAAAGCCATAAGATTGTGTAATTTTCAACAGTGATCTTAATGTGTAATATTAAAGTATTTAAAGATGTAGCTACAACTTACAAAAATACGAAATATCCACTCAGTCGTCCACTGTACGTAGATACATTCGGTGTGAAGAATGCTATGTGCACAGCACTAGCGCTTTTCTTCTAGAATATGTCGCCGTTCAAAAACGTCTCTTGTCAACCTGCTAACGAAGAAAATGCATACATAAGAGCACTCCAAAGTCATAAGATTGTGTAATTTTCAACAGTGTTCTTAATGTGTAATATAAAAGATTTTAAAAATGAAGCTGCTACTTACAAAAATACGAAATATCCACTCAGTCGTCCACTGTACGTAGATATATTCGGTGTGAAGAATGCTATGTGCACAGCACTAGCGCTTATCTTCTAGAATATGTCGCCGCTCCCACACGTCTCTTGTCAACCTGCTACCGAAGAAAATGCATACATAAGATCACTCCAAAGTCATAAGATTGTGTAATTTTCAACAGTGTCCTTAATGTGTAATATAAAAGTATTTAAAGATGTAGCTGCAACTTACAACAATTCGAAATATCCACTCAGTCGTCCACTGTACGTAGATACATCCGGTGTGAAGAATGCTATGTGCACAGCACTAGCGCTATTCTTCTAGAATATGTCGCCGCTCCCACACGTCTCTTGTCAACCTGCTAACGAAGAAAATGCATACATAAGAGCACTCCAAAGCCATAAGATTGTGTAATTTTCAACAGTGATCTTAATGTGTAATATTAAAGTATTTAAAGATGTAGCTGGAACTTACAAAAATACGAAATATCCACTCAGTCGTCCACTGTACGTAGATACATTCGGTGTGAAGAATGCTATGTGCACAGCACTAGCGCTTTTCTTCTAGAATATGTCGCCGCTCAAACACGTCTCTTGTCAACCTGCTAACGAGGAAAATGCATACATAAGAGCACTCCAAAGTCATAAGATTGTGTAATTTTCAACAGTGTTCTTAATGTGTAATATAAAAGTTTTTAAAGATGTAGCTGCAACTTACAAAAATGCGAAATATCCACTCAGTCGTCCACTGTACGTAGATACATTCGGCGTGAAGAATGCTATGTGCACAGCACTAGCGCTTTTCTTCTAGAATATGTCGCCCCTCCCACACGTCACTTGTCAACCTGCTAACGAAGAAAATGTATACATAAAAGAACTCCAAAGTCATAAGATTGTGTAATTTTCAACAGTGTTCTTAATGAGTAATATAAAAGTATTTAAAGATGTAGCTGCAACTTACAAAAATACGAAATATCCACTCAGTCGTCCACTGTACGTAGATACATTCGGTGTGAAGAATGCTAAGTGCACAGCACTAGCGCTTTTCTTCTAGAATATGTCGCCGCTCCCACACGTCTCTTGTCAACCTGCTAACGAAGAAAATGCATACATAAGAGCACTCCAAAGTCATAAGATTGTGTAATTTTCAACAGTGTTCTTAATGTGTAATATAAAAGTATTTAAAGATGTAGCTGCAACTTATAAAAATACGAAATATCCACTCAGTCGTCCACTGTACGTAGATACATTCGGGTGAAGAATGCTATGTGCACAGCACTAGCGCTTTTCTTCTAGAATAAGTCGCCGCTCCCACACGTCTCTTGTCAACCTGCTAACGAAGAAAATGCATACATAAGAGCACTCCAGTCATAAGATTGTGTAATTTTCAACTGTGTTCTTAATGTGTAATATAAAAGTATTTAAAGATGTAGCTGCAACTTACAAAAATACGAAATATCCACCAGTCGTCCACTGTACGTAGATACATTCGGTGTGAAGAATGCTATGTGCACAGAACTAGCGCTTTTCTTCTAGAATATGTCGCCGCTCCCACACGTCTCTTGTCAACCTGCTAACGAAGAAATGGCATACATAAGAGCACTCCAAAGTCATAAGATTTTGTAATTATCAACAGAGTTCTAATGTGTAATATAAAAGTATTTAAAGATGTAACTGCAACTTAAATAAAATGCGAAATATCCA
This sequence comes from Schistocerca gregaria, assembly GCF_023897955.1. Lineage (NCBI taxonomy): Eukaryota > Metazoa > Arthropoda > Insecta > Orthoptera > Acrididae > Schistocerca > Schistocerca gregaria. Next base: position 1,619,609 of record NW_026061757.1, on the reverse strand, counting down.
CTCAGTCGTCCACTGTACGTAGATACATTCGGTGTGAAGAATGCTATGTGCACAGCACTAGCGCTTTTCTTCTAGAATATGTCGCCGCTCCCACACGTCTCTTGTCAACCTGCTAACGAAGAGAATGCATACATAACAGCACTCCAAAGTCATAAGATTGTGTAATTTTCAACAGTGTTCTTAATGTGTAATATAAAAGTATTTAAAGATGTAGCTGCAACTTACAAAAATACGAAATATCCACTCAGTCGTCCACTGTACGTAGATACATTCGGTGTGAAGAATGCTATGTGCACAGCACTAGCGCTTTTTTTCTGGAATATGACTCCGATCCCACACGTCTCTTGTCAACCTGCTAACGAAGAAAATGCATACATAAGAGCACTCCAAAGTCATAAGATTGTGTAATTATCAACAGAGTTCTTAATGTGTAATATAAAAGTAATTAAAGATGTAACTGAAACTTACATAAAATGCGAAATATCCACTCAGTCGTCCACTGTACGTTGATTCATTCGGTGTGAAGAATGCTATGTGCACAGCACTAGCGCTTTTCTTCTAGAATATGTCGCCGCTCCCACACGTCTTTTGTCAACCTGCTAACGAAGAAAATGCATACATAAGAGCACTCCAAAGTCATAAGATTGTGTAATTTTCAACAGTGTTCTTAATGTGTAATATAAAAGTATTTAAAGATGTAGCTGCAACTTATAAAAAAACGAAATATCCACTCAGTCGTCCACTGTACGTAGATACATTCGGTGTCAAGAACGCTATGTAAACAGCACTAGCGCTTTTCTTCTAGAATATGTCACCGCTCCCACACGTCTCTTGTCAACCTGCTAACGAAGAGAATGCATACATCAGAGCACTCCAAAGTCATAAGATTGTGTAATTTTCAACAGTGTTTTTAATGTGGAATATAAAAATATTTAAAGATGTAGCTGCAACTTACAAAAATACGAAATATCCACTCAGTCGTCCACTGTACGTAGATACATTCGGTGTGAAGAATGCTATGTGCACAGCACTAGCGCTTTTCTTCTAGAATATGTCGCCGCTCCCACACGTCTCTTGTCAACCTGCTAACGAAGAGAATGCATACATAACAGCACTCCAAAGTCATAAGATTGTGTAATTTTCAACAGTGTTCTTAATGTGTAATATAAAAGTATTTAAAGATGTAGCTGCAACTTACAAAAATACGAAATATCCACTCAGTCGTCCACTGTACGTAGATACATTCGGTGTGAAGAATGCTATGTGCACAGCACTAGCGCTTTTCTTCTAGAATATGTCGCCGCTCCCACACGTCTCTTGTCAACCTGCTAACGAAGAAAATGCATACATAAGAGCACTCCAAAGTCATAAGATTTTGTAATTTTCAACAGTGTACTTAATGTGTAATGTAAAAGTATTTAAAAATGTAGCTGCAACTTAGAAAAATACGAAATATCCACTCAGTCGTCCACTGTACGTAGATACATTCGGTGTGAAGAATGGTATGTGCACAGCACTTGGGCTTTTCTTCTAGAATATGACTCCGATCCCACACGTCTCTTGTCAACCTGCTAACGAAGAAAATGCATACATAAGAGCACTCCAAACTCATAAGATTGTGTAATTTTCAACAGAGTTTTTAATATGTAGTATAAAAGTATTTGAAGATGTAGCTGCATCTTACAAAAATACGAAATGTTCACTCAGTAGTCCACTGTACGTAGATACATTCGGTGTGAAGAATGCTATGTGCACAGCACTAGCGCTTTTCTTCTAGAATACGACTCCGATCCCACACGTCTCTTGTCAACCTGCTAACGAAGAAAATGCATACATAAGAGCACTCCAAAGTCATAAGATTGTGTAATTTTCAACAGTGTTCTTAATGTGTAATATAAAAATATTTAAAGATGTAGCTGCAACTTACAAAAATACGAAATATCCACTCAGTCGTCCACTGTACGTAGATACATTCGGTGTGAAGAATGCTATGTGCACAGCACTAGCGCTTTTCTTCTAGAATATGTCGCCGCTCCCACACGTCTCTTGTCAACCTGCTAACGAAGAGAATGCATACATCAGAGCACTCCAAAGTCATAAGATTGTGTTTTTTCAACAGTGTTCTTAATGTGTAATATAAAAGTATTTATAGATGTAGCTGCAACTGACAAAAATACGAAATATCCACTCAGTCGTCCACTGTACGTAGATACATTCAGTGTGAAGAATGCTATGTGCGCAGCACCAGCGCATTTCTTCTATAATATGTCGCCGCTCCCACACGTCTCTTGTCAACCTGCTAACGAAGAAAATGCATACATAAGAGCACTCCAAAGTCATAAGATTGTGTAATTATCAACAGAGTTCTTAATGTGTAATATAAAAGTATTTAAAGATGTAACTGCAACTTACATAAAATGCGAAATATCCACTCAGTCGTCCACTGTACGTAGATACATTCGGTGTGAAGAATGCTATGTGCACAGCACTAGCGCTTTTCTTCTAGAATATGTCGCCGCTCCCACACGTCTCTTGTCAACCTGCTAACGAAGAGAAAGCATACATAACAGCACTCCAAAGTCATAAGATTGTGTAATTTTCAACCGTGTTCTTAATGTGTAATATAAAAGTATTTAAAGATGTAGCTGCAACTTACAAAAATACGAAATATCCACTCAATCGTCCACTGTACGTAGATACATTCGGTGTGAAGAATGCTATGTGCACAGCACTAGCGCTTTTCTTCTAGAATATGTCGCCGCTCCCACACGTCTCTTGTCAACCTGCTAACGAAGAAAATGCATACATAAGAGCACTCCAAAGTCATAAGATTTTGTAATTTTCAACAGTGTACTTGATGTGTAATCTAAAAGTATTTAAAGATGTAGCTGCAACTTAGAAAAATACGAAATATCCACTCAGTCGTCCACTGTACGTAGATACATTCAGTGTGAAGAATGCTATGTGCGCAGCACCAGCGCTTTTCTTCTATAATATGTCGCCGCTCCCACACGTCTCTTGTCAACCTGCTAACGAAGAAAATGCATATATAAGAGCACTCCAAAGTCTTAAGATTGTGTAATTATCAACAGAGTTCTTAATGTGTAATATAAAAGTATTTAAAGATGTAACTGCAACTTACATAAAATGCGAAATATCCACTCAGTCGTCCACTGTACGTAGATACATTCGGTGTGAAGAATGCTATGTGCACAGCACTAGCGCTTTTCTTCTAGAATATGTCGCCGCTCCCACACGTCTCTTGTCAACTTGCTAACGAAGAGAATGCATACATAACAGCACTCCAAAGTCATAAGATTGTGTAATTTTCAACAGTGTTATAATGTGTAATATAAAAGTATTTATAGATGTTGCTGCAACTTACAAAAATACGAAATATCCACTCAGTCGTCCACTGTACGTAGATACATTCGGTGTGACGAATGCTATGTGCACAGCACTAGCGCTATTCTTCTAGAATATGACTCCGATCCCACACGTCTCTTGTCAACCTGCTAACGAAGAAAATGCATACATAAGAGCACTCCAAAGTCATAAGATTGTGTAATTTTCAACAGTGTTCTTAATATGTAGCATAAAAGTATTTGAAGATGTAGCTGCAACCTACAAAAATACGAAATGTTCACTCAGTAGTCTACTGTACGTAGATACATTTGGTGTGAAAAATGCTATGTGCACAGCACCAGCGCTTTTCTTCTAGAATATGACTCCGATCCCACACGTCTCTTGTCAACCTGCTAACGAAGAAAATGCATACATAAGAGCACTCCAAAGTCATAAGATTGTGTAATTATCAACAGAGTTATTAATGTGTAATATAAAAGTATTTAAAGATGTAACTGCAACTTACATAAAATGCGAAATATCCACTCAGTCGTTCACTGTACGTAGATACATTCGGTGTGAAGAATGCTATGTGCACAGCACTAGCGCTTTTCTTCTAGAATATGTCGCCGCTCCCACACGTCTCTTGTCAACCTGCTAACGAAGAGAATGCATACATAACAGCACTCCAAAGTCATAAGATTGTGTAATTTTCAACAGTGTTATAATGTGTAATATAAAAGTATTTATAGATGTTGCTGCAACTTACAAAAATGCGAAATATCCACTCAGTCGTCCACTGTACGTAGATACATTCGGTGTGAAGAATGCTATGTGCACAGTACTAGCGCTTTTCTTCCAGAATATGTCGCCGCTCCCACACGTCTCTTGTCAACCTGCTAACGAAGAAAATGCATACATAAGAGCACTCCAAAGTCATAAGATTGTGTAATTTTCAACAGTGTTCTTAATGTGTAATATAAAAGTATTTAAAGATGTAGCTGCAACTTATAAAAATACGAAATATCCACTCAGTCGTCCACTGTACGTAGATACATTCGGTGTGAAGAATGCTATGTGCACAGCACTAGCGCGTTTCTTCTAGAATATGTCGCCGCCCCCACACGTCTCTTGTCAACCTGCTAACGAAGAGAATGCATACATAAGAGCACTCCAAAGTCATAAGATTGTGTAATTTTCAACAGTGTTCTTAAAGTGTAATATAAAAATATTTAAAGATGTAGCTGCAACTTACAAAAATATGAAATATCCACTCAGTCGTCCACTGTACGTAGATACATTCGGTGTGAAGAATGCTATGTGCACAGCACTAGCGCTTTTCTTCTAGAATATGTCGCCGCTCCCACATGTATCTTGTCAACCTGCTAACGAAGAGAATGCATACATAACAGCACTCCAAAATCATAAGATTGTGTAATTTTCAACAGTGTTCTTAATGTGTAATATAAAAGTATTTAAAGATGTAGCTGCAACTTACAAAAATACGAAATATCCACTCAGTCGTCCACTGTACGTAGATATATGTCGCACATGTAGATATATGTCGCACAGCACTAGCGCTTTTCTTCTAGAATATGTCGCCGCTCCCACACGTCTCTTGTCAACCTGCTAACGAAGAAAATTCGTACATAAGAGCACTCCAAAGTCATAAGATATTGTAATTTTCAACAGTGTACTTAATGTGTAAAATAAAAGTATTTAAAGATGTAGCTGCAACTTAGAAAAATACGAAATATCCACTCAGTCGTCCACTGTACGTAGATACATTCGGTGTGAAGAATGCTATGTGCACAGCACTAGCGCTTTTCTTCTAGAATATGACTCCGATCCCACACGTCTCTTGTCAACCTGCTAACGAAGAAAATGCATACATAAGAGCACTCCAAAGTCATAAGATTGTGTAATTTTCAACAGTGTTCTTAATATGTAAAATAAAAGTTTTTGAAGATGTAGCTGCAACTTACAAAAATACGAAATGTTCACTCAGTAATCCACTGTACGTAGATACATTAGGTGTGAAGAATGCTATGTGCACAGCACTAGCGCTTTTCTTCTAGAATATGACTCCGATCCCACATGTCTCTTGTCAAGCTGCTAACGAAGAAAATGCATACATAAGAGCACTCCAAAGTCATAAGATTGTGTAATTGTCAACAGTGTTCTTAATGTGTAATGTAAAAGTATTTATAGATGTAGCTGCAACTTAAAAAAATACGAAATATCCACTCAGTCGTAAACTGTACGTAGATACATTCAGTGTTAAGAATGCTATGTGCGCAGCACCAGCGCTTTTCTTCTATAATATGACTCCGAACCCACACATCCCTTGTCAACCTGCTAACGAAGAAAATGCATACATAAGAGCACTCCAAAGTCATAAGATTGTGTAATTTTCAACAGTGTTCTTAATGTGTAATATAAAAGTATTTAAAGATGTAGCTGCAACTTACAAAAATACGAAATATCCACTCAGTCGTCCACTGTACGTAGATACATTCGGTGTGAAGAATGCTATGTGCACAGCACTAGCGCTTTTCTTCTAGAATATGTCGCCGCTCCCACACGTCTCTTGTCAACCTGCTAACGAAGAAAATGCATACATAAGAGCACTCCAAAGTCATAAGATTTTGTAATTTTCAACAGTGTACTTAATGAGTAATATAAAAGTATTTAAAGATGTAGCTGCATTTTACAAAAATACGAAATGTTCACTCAGTAGTCCACTGTACGTAGATAAATTAGGTGTGAAGAATGCTATGTGCACAGCACTAGCGCTTTTCTTCTAGAATATGACTCTGATCCCACATGTCTCTTGTCAACCTGCTAACGAAGAAAATGCATACATAAGAGCACTCCACAGTCATAAGATTGTGTAATTTTCAACTGTGTTCTTCATGTGTAATATAAAAACATTTAAAGAAGTAGCTGCAACTTACAAAAATACGAAATATCCACTCAGTCGTCCACTGTACGTAGATACATTCGGTGTGAAGAATGCTATGTGCACAGCACTAGCGCTTTTCTTCTAGAATATGTCGCCGCTCCCACACGTCTCTTGTCAACCTGCTAACGAAGAGAATGCATACATAACAGCACTCCAAAGTCATAAGATTGTGTAATTTTCAACAGTGTTCTTAATGTGTAATATAAAAGTATTTAAAGATGTAGCTGCAACTTACAAAAATACGAAATATCCACTCAGTCGTCCACTGTACGTAGATACATTCGGTGTGAAGAATGCTATGTGCACAGCACTAGCGCTTTTCTTCTAGAATATGTCGCCGCTCCCACACGTCTCTTGTCAACCTGCTAACGAAGAAAATGCATACATAAGAGCACGCCAAACTCATAAGATTGTGTAATTTTCAACAGTGTTCTTAATGTGTAATATAAAAGTATTTATAGATGTAGCTGCAACTTACAAAAATACGAAATATTCACTCAGTAGTCCAGTGTACGTAGATAGATTCGATGTGAAGAATGCTATGAGCGCAGCACTAGCGCTTTTCTTCTAGAATATGACTCCGATCCCACACGTCTCTTGTCAACCTGCTAACGAAGAAAATGCATACATAAGAGCACTCCAAAGTCATAAGATTGTGTAATTTTCAACTGTGTTCTTAATGTGTAATATAAAAATATTTAAAGATGTAGCTGCAACTTACAAAAATACGAAATATCCACTCAGTCGTCCACTGTACGTAGATACATTCAGTGTGAAGAATGCTATGAGCACAGCACTAGCGCTTTTCTTCTAGAATATGTCGCCGCTACCACACGTCTCTTGTCAACCTGCTAACGAAGAAAATGCATACATAAGAGCACTCCAAAGTCATAAGATTCTGTAATTTTCAACAGTGTTCTTAATGTGTAATATAAAAGTATTTAAAGATGTAGCTGCAACTTACAAAAATACGAAATATCCACTCAGTCGTCCACTGTACGTAGATACAGTCGGTGTGAAGAATGCTATGTGCAGAGCACTAGCGCTTTTCTTCTAGAATATGTCGCCGCTCCCACAAGTCTCTTGTCAACCTGCTAACGAAGAAAATGCATACATAAGAGCTCTCCAAACTCATAAGGTTGTGTAATTTTCAACAGTGTTCTTAATGTGTAATATAAAAGTATTTATAGATGTAGCTGCAACTTACAAAAATACGAAATATTCACTCAGTAGTCCAGTGTACGTAGATAGATTCGATGTGAAGAATGCTATGTGCGCAGCACTAGCGCTTTTCTTCTAGAATATGACTCCGATCCCACACGTCTCTTGTCAACCTGCTAACGAAGAAAATGCATACATAAGAGCACTCCAAAGTCATAAGATTATGTAATTTTCAACTGTGTTCTTAATGTGTAATATAAAAGTATTTAAAGATGTAGCTGCAACTTACAAAAATACGAAATATCCACTCAGTCGTCCACTGTACGTAGATACATTCAGTGTGAAGAATGCTATGAGCACAGCACTAGCGCTATTCTTCTAGAATATGTCGCCGCTACCACACGTCTCTTGTCAACCTGCTAAGGAAGAAAATGCATACATAAGAGCACTCCAAAGTCATAAGATTCTGTAATTTTCAACAGTGTTCTTAATGTGTAATATAAAAGTATTTAAAGATGTAGCTGCAACTTACAAAAATACGAAATATCCACTCAGTCGTCCACTGTACGTAGATACAGTCGGTGTGAAGAATGCTATGTGCAGAGCACTAGCGCTTTTCTTCTAGAATATGTCGCCGCTCCCACAAGTCTCTTGTCAACCTGCTAACGAAGAAAATGCATACATAAGAGCACTCCAAACTCATAAGATTGTGTAATTTTCAACAGTGTTCTTAATGTGTAATATAAAAGTATTTATAGATGTAGCTGCAACTTACAAAAATACGAAATATTCACTCAGTAGTCCAGTGTACGTAGATAGATTCGATGTGAAGAATGCTATGTGCACAGCACTAGCGCTTTTCTTCTAGAATATGACTCCGATCCCACACGTCTCTTGTCAACCTGCTAACGAAGAAAATGCATACATAGCAGCACTCCAAAGTCATAAGATTGTGTAATTTTCAACAGTGTTCTTAATGTGTTATATAAAAGTATTTATAGATGTAGCTGCAACGTACAAAAATACGAAATATCCACTCAGTCGTCCACTGTACATAGATACATTAGGTGTCAAGAATGCTATGTGCACAGCACTAGATATTTTCTTCTACAATATGTCGCTGCTCCTACACGTCTCTTGTCAACCTGCTAACGAAGAACATGCATATATTAGAGCACGCAAAAGTTACAAGATTGTGCATTTTTGACCAGTATTCTTAACGTGTATTATAAAAGTATTTAAACACGGAGCTGTAACTTACAAAAAATCGAAATATCAATTCAGTCTTCCACTGTACGTAGATACATTCGGTGTCAAGAATGCTATGTGCACAGCACTAGCGCTTTTCTTCTAGAATATGTCGCCGCTCCCACACGTCCCTTGTCAACCTGCTAACGAAGAAATTGCATACATAAGAGCACTCCGAAGTCATAAGATTGTGTAATTTTCAACTGTGTTCTTAATGTGTAATATAATAGTATTTAAAGATGTAGCTGCAACTTAGAAAAATACGAAATATCCACTCAGTCGTCAACTGTACGTAGATACATTCGGTGTGAAGAATGCTATGTGCACAGCACTAGCGCTTTTCTTCTAGAATATGTCGCCGCTCCCACACGTCTCTTGTCAACCTGCTACTGAAGAAAATGCATACATCAGAGCACTCCAAAGTCATAAGATTGTGTAATTTTCAACAGTGTTCTTAATGTGTAATATAAAAGTATTTAAAGATGTAGCTGCAACTTACAAAAATACGAAGTATCCACTCAGTCGTCCACTGTACGTAGATACATTCGGTGTGAAGAATGCTATGTGCACAGCACTAGCGCTTTTCTTCTAGAATATGTCGCCGCTCCCACACGTCTCTTGTCAACTTGCTAACGAAGATAATGCATACATAAGAGCACTCCAATGTCATATGATTGTGTAATTTTCAATAGTATTCTTAATGTGTAATATAAAAGTATTTATAGATGTAGCTGCAACTTACAAAAATACGAAATATCCACTCAGTCGTCCACTGTACGTAGATACATTCAGTGTGAAGAATGTTATGTGCGCAGCAACAGCGCTTTTCTTCTATAATATGTCGCCGCTCCCACACGTCTCTTGTCAACCTGCTAACGAAGAAAATGCATACATAAGAGCACTCCAAAGTCATAAGATTGTGTAATTTTCAACAGTGTTCTTAATGTGTAATATAAAAGAATTTAAAGATGTAGCTGCAACTTCCAAAAATACGAAATATCCACTCAGTCGTCCACTGTGCGTAGATACATTCGGTGTGAAGAATGCTATGTGCACAGCACTAGCGCTTTTCTTCTATAATATGTCGCCGCACGCCTCTTGTCAACCTGCTAACGGAGAAAATGCATACATAAGGGCACTACAAAGTCATAAGATTGTGTAATTTTCAACAGTGCTCTTAATGTGTAATATAAAAGTATTTAAAGATGTAGCTGCAACTTACACAAATACGAAATATCCACTCAGTCGTCAACTGTACGTAGATACATTCGGTGTGAAGAATGCTATGTGCACAGCACTAGTGCTTTTCTTCTATAATATGTCGCCGCTCCCACACGTCTCTTGTCAACCTGCTAACGAAGAAAATGCATATATTAGAGCACGCAAAACTTACAAGATTGTGCATTTTTCACCAGTATTCTTAACGTGTATTATAAAAGTATTTAAACACGGAGCTGTAACTTACAAAAAATCGAAATATCAATTCAGTCTTCCACTGTACGTAGATACATTCGGTGTCAAGAATGCTATGTGCACAGCACTAGCGCTTTTCTTCTAGAATATGTCGCCGCTCCCACACGTCTCTTGTCAACCTGCTAACGAAGAAAATGCATACATAAGAGCACGCCAAACTCATAAATTGTGTAATTTTCAACAGTGTTCTTAATGTGTAATATAAAAGTATTTATAGATGTAGCTGCAACTTACAAAAATACGAAATATTCACTCAGTAGTCCAGTGTACGTAGATAGATTCGATGTGAAGAATGCTATGTGCGCAGCACTAGCGCTTTTCTTCTAGAATATGACTCCGATCCCACACGTCTCTTGTCAACCTGCTAACGAAGAAAATGCATACATAAGAGCACTCCAAAGTCATAAGATTGTGTAATTTTCAACTGTGTTCTTAATGTGTAATATAAAAGTATTTAAAGATGTAGCTGCAACTTACAAAAATACGAAATATCCACTCAGCCGTCCACTGTACGTAGATACATTCAGTGTGAAGAATGCTATGAGCACAGCCCTAGCGCTTTTCTTCTAGAATATGTCGCCGCTACCACACGTCTCTTGTCAACCTGCTAACGAAGAAAATGCATACATAAGAGCACTCCAAAGTCATAAGATTCTGTAATTTTCAACAGTGTTCTTAATGTGTAATATAAAAGTATTTAAAGATGTAGCTGCAACTTACAAGAATACGAAATATCCACTCAGTCGTCCACTGTACGTAGATACAGTCGGTGTGAAGAATGCTATGTGCAGAGCACTAGCGCTTTTCTTCTAGAATATGTCGCCGCTCCCACAAGTCTCTTGTCAACCTGCTAACGAAGAAAATGCATACATAAGAGCACTCCAAACTCATAAGATTGTGTAATTTTCAACAGTGTTCTTAATGTGTAATATAAAAGTATTTATAGATGTAGCTGCAACTTACAAAAATACGAAATATTCACTCAGTAGTCCAGTGTACGTAGATAGATTCGATGTGAAGAATGCTATGTGCGCAGCACTAGCGCTTTTCTTCTAGAATATGACTCCGATCCCACACGTCTCTTGTCAACCTGCTAACGAAGAAAATGCATACATAAGAGCACTCCAAAGACATAAGATTGTGTAATTTTCAACTGTGTTCTTAATGTGTAATATAAAAGTATTTAAAGATGTAGCTGCAACTTACAAAAATACGAAATATCCACTCAGTCGTCCACTGTACGTAGATACATTCAGTGTGAAGAATGCTATGTGCACAGCACTAGCGCTTTTCTTCTAGAATATGTCGCCGCTACCACACGTCTCTTGTCAACCTGCTAACGAAGAAAATGCATACATAAGAGCACTCCAAAGTCATAAGATTGTGTAATTTTAAACTGTGTTCTTAATGTGTAATATAAAAGTATTTAAAGATGTAGCTGCAACTTACAAAAATACGAAATATCCACTCAGTCGTCCACTGTACGTAGATACATTCGGTGTGAAGAATGCTATGCGCACAGCACTAGCGCTTTTCTTCTAGAATATGTCGCCGCTCCCACACGTCTCTTGTCAACCTGCTAACGAAGAAAATGCATACATAGCAGCACTCCAAAGTCATAAGATTGTGTAATTTTCAACAGTGTTCTTAATGTGTCATATAAAAGTATTTATAGATGTAGCTGCAACGTACAAAAATTACGAAATATCCACTCAGTCGTCCACTGTACATAGATACATTAGGTGTCAAGAATGCTATGTGCACAGCACTAGATATTTTCTTCTACAATATGTCGCTGCTCCTACACGTCTCTTGTCAACCTGCTAACGAAGAACATGCATATATTAGAGCACGCAAAAGTTACAAGATTGTGCATTTTTGACCAGTATTCTTAATGTGTATTATAAAAGTATTTAAACACGGAGCTGTAACTTACAAAAAATCGAAATATCAATTCAGTCTTCCACTGTACGTAGATACATTCGGTGTCAAGAATGCTATGTGCACAGCACTAGCGCTTTTCTTCTAGAATATGTCGCCCCTCCCACACGTCCCTTGTCAACCTGCTAACGAAGAAAATGCATACATAAGAGCACTCCGAAGTCATAAGATTGTGTAATTTTCAACTGTGTTCTTAATGTGTAATATAAAAGTATTTAAAGATGTAGCTGCAACTTAGAAAAATACGAAATATCCACTCAGTCGTCAACTGTACGTAGATACATTCGGTGTCAAGAATGCTATGTGCACAGCACTAGCGCTTTTCTTCTAGAATATGTCGCCGCTCCCACACGTCTCTTGTCAACCTGCTACTGAAGAAAATGCATACATCAGAGCACTCCAAAGTCATAAGATTGTGTAATTTTCAACAGTGTTCTTAATGTGTAATATAAAAGTATTTAAAGATGTAGCTGCAACTTACAAAAATACGAAGTATCCACTCAGTCGTCCACTGTACGTAGATACATTCGGTGTGAAGAATGCTATGTGCACAGCACTAGCGCTTTTCTTCTAGAATATGTCGCCGCTCCCACACGTCTCTTGTCAACCTGCTAACGAAGATAATGCATACATAAGAGCACTCCAAAGTCATATGATTGTGTAACTTTCAATAGTGTTCTTAATGTGTAATATAAAAGTATTTATAGATGTAGCTGCAACTTACAAAAATACGAAATATCCACTCAGTCGTCCACTGTACGTAGATACATTCAGTGTGAAGAATGTTATGTGCGCAGCAACAGCGCTTTTCTTCTATAATATGTCGCTGCTCCTACACGTCTCTTGTCAACCTGCTAACGGAGAAAATGCATACATAAGGGCACTACAAAGTCATAAGATTGTGTAATTTTCAACAGTGCTCTTAATGTGTAATATAAAATATTTAAAGATGTAGCTGCAACTTACAAAAATACGAAATATCCACTCAGTCGTCAACTGTACGTAGATACATTCGGTGTGAAGAATGCTATGTGCACAGCACTAGCGCTTTTCTTCTAGAATATGTCGCCGCTCCCACACGTCTCTTGTCAACCTGCTACTGAAGAAAATGCATACATCAGAGCACTCCAAAGTCATAAGATTGTGTAATTTTCAACAGTGTTCTTAATGTGTAATATAAAAGTATTTAAAGATGTAGCTGCAACTTACAAAAATACGAAGTATCCACTCAGTCGTCCACTGTACGTAGATACATTCGGTGTGAAGAATGCTATGTGCACAGCACTAGCGCATTTCTTCTAGAATATGTCGCCGCTCCCACACGTCTCTTGTCAACCTGCTAACGAAGAAAATGCATACATAAGAGCACTCCAAAGTCATATGATTGTGTAATTTTCAATAGTGTTCTTAATGTGTAATATAAAAGTATTTATAGATGTAGCTGCAACTTACAAAAATACGAAATATCCACTCAGTCGTCCACTGTACGTAGATACATTCAGTGTGAAGAATGTTATGTGCGCAGCACCAGCGATTTTCTTCTATAATATGACTCCGATCCCACACGTCCCTTGTCAACCTGCTAACGAAGAAAATGCATACATAAGAGCACTCCAAAGTCATAAGATTGTGTAATTTTCAACAGTGTTCTTAATGTGTAATATAAAAGTATTTAAAGATGTAGCTGCAACTTACAAAAATACGAAATATCCACTCCGTCGTCCACTGTACGTAGATACATTCGGTGTGAAGAATGCTATGTGCACAGCACTAGCGCTATTCTTCTAGAATATGACTCCGATCCAACACGTCTCTTGTCAACCTGCTAACGAAGAAAATGCATACATAAGAGCACTCCAAAGTCATAAGATTGTGTAATTTTCAACAGTGTTCTTAATTTGTAGTATAAAAGTATTTGAAGATGTAGCTGCAACTTACAAAAATACGAAATGTTCACTCAGTAGTCCACTGTACGTAGATACATTAGGTGTGAAGAATGCTATGTGCACAGCACTAGCGCTTTTCTTCTAGAATATGACTCTGATCCCACATGTCTCTTGTCAACCTGCTAACGAAGAAAATGCATACATAACAGCACTCCAAAGTCATAAGATTGTGTAATTTTCAACAGTGTTCTTAATGTGTAATGTAAAAGTATTTATAGATGTAGCTGCAACTTACAAAAATACGAAAGATCCACTCAGTCGTAAACTGTACGTAGATACATTCAGTGTGAAGAATGCTATGTGCGCAGCACCAGCGCTTTTCTTCTATAATATGACTCCGATCCCACACGTCTCTTGTCAACCTGCTAACGAAGAAAATGCATACATAAGAGCACTCCAAAGTCATAAGATTGTGTAATTTTCAACAGTGTTCTTAATGTGTAATGTAAAAGTATTTAAAGATGTAACTGCAACTTACATAAAATGCGAAATATCCACTCAGTCGTCCACTGTACGTAGATACATTCGGTGTGAAGAATGCTATGTGCACAGCACTAGCGCTTTTCTTCTAGAATATGTCGCCGCTCCCACACGTCTCTTGTCAACCTGCTAACGAAGAGAATGCATACATAACAGCACTCCAAAGTCACAAGATTGTGTAATTTTCAACAGTGTTCTTAATGTGTAATATAAAAGTATTTAAAGATGTAGCTGCAACTTACAAAAATACGAAATATCCACTCAGTCGTCCACTGTACGTAGATACATTCGGTGTGAAGAATGCTATGTGCACAGCACTAGCGCTTTTCTTCTAGAATATGTCGCCGCTCCCACACGTCTCTTGTCAACCTGCTAACGAAGAAAATGCATACATAAGAGCACTCCAAACTCATAAGATTGTGTAATTTTCAACAGTGTTCTTAATGTGTAATATAAAAGTATTTATAGATGTAGCTGCAACTTACAAAAATACGAAATATTCACTCAGTAGTCCAGTGTACGTAGATAGATTCGATGTGAAGAATGCTATGTGCGCAGCACTAGCGCTTTTCTTCTAGAATATGACTCCGATCCCACACGTCTCTTGTCAACCTGCTAACGAAGAAAATGCATACATAAGAGCACTCCAAAGTCATAAGATTGTGAAATTTTCAACTGTGTTCTTAATGTGTAATATAAAAGTATTTAAAGATGTAGCTGCAACTTACAAAAATACGAAATATCCACTCAGTCGTCCACTGTACGTAGATACATTCAGTGTGAAGAATGCTATGTGCACAGCACTAGCGCTTTTCTTCTAGAATATGTCGCCGCTACCACACGTCTCTTGTCAACCTGCTAACGAAGAAAATGCATACATAAGAGCACTCCAAAGTCATAAGATTCTGTAATTTTCAACAGTGTACTTAATGTGTAATATAAAAGTATTTAAAGATGTAGCTGCAACTTAGAAAAATACGAAATATACACTCAGTCGTCCACTGTATGTAGATACAGTCGGTGTGAAGAATGCTATGTGCAGAGCACTAGCGCTTTTCATCTAGAATATGTCGCCGCTCCTACACGTCTCTTGTCAACCTGCTAACGAAGAAAATGCATACATAAGAGCACTCCAAAGTCATAAGATTGTGTAATTTTCATTAGTATTCTTAATGTGTAATATAAAAGTATTTAAAGATGTAGCTGCAACTTACAAAAATACGAAATATCCACTCAGTCGTCCACTGTACATAGATACATTAGGTGTCAAGAATGCTATGTGCACAGCACTAGATAATTTCTTTTACAATATGTCGCTGCTCCTACACGTCTCTTGTCAACCTGCTAACGAAGAACATGCATATATTAGAGCACGCAAAAGTTACAAGATTGTGCATTTTTCACCAGTATTCTTAACGTGTATTATAAAAGTATTTAAACACGGAGCTGTAACTTACAAAAAATCGAAATATCAATTCAGTCTTCCACTGTACGTAGATACATTCGGTGTCAAGAATGCTATGTGCACAGCACTAGCGCTTTTCTTCTAGAATATGTCGCCGCTCCCACACGTCCCTTGTCAACCTGCTAACGAAGAAAATGCATACATAAGAGCACTCCAAAGTCATAAGATTGTGTAATTTTCAACAGTGTTCTTAATGTGTAATATAAAAGTATTTAAAGATGTAGCTGCAACTTACAAAAATACGAAATATCCACTCAGTCGTCCACTGTACGTAGATACATTCGGTGTAAAGAATGCTATGTGCACAGCACTAGCGCTTTTCTTCTAGAATATGTCGCCGCTCCCACACGTCTCTTGTCAACCTGCTAACGAAGAAAATGCATACATAGCAGCGCTCCAAAGTCATAAGATTGTGTAATTTTCAACAGTGTTCTTAATGTGTTATATAAAAGTATTTATAGATGTAGCTGCAACGTACAAAAATACGAAATATCCACTCAGTCGTCCACTGAACATAGATACATTAGGTGTCAAGAATGCTATGTGCACAGCACTAGATATTTTCTTCTACAATATGTCGCTGCTCCTACACGTCTCTTGTCAACCTGCTAACGAAGAACATGCATATATTAGAGCACGCAAAAGTTACAAGATTGTGCATTTTTGACCAGTATTCTTAACGTGTATTATAAAAGTATTTAAACACGGAGCTGTAACTTACAAAAAATCGAAATATCAATTCAGTCTTCCACTGTACGTAGATACATTCGGTGTCAAGAATGCTATGTGCACAGCACTAGCGCTTTTCTTCTAGAATATGTCGCCGCTCCCACACGTCCCTTGTCAACCTGCTAACGAAGAAAATGCATACATAAGAGCACTCCAAAGTCATAAGATTGTGTAATTTTCAACAGTGTTCTTAATGTGTAATATAAAAGTATTTATAGATGTAGCTGCAACTTACAAAAATACGAAATATTCACTCAGTAGTCCAGTGTACGTAGATAGATTCGATGTGAAGAATGCTATGTGCACAGCACTAGCGCTTTTCTTCTAGAATATGACTCCGATCCCACACGTCTCTTGTCAACCTGCTAACGAAGAAAATGCATACATAGCAGCACTCCAAAGTCATAAGATTGTGTAATTTTCAACAGTGTTCTTAATGTGTTATATAAAAGTATTTATAGATGTAGCTGCAACGTACAAAAATACGAAATATCCACTCAGTCGTCCACTGTACATAGATACATTAGGTGTCAAGAATGCTATGTGCACAGCACTAGATATTTTCTTCTACAATATGTCGCTGCTCCTACACGTCTCTTGTCAACCTGCTAACGAAGAACATGCATATATTAGAGCACGCAAAAGTTACAAGATTGTGCATTTTTGACCAGTATTCTTAACGTGTATTATAAAAGTATTTAAACACGGAGCTGTAACTTACAAAAAATCGAAATATCAATTCAGTCTTCCACTGTACGTAGATACATTCGGTGTCAAGAATGCTATGTGCACAGCACTAGCGCTTTTCTTCTAGAATATGTCGCCGCTCCCACACGTCCCTTGTCAACCTGCTAACGAAGAAATTGCATACATAAGAGCACTCCGAAGTCATAAGATTGTGTAATTTTCAACTGTGTTCTTAATGTGTAATATAAAAGTATTTAAAGATGTAGCTGCAACTTAGAAAAATACGAAATATCCACTCAGTCGTCAACTGTACGTAGATACATTCGGTGTGAAGAATGCTATGTGCACAGCACTAGCGCTTTTCTTCTAGAATATGTCGCCGCTCCCACACGTCTCTTGTCAACCTGCTACTGAAGAAAATGCATACATCAGAGCACTCCAAAGTCATAAGATTGTGTAATTTTCAACAGTGTTCTTAATGTGTAATATAAAAGTATTTAAAGATGTAGCTGCAACTTACAAAAATACTAAGTATCCACTCAGTCGTCCACTGTACGTAGATACATTTGGTGTGAAGAATGCTATGTGCACAGCACTAGCGCTTTTCTTCTAGAATATGTCGCCCGTCCCACACGTCTCTTGTCAACCTGCTAACGAAGATAATGCATACATAAGAGCACTCCAAAGTCATATGATTGTGTAATTTTCAATAGTGTTCTTAATGTGTAATATAAAAGTATTTATAGATGTAGCTGCAACTTACAAAAATACGAAATATCCACTCAGTCGTCCACTGTACGTAGATACATTCAGTGTGAAGAATGTTATGTGCGCAGCAACAGCGCTTTTCTTCTATAATATGTCGCCGCTCCCACACGTCACTTTTCAACCTGCTAACGAAGAAAATGCATACATAAGAGCACTCCAAAGTCATAAGATTGTGTAATTTTCAACAGTGTTCTTAATGTGTAATATAAAAGAATTTAAAGATGTAGCTGCAATTTCCAAAAATACGAAATATCCACTCAGTCGTCCACTGTGCGTAGATACATTCGGTGTGAAGAATGCTATGTGCACAGCACTAGCGCTTTTCTTCTATAATATGTCGCCGCTATCACACGCCTCTTGTCAACCTGCTAACGGAGAAAATGCATACATAAGGGCACTACAAAGTCATAAGATTGTGTAATTTTCAACAGTGTTCTTAATGTGTAATATAAAAGTCTTTATAGATGTAGCTGCAACTTACAAAAATACGAAATATCCACTCAGTCGTCCACTGTACGTAGATACATTCGGTGTGAAGAATTCTATGTGCACAGCACCAGCGCTTTTCTTCTAGAATAAGTCGCCGCTCCCACACGTCTCTTGTCAACCTGCTAACGAAGAAAATGCATATATTAGAGCACGCAAAAGTTACAAGATTGTGCATTTTTCACCAGTATTCTTAACGTGTATTATAAAAGTATTTAAACACGGAGCTGTAACTTACAAAATATCGAAATATCAATTCAGTCTTCCACTGTACGTAGATACATTCGGTGTCAAGAATGCTATGTGCACAGCACTAGCGCTTTTCTTCTAGAATATGTCGCCGCACCCACACGTCCCTTGTCAACCTGCTAACGAAGAAAATGCATACATAAGAGCACTCCAAAGTCATATGATTGTGTAATTTTCAACAGTGTTCTTAATGTGTAAAATAAAAGTATTTAAAGATGTAGCTGCAACTTACAAAAATACGAAATATCCACTCAGTCGTCCACTGTACGTAGATACATTCGGTGTGAAGAATGCTATGTGCACAGCACTAGCGCTTTTCTTCTAGAATATGTCGCCGCTCCCACACGTCTCTTGTCAACCTGCTAACGAAGAAAATGCGTACATAACAGCACTCCAAAGTCATAAGATTGTGTAATTTTCAACAGTGTTCTTAATGTGTTATATAAAAGTATTTAAAGATGTAGCTGCAACTTACAAAAATACGAAATATCCACTCAGTCGTCCACTGTATGTAGATACATTCAGTGTGAAGAATGCTATGTGCACAGCACCAGCGCTTTTCTTCTATAATAAGTCGCCGATCCCACACGTCTCTTGTCAACCTGCTAACGAAGAAAATGCATACATAAGAGCACTCCAAAGTCATAAGATTGTGTAATTTTCAACAGTGTTCTTAATGTGTAATATAAAAGTATTTAAAGATATAGCTGCAACTTACAAAAATACGAAATATCCACTCAGTCGTCCACTGTATGTAGATACAGTCGGTGTGAAGAATGCTATGTGCAGAGCACTAGCGCTTTTCTTCTAGAATATGTCGCCGCTCCCACACGTCTCTTGTCAACCTGCTAACGAAGAAAATGCATACATAAGAGCACTCCAAAGTCATAAGATTGTGTAATTTTCAACTGTGTTCTTAATGTGTAATATAAAAGTATTTAAAGATGTAGCTGCAACTTACAAAAACACGAAATATCCACTCAGTCGTCCACTGTACGTAGATACATTCAGTGTGAAGAATGCTATGTGCACAGCACTAGCGCTTTTCTTCTAGAATATGTCGCCGCTACCACACGTCTCTTGTCAACCTGCTAACGAAGAAAATGCATACATAAGAGCACTCCAAAGTCATAAGATTCTGTAATTTTCAACAGTGTACTTAATGTGTAATATAAAAGTATTTAAAGATGTAGCTGCAACTTAGAAAAATACGAAATATACACTCAGTCGTCCACTGTATGTAGATACAGTCGGTGTGAAGAATGCTATGTGCAGAGCACTAGCGCTTTTCATCTAGAATATGTCGCCGCTCCTACACGTCACTTGTCAACCTGCTAACGAAGAAAATGCATACATAAGAGCACTCCAAAGTCATAAGATTGTGTAATTTTCATTAGTGTTCTTAATGTGTAATATAAAAGTATTTAAAGATGTAGCTGCAACTTACAAAAATACGAAATATCCACTCAGTCGTCCACTGTACATAGATACATTAGGTGTCAAGAATGCTATGTGCACAGCACTAGATAATTTCTTTTACAATATGTCGCTGCTCCTACACGTCTCTTGTCAACCTGCTAACGAAGAACATGCATATATTAGAGCACGCAAAAGTTACAAGATTGTGCATTTTTCACCAGTATTCTTAACGTGTATTATAAAAGTATTTAAACACGGAGCTGTAACTTACAAAAAATCGAAATATCAATTCAGTCTTCCACTGTACGTAGATACATTCGGTGTCAAGAATGCTATGTGCACAGCACTAGCGCTTTTCTTCTAGAATATGTCGCCGCTCCCACACGTCCCTTGTCAACCTGCTAACGAAGAAAATGCATACATAAGAGCACTCCAAAGTCATAAGATTGTGTAATTTTCAACAGTGTTCTTAATGTGTAATATAAAAGTATTTATAGATGTAGCTGCAACTTACAAAAATACGAAATATTCACTCAGTAGTCCAGTGTACGTAGATAGATTCGATGTGAAGAATGCTATGTGCACAGCACTAGCGCTTTTCTTCTAGAATATGACTCCGATCCCACACGTCTCTTGTCAACCTGCTAACGAAGAAAATGCATACATAGCAGCACTCCAAAGTCATAAGATTGTGTAATTTTCAACAGTGTTCTTAATGTGTTATATAAAAGTATTTATAGATGTAGCTGCAACGTACAAAAATACGAAATATCCACTCAGTCGTCCACTGTACATAGATACATTAGGTGTCAAGAATGCTATGTGCACAGCACTAGATATTTTCTTCTACAATATGTCGCTGCTCCTACACGTCTCTTGTCAACCTGCTAACGAAGAACATGCATATATTAGAGCACGCAAAAGTTACAAGATTGTGCATTTTTGACCAGTATTCTTAACGTGTATTATAAAAGTATTTAAACACGGAGCTGTAACTTACAAAAAATCGAAATATCAATTCAGTCTTCCACTGTACGTAGATACATTCGGTGTCAAGAATGCTATGTGCACAGCACTAGCGCTTTTCTTCTAGAATATGTCGCCGCTCCCACACGTCCCTTGTCAACCTGCTAACGAAGAAATTGCATACATAAGAGCACTCCGAAGTCATAAGATTGTGTAATTTTCAACTGTGTTCTTAATGTGTAATATAAAAGTATTTAAAGATGTAGCTGCAACTTAGAAAAATACGAAATATCCACTCAGTCGTCAACTGTACGTAGATACATTCGGTGTGAAGAATGCTATGTGCACAGCACTAGCGCTTTTCTTCTAGAATATGTCGCCGCTCCCACACGTCTCTTGTCAACCTGCTACTGATGAAAATGCATACATCAGAGCACTCCAAAGTCATAAGATTGTGTAATTTTCAACAGTGTTCTTAATGTGTAATATAAAAGTATTTAAAGATGTAGCTGCAACTTACAAAAATACTAAGTATCCACTCAGTCGTCCACTGTACGTAGATACATTTGGTGTGAAGAATGCTATGTGCACAGCACTAGCGCTTTTCTTCTAGAATATGTCGCCCGTCCCACACGTCTCTTGTCAACCTGCTAACGAAGATAATGCATACATAAGAGCACTCCAAAGTCATATGATTGTGTAATTTTCAATAGTGTTCTTAATGTGTAATATAAAAGTATTTATAGATGTAGCTGCAACTTACAAAAATACGAAATATCCACTCAGTCGTCCACTGTACGTAGATACATTCAGTGTGAAGAATGTTATGTGCGCAGCAACAGCGCTTTTCTTCTATAATATGTCGCCGCTCCCACACGTCACTTTTCAACCTGCTAACGAAGAAAATGCATACATAAGAGCACTCCAAAGTCATAAGATTGTGTAATTTTCAACAGTGTTCTTAATGTGTAATATAAAAGAATTTAAAGATGTAGCTGCAATTTCCAAAAATACGAAATATCCACTCAGTCGTCCACTGTGCGTAGATACATTCGGTGTGAAGAATGCTATGTGCACAGCACTAGCGCTTTTCTTCTATAATATGTCGCCGCTATCACACGCCTCTTGTCAACCTGCTAACGGAGAAAATGCATACATAAGGGCACTACAAAGTCATAAGATTGTGTAATTTTCAACAGTGTTCTTAATGTGTAATATAAAAGTCTTTATAGATGTAGCTGCAACTTACAAAAATACGAAATATCCACTCAGTCGTCCACTGTACGTAGATACATTCGGTGTGAAGAATTCTATGTGCACAGCACCAGCGCTTTTCTTCTAGAATAAGTCGCCGCTCCCACACGTCTCTTGTCAACCTGCTAACGAAGAAAATGCATATATTAGAGCACGCAAAAGTTACAAGATTGTGCATTTTTCACCAGTATTCTTAACGTGTATTATAAAAGTATTTAAACACGGAGCTGTAACTTACAAAATATCGAAATATCAATTCAGTCTTCCACTGTACGTAGATACATTCGGTGTCAAGAATGCTATGTGCACAGCACTAGCGCTTTTCTTCTAGAATATGTCGCCGCACCCACACGTCCCTTGTCAACCTGCTAACGAAGAAAATGCATACATAAGAGCACTCCAAAGTCATATGATTGTGTAATTTTCAACAGTGTTCTTAATGTGTAAAATAAAAGTATTTAAAGATGTAGCTGCAACTTACAAAAATACGAAATATCCACTCAGTCGTCCACTGTACGTAGATACATTCGGTGTGAAGAATGCTATGTGCACAGCACTAGCGCTTTTCTTCTAGAATATGTCGCCGCTCCCACACGTCTCTTGTCAACCTGCTAACGAAGAAAATGCGTACATAACAGCACTCCAAAGTCATAAGATTGTGTAATTTTCAACAGTGTTCTTAATGTGTTATATAAAAGTATTTAAAGATGTAGCTGCAACTTACAAAAATACGAAATATCCACTCAGTCGTCCACTGTATGTAGATACATTCAGTGTGAAGAATGCTATGTGCACAGCACCAGCGCTTTTCTTCTATAATAAGTCGCCGATCCCACACGTCTCTTGTCAACCTGCTAACGAAGAAAATGCATACATAAGAGCACTCCAAAGTCATAAGATTGTGTAATTTTCAACAGTGTTCTTAATGTGTAATATAAAAGTATTTAAAGATATAGCTGCAACTTACAAAAATACGAAATATCCACTCAGTCGTCCACTGTATGTAGATACAGTCGGTGTGAAGAATGCTATGTGCAGAGCACTAGCGCTTTTCTTCTAGAATATGTCGCCGCTCCCACACGTCTCTTGTCAACCTGCTAACGAAGAAAATGCATACATAAGAGCACTCCAAAGTCATAAGATTGTGTAATTTTCAACTGTGTTCTTAATGTGTAATATAAAAGTATTTAAAGATGTAGCTGCAACTTACAAAAATACGAAATATCCACTCAGTCGTCCACTGTACGTAGATACATTCAGTGTGAAGAATGCTATGTGCACAGCACTAGCGCTTTTCTTCTAGAATATGTCGCCGCTACCACACGTCTCTTGTCAACCTGCTAACGAAGAAAATGCATACATAAGAGCACTCCAAAGTCATAAGATTCTGTAATTTTCAACAGTGTACTTAATGTGTAATATAAAAGTATTTAAAGATGTAGCTGCAACTTAGAAAAAAATACGAAATATACACTCAGTCGTCCACTGTATGTAGATACAGTCGGTGTGAAGAATGCTATGTGCAGAGCACTAGCGCTTTTCATCTAGAATATGTCGCCGCTCCTACACGTCACTTGTCAACCTGCTAACGAAGAAAATGCATACATAAGAGCACTCCAAAGTCATAAGATTGTGTAATTTTCATTAGTGTTCTTAATGTGTAATATAAAAGTATTTAAAGATGTAGCTGCAACTTACAAAAATACGAAATATCCACTCAGTCGTCCACTGTACATAGATACATTAGGTGTCAAGAATGCTATGTGCACAGCACTAGATAATTTCTTTTACAATATGTCGCTGCTCCTACACGTCTCTTGTCAACCTGCTAACGAAGAACATGCATATATTAGAGCACGCAAAAGTTACAAGATTGTGCATTTTTCACCAGTATTCTTAACGTGTATTATAAAAGTATTTAAACACGGAGCTGTAACTTACAAAAAATCGAAATATCAATTCAGTCTTCCACTGTACGTAGATACATTCGGTGTCAAGAATGCTATGTGCACAGCACTAGCGCTTTTCTTCTAGAATATGTCGCCGCTCCCACACGTCCCTTGTCAACCTGCTAACGAAGAAAATGCATACATAAGAGCACTCCAAAGTCATAAGATTGTGTAATTTTCAACAGTGTTCTTAATGTGTAATATAAAAGTATTTAAAGATGTAGCTGCAACTTACAAAAATACGAAATATCCACTCAGTCGTCCACTGTACGTAGATACATTCGGTGTGAAGAATGCTATGTGCACAGCACTAGCGCTTTTCTTCTAGAATATGTCGCCGCTCCCACACGTCTCTTGTCAACCTGCTAACGAAGAAAATGCATACATAGCAGCACTCCAAAGTCATAAGATTGTGTAATTTTCAACAGTGATCTTAATGTGTTATATAAAAGTATTTATAGATGTAGCTGCAACGTACATAAATACGAAATATCCACTCAGTCGTCCACTGTACATAGATACATTATTTGTCAAGAATGCTATGTGCACAGCACTAGATATTTTCTTCTACAATATGTCGCTGCTCCTACACGTCTCTTGTCAACCTGCTAACGAAGAACATGCATATATTAGAGCACGCAAAAGTTACAAGATTGTGCATTTTTGACCAGTATTCTTAACGTGTATTATAAAAGTATTTAAACACGGAGCTGTAACTTACAAAAAATCGAAATATCAATTCAGTCTTCCACTGTACGTAGATACATTCGGTGTCAAGAATGCTATGTGCACAGCACTAGCGCTTTTCTTCTAGAATATGTCGCCGCTCCCACACGTCTCTTGTCAACCTGCTAACGAAGAAAATGCATACATAAGAGCACTCCGAAGTCATAAGATTGTGTAATTTTCAACTGTGTTCTTAATGTGTAATATAAAAGATTTAAAGATGTAGCTGCAACTTAGAAAAATACGAAATATCCACTCAGCCGTCAACTGTACGTAGATACATTCGGTGTGAAGAATGCTATGTGCACAGCACTAGCGCTTTTCTTCTAGAATATGTCGCCGCTCCCACACGTCTCTTGTCAACCTGCTACTGAAGAAAATGCATACATCAGAGCACTCCAAAGTCATATGATTGTGTAATTTTCAACAGTGTTCTTAATGTGTAATATAAAAGTATTTGAAGATGTAGCTGCAACTTACAAAAATACGAAGTATCCACTCAGTCGTCCACTGTACGTAGATACATTCGGTGTGAAAAATGCTATGTGCACAGCACTAGCGCTTTTCTTCTAGAATATGTCGCCGCTCCCACACGTCACTTGTCAACCTGCTAACGAAGATAATGCATACATAAGAGCACTCCAAAGTCATATGATTGTGTAATTTTCAATAGTGTTCTTAATGTGTAAAATAAAAGTATTTAAAGATGTAGCTGCAACTTACAAAAATACGAAATATCCACTCAGTCGTCCACTGTGCGTAGATACATTCGGTGTGAAGAATGCTATGTGCACAGCACTAGCGCTTTTCTTCTATAATATGTCGCCGCTATCACACGCCTCTTGTCAACCTGCTAACGAAAAAAAGGCATACATAAGGGCACTACAAAGTCATAAGATTGTGTAATTTTCAACAGTGTTCTTAATGTGTAATATAAAAGTATTTAAAGATGTAGCTGCAACTTACAAAAATACGAAATATCCACTCAGTCGTCCACTGTACGTAGATACATTCGGTGTGAAGAATGCTATGTGCACAGCACTAGCGCTTTTCTTCTAGAATATGTCGCCGCTCCCACACGTCTCTTGTCAACCTGCTAACGAAGAAAATGCGTACATAACAGCACTCCAAAGTCATAAGATTGTGTAATTTTCAACAGTGTTCTTAATGTGTTATATAAAAGTATTTAAAGATGTAGCTGCAACTTACAAAAATACGAAATATCCACTCAGTCGTCCACTGTACGTAGATACATTCAGTGTGAAGAATGCTATGTGCACAGCACCAGCGCTTTTCTTCTATAATAAGTCGCCGATCCCACACGTCTCTTGTCAACCTGCTAACGAAGAAAATGCATACATAAGAGCACTCCAAAGTCATAAGATTGTGTAATTTTCAACAGTGTTCTTAATGTGTAATATAAAAGTATTTAAAGATATAGCTGCAACTTACAAAAATACGAAATATCCACTCAGTCGTCCACTGTATGTAGATACAGTCGGTGTGAAGAATGCTATGTGCAGAGCACTAGCGCTTTTCTTCTAGAATATGTCGCCGCTCCCACACGTCTCTTGTCAACCTGCTAACGAAGAAAATGCATACATAAGAGCACTATAAAGTCATAAGATTCTGTAATTTTCAACAGTGTTCTTAATGTGTAATATAAAAGTATTTAAAGATGTAGCTGCAACTTACAAAAATACGAAATATCCACTCAGTCGTCCACTGTACATAGATACATTAGGTGTCAAGACTGCTATGTGCACAGCACTAGATAATTTCTTTTACAATATGTCGCTGCTCCTACACGTCTCTTGTCAACCTGCTAACGAAGAACATGCATATATTAGAGCACGCAAAAGTTACAAGATTGTGCATTTTTCACCAGTATTCTTAACGTGTATTATAAAAGTATTTAAACACGGAGCTGTAACTTACAAAAAATCGAAATATCAACTACGTCTTCCACTGTACGTAGGTACATTCGGTGTCAAGAATGCTATGTGCACAGCACTAGCGCTTTTCTTCTAGAATATGTCGCCGCTCCCACACGTCCCTTGTCAACCTGCTAACGAAGAAAATGCATACATAAGAGCACTCCAAAGTCATAAGATTGTGTAATTTTCAACAGTGTTCTTAATGTGTAATATAAAAGTATTTAAAGATGTAGCTGCAACTTACAAAAATACGAAATATCCACTCAGTCGTCCACTGTACGTAGATACATTCGGTGTGAAGAATGCTATGTGCACAGCACTAGCGCTTTTCTTCTAGAATATGTCGCCGCTCCCACACGTCTCTTGTCAACCTGCTAACGAAGAAAATGCATACATAACAGCACTCCAAAGTCATAAGATTGTGTAATTTTCAACAGTGTTCTTAATGTGTTATATAAAAGTATTTATAGATGTAGCTGCAACTTACATAAATACGAAATATCCACTCAGTCGTCCACTGTACGTAGATACATTCAGTGTGATGAATGCTATGTGCACAGCACTAGCGCTTTTCTTCTAGAATAAGTCGCCGATCCCACACGTCTCTTGTCAACCTGCTAACGAAGAAAATGCATACATAAGAGCACTCCAAAGTCATAAGATTGTGTAATTTTCAACAGTGTTCTTAATGTGTAATATAAAAGTATTTAAAGATATAGCTGCAACTTACAAAAATACGAAATATCCACTCAGTCGTCCACTGTATGTAGATACAGTCGGTGTGAAGAATGCTATGTGCAGAGCACTAGCGCTTTTCTTCTAGAATATGTCGCCGCTCCCACACGTCTCTTGTCAACCTGCTAACGAAGAAAATGCATACATAAGAGCACTATAAAGTCATAAGATTCTGTAATTTTCAACAGTGTTCTTAATGTGTAATATAAAAGTATTTAAAGATGTAGCTGCAACTTACAAAAATACGAAATATCCACTCAGTCGTCCACTGTACATAGATACATTAGGTGTCAAGAATGCTAAGAGCACAGCACTAGCGCTTTTCTTCTAGAAAATGTCGCCGCTCCCACACGTCTCTTGTCAACCTGCTAACGAAGAAATTGCATTGATAAGAGCACTCCAAAGTCATAAGATTGTGTAACTTTCAACAGTGATCTTAATGCGTAATATCAAAGTATTTAAAGATGTAGCTGCAACTTACAAAATTACGAAATATCCACTCAGTCGTCCACTGTACGTAGATACATTCGGTGTGAAGAATGCTATGTGCACAGCACTAGCGCTTTTCTTCTAGAATATGTCGCCGCTCAAACACGTCTCTTGTCAACCTGCTAACGAAGAAAATGCATACATAAGAGCACTCCAAAGTCATAAGATTGTGTAATTTTCAACAGTGTTCTTAATGTGTAATATAAAAGTATTTAAAGATGTAGCTGCAACTTACAAAAATACGAAATATCCATTCAGTCGTCCACTGTACGTAGATACATTCGGTGTGAAGAATGCTATGTGCACAGCACTAGCGCTTTTCTTCTAGAATATGTCGCCGCTCCCACACGTCTCTTGTCAACCTGCTAACCAAGAAAATGCATACGTAAGAGCACTCCAAAGTCATAAGATTGTGTAATTTTCAACAGTGTACTTAATGTGTAATATAAAAGTATTTAAAGATGTAGCTGCAACTTACAAAAATACGAAATATCCACTCAGTCGTCCACTGTGCGTAGATACATTCGGTGTGAAGAATGCTATGTGCACAGCACTAGCGCTTTTCTTCTATAATATGTCGCCGCTATCACACGCCTCTTGTCAACCTGCTAACGGAGAAAATGCATACATAAGGGCACTGCAAAGTCATAAGATTGTGTAATTTTCAACAGCGTTCTTAATGTGTAATATAAAAGTATTTATAGATGTAGCTGCAACTTACAAAAATACGAAATATCCACTCAGTCGTCCACTGTACGTAGATACATTCGGTGTGAAGAATGCTATGTGCACAGCACCAGCGCTTTTCTTCTAGAATAAGTCGCCGCTCCCACACGTCTCTTGTCAACCTGCTAACGAAGAAAATGCATACATAAGGGCACTCCAAAGTCATAAGGTTGTGTAATTTTCAACAGTGTTCTTAATGTGTAATATAAAAGTATTTAAAGATGTAGCTGCAACTTACAAAAATGCGAAATATCCACTCAGTCGTCCACTGTACGTAGATACATTCGGTGTGAAGAATGCTATGTGCACAGCACTAGCGCTTTTCTTCTAGAATATGTCGCCGCTCCCACACGTCTCTTGTCAACCTGCTAACGAAGAAAATGCATACATAACAGCACTCCAAAGTCATAAGATTGTGTAATTTTCAACAGTGTTCTTAATGTGTTATATAAAAGTATTTATAGATGTAGCTGCAACTTACAAAAACACGAAATATCCACTCAGTCGTCCACTGTACGTAGATACATTCAGTGTGAAGAATGCTATGTGCACAGCACCAGCGCGTTCCTTCTATAATAAGTCACCGATCCCACACGTCTCTTGTCAACATGCTAACGAAGAAAATGCATACATAAGAGCACTCCAAAGTCATAAGATTGTGTAATTTTCAACAGTGTACTTAATGTGTAATATAAAAATATTTAAAGATATAGCTGCAACTTACAAAAATACGAAATATCCACTCAGTCGTCCACTGTATGTAGATACAGTCGGTGTGAAGAATGCTATGTGCAGAGCACTAGCGCTTTTCTTCTAGAATATGTCGCCGCTCCCACACGTCTCTTGTCAACCTGCTAACGAAGAAAATGCATACATAAGAGCACTCCAAAGTCATAAGATTGTGTAATTTTCAACAGTGTTCTTAATGTGTAATATAAAAGTATTTAAAGATGTAGCTGCAACTTACAAAAATACGAAATATCCACTCAGTCGTCCACTGTACATAGATACATTAGGTGTCAAGAATGCTATGTGCACAGCACTAGATAATTTCTTTTACAATATGTCGCTGCTCCTACACGTCTCTTGTCAACCTGCTAACGAAGAACATGCATATATTAGAGCACTCAAAAGTTACAAGATTGTGCATTTTTCATCAGTATTCTTAACGTGTAATATAAAAGAATTTAAACACGGAGCTGTAACTTACAAAAAATCGAAATATCAATTCAGTCTTCCACTGTACGTAGATACATTCTGTGTCAAGAATGCTATGTGCACAGCACTAGCGATAGACTTCTAGAATATGTCGCCGCTTCCACACGTCCCTTGTCAACCTGATAATGAATAAAATGCATACATTAGAGCATACCAAAGTCATAAGATTGTGTAATTTTCAACAGTGTTCTTAATGTGTAATATAAAAGTATTTACAGATGTAGCTGCAACTTACAAAAATGCGAAATATCCACTCAGTCGTCCACTGTACGTAGATACATTAGGTGTCAAGAATGCAATGTGCACAGCACTAGATATTTTCTTCTAGAATATGTCGTTGGTCGTACACGTCTCTTGTCAACCTGCTAACGAAGAACATGCATATATTAGAGCACTCAAAACTTACAAGATTGTGCATTTTTAATCAGTATTCTTAAAGTGTAATATAAATGTATTTAAACACGGAGCTGTAACTTACAAAAAATCGAAATATTAATTCAGTCTTCCACTGTACGTAGATACATTCGGTGTGAAGAAAGCTATGTGCACAGCACTAGCGCTTTTCTTCTAGAATACGTCACCGCTCCCACACGTCTCTTGTCAACCTGCTAACGAAGAAAATGCATACATAAGAGCACTGCAAAGTCATAAGATTGTGTAATTTTCAACAGTGTTCTTAATGTGTAATATAAAAGTATTTAAAGATGTAGCTGCAACTTAACAAAAATACGAAATATCCACTCAGTCGTCCACTGTACGTAGATACAGTCGGTGTGAAGAATGCTATGTGCAAAGCACTAGCGCTTTTCTTCTAGAATATGTCGCCGCTCCCACACGTCTCTTGTCAACCTGCTAACCAAGAAAATGCACACATAAGAGCACTCCAAAGTCATAAGATTGTGTAATTTTCAACAGTGTTCTTAATGTGTAATATAAAAGTATTTAAAGATGTAGCTGCAACTTACAAAAATACGAAATATCCACTCAGTCGTCCACTGTACGTAGATACATTAGGTGTCAAGAATGCAATGTGCACAACACTAGATATTTTCTTCTAGAATATGTCGCTGCTCCTACACGTCTCTTTTCAAACTGCTAACGAAGAACATGCATATATTGGAGCACTCAAAAGTTACAAGATTGTGCATTTTTCATCAGTATTCTTAACGTGTAATATAAAAGTATTTAAACACGGAGCTGTAACTTGCAAAAAATCGAAATATCAATTCAGTCTTCCACTGTACGTAGATACATTCGGTGTCAAGAATGCTATGTGCACAGCACTAGCGATAGTCTTCTAGAATATGTCGCCGCTCCCACACGTCCCTTGTCAACCTGCTAACGAAGAAAATGCATACATAAGAGCACTCCAAAGTCATAAGATTGTGTAATTTTCAACAGTGTTCTTAATGTGTAATACAAAAGTATTTAAAGATGTAGCTGCAACTTACAAAAATACGAAATATCCACTCAGTCGTCCACTGTACGTAGATACATTCGGTGTGAAGGATGCTATGTGCACAGCACTAGCGCTTTTCTTCTAGAATATGTCGCCGCTCCCACACGTCTCTTGTCAACCTGCTAACGAAGAAAATGCATACATAACAGCTCTCCAAAGTCATAAGATTGTGTAATTTTCAACAGTGTTCTTAATGTGTTATATAAAAGTATTTATAGATGTAGCTGCAACGTACAAAAATACGAAATATCCACTCAGTCGTCCACTGTACGTAGATACATTCAGTGTGAAGAATGCTATGTGCACAGCACCAGCGCTTTTCTTCTATAATAAGTCGCCGATCCCACACGTCTCTTGTCAACCTGCTAACGAAGAAAATGCATACATAAGAGCACTCCAAAGTCATAAGATTGTGTAATTTTCAACAGTGTTCTTAATGTGTAATATAAAAGTATTTACAGATGTAGCTGCAACTTACAAAAATGCGAAATATCCACTCAGTCGTCCACTGTACGTAGATACATTAGGTGTCAAGAATGCAATGTGCACAGCACTAGATATTTTCTTCTAGAATATGTCGCTGGTCGTACACGTCTCTTGTCAACCTGCTAACGAAGAACATGCATATATTAGAGCACTCAAAACTTACAAGATTGTGCATTTTTAATCAGTATTCTTAAAGTGTAATATAAATGTATTTAAACACGGAGCTGTAACTTACAAAAAATCGAAATATTAATTCAGTCTTCCACTGTACGTAGATACATTCGGTGTGAAGAAAGCTATGTGCACAGCACTAGCGATTTTCTTCTAGAATACGTCACCGCTCCCACACGTCTCTTGTCAACCTGCTAACGAAGAAAATGCATACATAAGAGCACTGCAAAGTCATAAGATTGTGTAATTTTCAACAGTGTTCTTAATGTGTAATATAAAAGTATTTAAAGATGTAGCTGCAACTTAACAAAAATACGAAATATCCACTCAGTCGTCCACTGTACGTAGATACAGTCGGTGTGAAGAATGCTATGTGCAAAGCACTAGCGCTTTTCTTCTAGAATATGTCGCCGCTCCCACACGTCTCTTGTCAACCTGCTAACCAAGAAAATGCATACATAAGAGCACTCCAAAGTCATAAGATTGTGTAATTTTCAACAGTGTTCTTAATGTGTAATATAAAAGTATTTAAACATGTAGCTGCAACTTACAAAAATACGAAATATCCACTCAGTCGTCCACTGTACGTAGATACATTAGGTGTCAAGAATGCAATGTGCACAGCACTAGATATTTTCTTCTAGAATATGTCGCTGCTCCTACACGTCTCTTTTCAACCTGCTAACGAAGAACATGCATATGTTGGAGCACTCAAAACTTACAAGATTGTGCATTTTTCATCAGTATTCTTAACGTGTAATATAAAAGTATTTAAACACGGAGCTGTAACTTGCAAAAAATCGAAATATCAATTCAGTCTTCCACTGTACGTAGATACATTCGGTGTCAAGAATGCTATGTGCACAGCACTAGCGATAGTCTTCTAGAATATGTCGCCGCTTCCACACGTCCCTTGTCAACCTGATAACGAATAAAATGCATACATTAGAGCATTACAAAGTCATAAGATTGTGTAATTTTCAACAGTGTTCTTAATGTGTAATATAAAAGTATTTAAAGATGTAGCTGCAACTTACAAAAATACGAAATATCCACTCAGTCGTCCACTGTACGTAGATACATTAGGTGTCAAGAATGCAATGCGCACAGCTATAGATATTTTCTTCTAGAATATGTCGCTGCTCCTACACGTGACTTGTCAGCCTGCTAACGAAGAACATGCATATATTAGAGCACTCAAATGTTACAAGATTGTGCACTTTTCATCAGTATTCGTAACGTGTAATATAAAAGTATTTAAAGACGGAGCTGTAACTTACAAAAAATCGAAATATCAATTCAGTCTTCCACTGTACGTAGATACATTCGGTGTCAAGAATGCTATGTGCACAGCAATAGCGATAGTCTTTTAGAATATGTCGCCGCTTCCACACGTCCCTTGTCAACCTGATAATGAATAAAATGCATACATTAGAGCATACCAAAGTCATAAGATTGTGTAATTTTCAACAGTGTTCTTAATGTGTAATATAAAATTATTTAAAGATGTAGCTGCAACTTATAAAAATACGAAATATCCACTCAGTCGTTCACTGTACGTAGATACATTCGGTGTCAAGAATGCTATGTGCACAGCACTAGCGCTTTTCTTCTAGAATATGTCGCCGCTCCCACACGTCTCTTGTCAACCTGCTAACGAAGAAAATGCATACATAAGAGCACTCCAAAGTCATAAGATTGTGTAATTTTCAACAGTGTTCTTAATGTGTAATATAAAAGTATTTACAGATGTAGCTGCAACTTACAAAAATGCGAAATATCCACTCAGTCGTCCACTGTACGTAGATACATTAGGTGTCAAGAATGCAATGTGCACAGCACTAGATATTTTCTTCTAGAATATGTCGCTGATCCTACACGTCTCTTGTCAACCTGCTAACGAGGAACATGCATATATTAGAGCACTCAAAACTTACAAGATTGTGCATTTTTCATCAGTATTCTTAAAGTGTAATATAAATGTATTTAAACACGGAGCTGTAACTTACAAAAAATCGAAATATCAATTCAGTCTTCCACTGTACATAGATACATTCGGTGTGAAGAAAGCTATGTGCACAGCACTAGCGCTTTTCTTCTAGAATACGTCACCGCTCCCACACGTCTCTTGTCAACCTGCTAACGAAGAAAATGCATACATAAGAGCACTGCAAAGTCATAAGATTGTGTAATTTTCAACAGTGTTCTTAATGTGTAATATAAAAGTATTTAAAGATGTAGCTGCAACTTAACAAAAATACGAAATATCCACTCAGTCGTCCACTGTACGTAGATACAGTCGGTGTGAAGAATGCTATGTGCAAAGCACTAGCGCTTTTCTTCTAGAATATGTCGCCGCTCCCACACGTCTCTTGTCAACCTGCTAACCAAGAAAATGCATACATAAGAGCACTCCAAAGTCATAAGATTGTGTAATTTTCAACAGTGTTCTTAATGTGTAATATAAAAGTATTTAAACATGTAGCTGCAACTTACAAAAATACGAAATATCCACTCAGTCGTCCACTGTACGTAGATACATTAGGTGTCAAGAATGCAATGTGCACAGCACTAGATAATTTCTTCTAGAATATGTCGCTGCTCCTACACGTCTCTTTTCAACCTGCTAACGAAGAACATGCATATATTGGAGCACTCAAAAGTTACAAGATTGTGCATTTTTCATCTGTATTCTTAACGTGTAATATAAAAGTATTTAAACACGGAGCTGTAACTTACAAAAAATCGAAATATCAATTCAGTCTTCCACTGTACGTAGATACATTCGGTGTCAAGAATGCTATGTGCACAGCACTAGCGATAGTCTTCTAGAATATGTCGCCGCTTCCACACGTCCCTTGTCAACCTGATAACGAATAAAATGCATACATTAGAGCATTCCAAAGTCATAAGATTGTGTAATTTTCAACAGTGTTCTTAATGTATTTAAAGATGTAGCTGCAACTTACAAAAATACGAAATATCCACTCAGTCGTCCACTGTACGTAGATACATTCGGTGTGAAGAATGCTATGTGCACAGCACTAGCGCTTTTCTTCTAGAATATGTCGCCGCTCTCACACTTCTCTTGTCAACCTGCTAACGAAGAGAATGCATACATAACAGCACTCCAAAGTCATAAGATTGTGTAATTTTCAACAGTGTTATTAATGTGTAATATAAAAGTATTTATAGATGTAGCTGCAACTTACAAAAATACGAAATATCCACTCAGTCGTCCACTGTACGTAGATACATTCAGTGTGAAGAATGCTATGTGCGCAGCACCAGCGCTTTTCTTCTATAATATGTCGCCGCTCCCACACGTCTCTTGTCAACCTGCTAACGAAGAAAATGCATACATAAGAGCACTCCAAAGTCATAAGATTGTGTAATTATCAACAGAGTTCTTAATGTGTAATATGAAAGTATTTAAAGATGTAACTGCAACTTACATAAAATGCGAAATATCCATTTAGTCGTCCACTGTACGTAGATACATTCGGTGTGAAGAATGCTATGTGCACAGCACTAGCGCTTTTCTTCTAGAATATGTCGCCGCTCCCACACGTCCCTTGTCGACCTGCTAACGAAGAAAATGCATACATAACAGCACTCCAAAGTCATAAGATTGTGTAATTTTCAAAAGTGTTCTTAATGTGTAATATAAAAGTATTTAAAGATGTAGCTGCAACTTACAAAAATACGAAATATCCACTCAGTCGTCCACTGTACGTAGATACATTCGGTGTGAAGAATGCTATGTGCACAGCACTAGCGCTTATCTTCTAGAATATGTCGCCCCTCCCACACGTCTCTTGTCAACCTGCTAACGAAGAAAATGCATACATAAGAGCACTCCAAAGTCATAAGATTTTGTAATTTTCAACAGTGTACTTAATGTGTAATATAAAAGTATTTAAAGATGTAGCTGCAACTTAGAAAAATACGAAATATCCACTCAGTCGTCCACTTTACGTAGATACATTCGGTGTGAAGAATGCTATGTGCACAGCACTAGCGCTTTTCTTCTAGAATATGACTCCGATCCCACACGTCTCTTGTCAACCTGCTAACGAAGAAAATGCATACATAAGAGCACTCCAAAGTCATAAGATTGTGTAATTTTCAACAGTGTTCTTAATATGTAGTATAAAAGTATTTGAAGATGTAGCTGCAACTTACAAAAATACGAAATGTTCACTCAGTAGTCCACTGTACGTAGATACAGTCGGTGTGAAGAATGCTATGTGCACAGCACTAGCGCTTTTCTTCTAGCATATGACTCCGATCCCACACGTCTCTTGTCAACCTGCTAACGAAGAAAATGCATACATAAGAGCACTCCAAAGTCATAAGATTGTGTAATTATCAACAGAGTTATTAATGTGTAATATAAAAGTATTTAAAGATGTAACTGCAACTTACATAAAATGCGAAATATCCACTCAGTCGTCCACTGTACGTAGATACATTTGGTGTGAAGAATGCTATGTGCACAGCACTAGCGCTTTTCTTCTAGAATATGTCGCCGCTCCCACACGTCTCTTGTCAACATGCTAACGAAGAAAATGCACACATAAGAGCACTCCAAAGTCATAAGATTTTGTAATTTTCAACAGTGTACTTAATGTGTAATATAAAAGTATTTAAAGTTGTAGCTGAACCTTACAAAAATACGAAATATCCACTCAGTCGTCCACTGTACGTAGATACATTCGGTGTGAAGAATGCTATGTGCACAGCACTAGCGCATTTCTTCTAGAATATGACTCCGATCCCACACGTCTCTTGTCAACCTGCTAACGAAGAAAATGCATACATAAGAGCACTCCAAAGTCATAAGATTGTGTAATTTTCAACAGTGTTCTTAATATATAGTATAAAAGTATTTGAAGATGTAGCTGCAACTTACAAAAATACGAAATGTTCACGCAGTAGTCCACTGTACGTAGATACATTCGGTGTGAAGAATGCAATGTGCACAGCACTAGCGCTTTTCTTCTAGCATATGACTCCGATCCCACACGTCCCTTGTCAACCTGCTAACGAAGAAAATGCATACATAAGAGCACTCCAAAGTCATAAGATTGTGTAGTTATCAACAGAGTTATTAATGTGTTATATAAAAGTATTTAAAGATGTAACTGCAACTTACATAAAATGCGAAATATCCACTCAGTCGTCCACTGTACGTAGATACATTCGGTGTGAAGAATGCTATGTGCACAGCACTAGCGCTTTTCTTCTAGAATATGACTCCGATCCCACACGTCTCTTGTCAACCTGCTAACGAAGAAAAAAAAAATAAGAGCACTCCAAAGTCATAAGATTGTGTAATTTTCAACAGTGTTCTTAATATGTAGTATAAAAGTATTTGAAGATGTAGCTGCAACTTACAAAAATACGAAATGTTCACTCAGTAGTCCACTGTACGTAGATACATTCGGTGTGAAGAATGCTATGTGCACAGGACTAGCGCTTTTCTTCTAGCATATGACTCCGATCCCACACGTCTCTTGTCAACCTGCTAACGAAGAAAATGCATACATAAGAGCACTCCAAAGTCATAAGATTGTGTAATTATCAACAGAGTTATTAATGTGTAATATAAAAGTATTTAACGATGTAACTGCAACTTACATAAAATGCGAAATATCCACTCAGTCGTCCACTGTACGTAGATACATTTGGTGTGAAGAATGCTATGTGCACAGCACTAGCGCTTTTCTTCTAGAATATGTCGCCGCTCCCACACGTCTCTTGTCAACCTGATAACGAAGAAAATGCATACATAAGAGCACTCCAAAGTCATAAGATTGTGTAATTATCAACAGAGTTATTAATGTGTAATATAAAAGTATTTAAAGATGTAACTGCAACTTACATAAAATGCGAAATATCCACTCAGTCGTCCACTGTACGTAGATACATTCGGTGTGAAGAATGCTATGTGCACAGCACTAGCGCTTTTCTTCTAGAATATGTCGCCGCTCCCACACGTCTCTTGTCAACCTGCTAACGAAGAAAATGCATACATAAGAGCACTCCAAAGTCATAAGATTGTGTAATTTTCAACAGTGTTCTTAAAGTGTAATATAAAAGTATTTAAAGATGTAGCTGCAACTTATAAAAATACGAAATATCCACTCAGTCGTCCACTGTACGTAGATACATTCGGTGTGAAGAATGCTATGTGCACAGCACTAGCGCTTTTCTTCTAGAATATGTCGCCGCTCCCACACGTCTCTTGTCAACCTGCTAACGAAGAAAATGCATACATAAGAGCACTCCAAAGTCATAAGATTGTGTAATTTTCAACAGTGTTCGTAATGTGTAATATAATAATATTTAAAGACGTAGCTGCAACTTACAAAAATACGAAATATCCACTCAGTCGTCCACTGTACGTAGATACATTCGGTGTGAAGAATGCTATGAGCACAGCACTAGCGCTTTTCTTCTAGAATATGACTCCGATCCCACACGTCTCTTGTCAACCTGCTATGCATACATAAGAGCACTCCAAAGTCATAAGATTGTGTAATTATCAACAGTGTTCTTAATGTGTAATATAAAAGTATTTAAAGATGTAACTGCAACTTACATAAAATGCGAAATATCCACCCAGTCGTCCACTGTACGTAGATACATTCGGTGTGAAGAATGCTATGTGCACAGCACTAGCGCTTTTCTTCTAGAATATGTCGCCGCTCCCACACGTCTCTTGTCAACCTGCTAACGAAGAAAATGCATACATAAGAGCACTCCAAAGTCATAAGATTGTGTAATTTTCAACAGTGTTCTTAATGTGTAATATAAAAATATTTAAAGATGTAGCTGCAACTTACAAAAATACGAAATATCCACTCAGTCGTCCACTGTACGTAGATACATACGGTGTGAAGAATGCTATGTGCACAGCACTAGCGCTTTTCTTCTAGAATATGTCGCCGCTCCCACACGTCTCTTGTCAACCTGCTAACGAAGAGAATGCATACATAACAGCACTCCAAAGTCATAAGATTGTGTAATTTTTAACAGTGTTCTTAATGTGTAATATAAAAGTATTTAAAGATGTAGCTGCAACTTACAAAAATACGAAATATCCACTCAGTCGTCCACTGTACGTAGATACATTCGGTGTGAAGAATGCGCTTTTCTTCTAGAATATGTCGCCGCTCCCACACGTCTCTTGTCAACCTGCTAACGAAGAAAATGCATACATAAGAGCACTCCAAAGTCATAAGATAGTGTAATAATCAACAGAGTTCTTAATGTGTAATATAAAAGTATTTAAAGATGTAACTGCAACTTACATAAAATGCGAAATATCCACTCAGTCGTCCACTGTACGTAGATACATTCGGTGTGAAGAATGCTATGTGCACAGCACTAGCGCTTTTCTTCTAGAATATGTCGCCGCTCCCACACGTCTCTTGTCAACCTGCTAACGAAGAAAATGCATACATAAGAGCACTCCAAAGTCATAAGATTGTGTAATTTTCAACAGTGTTCTTAATATGTAGTATAAAAGTATTTGAAGATGTAGCTGCAATTTACAAAAATACGAAATGTTCACTCAGTAGTCCACTGTACGTAGATACATTAGGTGTGAAGAATGCTATGTGCACAGCACTAGCGCTTTTCTTCTAGAATATGACTCCGATCCCACATGTCTCTTGTCAACCTGCTAACGAAGAAAATGCATACATAAGAGCACTCCAAAGTCATAAGATTGTGTAATTTTCAAATGTGTTCTTAATGTGTAATATAAAAATATTTAAAGATGTAGCTGCAACTTACAAAAATACGAAATATCCACTCAGTCGTCCACTGTACGTAGATACATTCGGTGTGAAGAATGCTATGTGCACAGCACTAGCGCTTTTCTTCTAGAATATGTCGCCGCTCCCACACGTCTCATGTCAACCTGCTAACGAAGAGAATGCATACATAACAGCACTCCAAAGTCATAAGATTGTGTAATTTTCAACAGTGTTCTTAATGTGTAATGTAAAAGTATTTATAGATGTAGCTGCAACTTACAAAAATACGAAATATCCACTCAGTCGTAAACTGTACGTAGATACATTCAGTGTGAAGAATGCTATGTGCGCAGCACCAGCGCTTTTCTTCTATAATATGACTCCGATCCCACACGTC
Source organism: Schistocerca gregaria (assembly GCF_023897955.1). NCBI lineage: Eukaryota > Metazoa > Arthropoda > Insecta > Orthoptera > Acrididae > Schistocerca > Schistocerca gregaria. The sequence continues at coordinate 1,578,965 of NW_026061757.1, read as the reverse complement.
TCTTGTCAACCTGCTAACGAAGAAAATGCATACATAAGAGCACTCCAAAGTCATAAGATTGTGTAATTTTCAACAGTGTTCTTAATGTGTAATGTAAAAGTATTTATAGATGTAGCTGCAACTTACAAAAATACGAAATATCCACTCAGTCGTAAACTGTACGTAGATACATTCAGTGTGAAGAATGCTATGTGCGCAGCACCAGCGCTTTTCTTCTATAATATGACTCCGATCCCACACGTCTCTTGTCAACCTGCTAACGAAGAAAATGCATACATAAGAGCACTCCAAAGTCATAAGATTGTGTAATTTTCAACAGTGTTCTTAATGTGTAATGTAAAAGTATTTAAAGATGTAACTGCAACTTACATAAAATGCGAAATATCCACTCAGTCGTCCACTGTACGTAGATACATTCGGTGTGAAGAATGCTATGTGCACAGCACTAGCGCTTTTCTTCTAGAATATGTCGCCGCTCCCACACGTCTCTTGTCAACCTGCTAACGAAGAAAATGCATACATAAGAGCACTCCAAAGTCATAAGATTGTGTAATTTTCAACAGTGTTCTTAATATGTAGTATAAAAGTATTTGAAGATGTAGCTGCAATTTACAAAAATACGAAATGTTCACTCAGTAGTCCACTGTACGTAGATACATTAGGTGTGAAGAATGCTATGTGCACAGCACTAGCGCTTTTCTTCTAGAATATGACTCCGATCCCACACGTCTCTTGTCAACCTGCTAACGAAGAAAAAAAAAATAAGAGCACTCCAAAGTCATAAGATTGTGTAATTTTCAACAGTGTTCTTAATATGTAGTATAAAAGTATTTGAAGATGTAGCTGCAACTTACAAAAATACGAAATGTTCACTCAGTAGTCCACTGTACGTAGATAGATTCGGTGTGAAGAATGCTATGTGCACAGGACTAGCGCTTTTCTTCTAGCATACGACTCCGATCCCACACGTCTCTTGTCAACCTGCTAACGAAGAAAATGCATACATAAGAGCACTCCAAAGTCATAAGATTGTGTAATTATCAACAGAGTTATTAATGTGTAATATAAAAGTATTTAAAGATGTAACTGCAACTTACATAAAATGCGAAATATCCACTCAGTCGTCCACTGTACGTAGATACATTCGGTGTGAAGAATGCTATGTGCACAGCACTAGCGCTTTTCTTCTAGAATATGTCGCCGCTCCCACACGTCTCTTGTCAACCTGCTAACGAAGAAAATGCATACATAAGAGCACTCCAAAGTCATAAGATTGTGTAATTTTTTACAGTGTTCTTAAAGTGTAATATAAAAGTATTTAAAGATGTAGCTGCAACTTATAAAAATACGAAATATCCACTCCGTCGTCCACTGTACGTAGATACATTCGGTGTCAAGAATGCTATGTGCACAGCACTAGCGCTTTTCTTCTAGAATATGTCGCCGCTCCCACACGTCTCTTGTCAACCTGCTAACGAAGAAAATGCATACATAAGAGCACTCCAAAGTCATAAGATTGTGTAATTTTCAACAGTGTTCTTAATGTGTAATATAATAATATTTAAAGACGTAGCTGCAACTTACAAAAATACGAAATATCCACTCAGTCGTCCACTGTACGTAGATACATTCGGTGTGAAGGATGCTATGTGCACAGCACTAGCGCATTTCTTCTAGAATATGTCGCCGCTCCCACACGTCTCTTGTCAACCTGCTAACGAAGAGAATGCATACATAACAGCACTCCAAAGTCATAAGATTGTGTAATTTTCAACAGTATTATAATGTGTAATATAAAAGTATTTATAGATGTAGCTGCAACTTACAAAAATACGAAATATCCACTCAGTCGTCCACTGTACGTAGATACATTCGGTGTGAAGAATGCTATGAGCACAGCACTAGCGCTTTTCTTCTAGAATATGACTCCGATCCCACACGTCTCTTTTCAACCTGCTAGGCATACATAAGAGCACTCCAAAGTCATAAGATTGTGTAATTATCAACAGAGTTCTTAATGTGTAATATAAAAGTATTTAAAGATGTAACTGCAACTTACATAAAATGCGAAATATCCACCCAGTCGTCCACTGTACGTAGATACATTCGGTGTGAAGAATGCTATGTGCACAGCACTAGCGCTTTTCTTCTAGAATATGTCGCCGCTCCCACACGTCTCTTGTCAACCTGCTAACGAAGAAAATGCATACATAAGAGCACTCCAAAGTCATAAGATTGTGTAATTTTCAACAGTGTTCTTAATATGTAGTATAAAAGTATTTGAAGATGTAGCTGCAGCTTACAAAAATACGAAATGTTCACTCAGTAGTCCACTGTACATAGATACATTCGGTGTGAAGAATGCTATGTGCACAGGACTAGCGCTTTTCTTCTAGCATATGACTCCGATCCCACACGTCTCTTGTCAACCTGCTAACGAAGAAAATGCATACATAAGAGCACTCCAAAGTCATAAGATTGTGTAATTATCAACAGAGTTTTTAATGTGTAATATAAAAGTATTTAAAGATGTAACTGCAACTTACATAAAATGCGAAATATCCACTCAGTCGTCCACTGTACGTAGATACATTCGGTGTGAAGAATGCTATGTGCACAGCACTAGCGCTTTTCTTCTAGAATATGTCGCCGCTCCCACACGTCTCATGTCAACCTTCTAATGAAGAGAATGCATACATAACAGCACTCCAAAGTCATAAGATTGTGTAATTTTCAACAGTGTTCTTAATGTGTAATGTAAAAGTATTTATAGATGTAGCTGCAACTTACAAAAATACGAAATATGCACTCAGTCGTAAACTGTACGTAGATACATTCAGTGTGAAGAATGCTATGTGCGCAGCACCAGCGCTTTTCTTCTATAATATGACTCCGATCCCACACGTCTCTTGTCAACCTGCTAACGAAGAAAATGCATACATAAGAGCACTCCAAAGTCATAAGATTGTGTAATTTTCAACTGTGTTCTTAATCTGTAATATAAAAGTATTTAAAGATGTAGCTCCAGCTTTCAAAAATACGAAATATCCACTCAGTCGTCCACTGTACTTAGATACATTCGGTGTGAAGAATGCTATGTGCACAGCACTAGCGCTTTCCTTCTAGAATATGACTCCGATCCCACACGTCTCTTGTCAACCTGCTAACGAAGAAAAAAAAAATAAGAGCACTCCAAAGTCATAAGATTGTGTAATTTTCAACAGTGTTCTTAATGTGTAATGTAAAAGTATTTAAAGATGTAACTGCAACTTACATAAAATGCGAAATATCCACTCAGTCGTCCACTGTACGTAGATACATTCGGTGTGAAGAATGCTATGTGCACAGCACTAGCGCTTTTCTTCTAGAATATGTCGCCGCTCCCACACGTCCCTTGTCAACCTGCTAACGAAGAAAATGCATACATAAGAGCACTCCAAAGTCATAAGATTGTGTAATTTTCAACAGTGTTCTTAATATGTAGTATAAAAGTATTTGAAGATGTAGCTGCAATTTACAAAAATACGAAATGTTCACTCAGTAGTCCACTGTACGTAGATACATTCGGTGTGAAGAATGCTATGTGCACAGCACTAGCGGTTTTCTTCTAGCATATGACTCCGATCCCACACGTCTCTTGTCAACCTGCTAACGAAGAAAATGCATACATAAGAGCACTCCAAAGTCATAAGATTGTGTAATTATCAACCGAGTTATTAATGTGTAATATAAAAGTATTTAAAGATGTAACTGCAACTTACATAAAATGCGAAATATCCACCCAGTCGTCCACTGTACGTAGATACATTCGGTGTGAAGAATGCTATGTGCACAGCACTAGCGCTTTTCTTCTAGAATATGTCGCCGCTCCCACACGTCTCTTGTCAACCTGCTAACGAAGAAAATGCATACATAAGAGCACTCCAAAGTCATAAGATTGTGTAATTTTCAACAGTGTTCTTAATATGTAGTATAAAAGTATTTGAAGATGTAGCTGCAATTTACAAAAATACGAAATGTTCACTCAGTAGTCCACTGTACGTAGATACATTAGGTGTGAAGAATGCTATGTGCACAGCACTAGCGGTTTTCTTCTAGAATATGTCGCCGCTCCCACACGTCTCTTGTCAACCTGCTAACGAAGAAAATGCATACATAAGAGCACTCCAAAGTCATAAGATTGTGTAATTTTCAACTGTGTTCTTAATGTGTAATATAAAAGTATTTAAAGATGTAGCTCCAGCTTTCAAAAATACGAAATATCCACTCAGTCGTCCACTGTACATAGATACATTCGGTGTGAAGAATGCTATGAGCACAGCACTAGCGCTTTTCTTCTAGAATATGACTCCGATCCCACACGTCTCTTGTCAACCTGCTAGGCATACATAAGAGCACTCCAAAGTCATAAGATTGTGTAATTATCAACAGAGTTCTTAATGTGTAATATAAAAGTATTTAAAGATGTAACTGCAACTTACATAAAATGCGAAATATCCACCCAGTCGTCCACTGTACGTAGATACATTCGGTGTGAAGAATGCTATGTGCACAGCACTAGCGCTTTTCTTCTAGAATATGTCGCCGCTCCCACACGTCTCTTGTCAACCTGCTAACGAAGAAAATGCATACATAAGAGCACTCCAAAGTCATAAGATTGTGTAATTTTCAACAGTGTTCTTAATATGTAGTATAAAAGTATTTGAAGATGTAGCTACAATTTACAAAAATACGAAATGTTCACTCAGTAGTCCACTGTACGTAGATACATTCGGTGTGAAGAATGCTATGTGCACAGCACTAGCGGTTTTCTTCTAGCATATGACTCCGATCCCACACGTCTCTTGTCAACCTGCTAACGAAGAAAATGCATACATAAGAGCACTCCAAAGTCATAAGATTGTGTAATTATCAACAGAGTTATTAATGTGTAATATAAAAGTATTTAAAGATGTAACTGCAACTTACATAAAATGCGAAATATCCACTCAGTCGTCCAATGTACGTAGATACATTCGGTGTGAAGAATGCTATGTGCACAGCACTAGCGCTTTTCTTCTAGAATATGACTCCGATCCCACACGTCTCTTGTCAACCTGCTAACGAAGAAAAAAAAAATAAGAGCACTCCAAAGTCATAAGATTGTGTAATTTTCAACAGTGTTCTTAATATGTAGTATAAAAGTATTTGAAGATATAGCTGCAACTTACAAAAATACGAAATGTTCACTCAGTAGTCCACTGTAAGTAGATACATTCGGTGTGAAGAATGCTATGTGCACAGCACTAGCGCTTTTCTTCTAGCATATGACTCCGATCCCACACGTCTCTTGTCAACCTGCTAACGAAGAAAATGCATACATAAGAGCACTCCAAAGTCATAAGATTGTGTAATTATCAACAGAGTTATTAATGTGTAATATAAAAGTATTTAAAGATGTAACTGCAACTTACATAAAATGCGAAATATCCACTCAGTCGTCCACTGTACGTAGATACATTCGGTGTGAAGAATGCTATGAGCACAGCACTAGCGCTTTTCTTCTAGAATATGACTCCGATCCCACACGTCTCTTGTCAACCTGCTATGCATACATAAGAGCACTCCAAAGTCATAAGATAGTGTAATTATCAACAGAGTTCTTAATGTGTAATATAAAAGTATTTAAAGATGTAACTGCAACTTACATAAAATGCGAAATATCCACCCAGTCGTCCACTGTACGTAGATACATTCGGTGTGAAGAATGCTATGTGCACAGCACTAGCGCTTTTCTTCTAGAATATGTCGCCGCTCCCACACGTCTCTTGTCAACCTGCTAACGAAGAAAATGCATACATAAGAGCACTCCAAAGTCATAAGATTGTGTAATTTTCAACAGAGTTTTTAATGTGTAATATAAAAATATTTAAAGATGTAGCTGCAACTTACAAAAATACGAAATATCCACTCAGTCGTCCACTGTACGTAGATACATACGGTGTGAAGAATGCTATGTGCACAGCACTAGCGCTTTTCTTCTAGAATATGTCGCCGCTCCCACACGTCTCTTGTCAACCTGCTAACGAAGAGAATGCATACATAACAGCACTCCAAAGTCATAAGATTGTGTAATTTTTAACAGTGTTCTTAATGTGTAATATAAAAGTATTTAAAGATGTAGCTGCAACTTACAAAAATACGAAATATCCACTCAGTCGTCCACTGTACGTAGATACATTCGGTGTGAAGAATGCGCTTTTCTTCTAGAATATGTCGCCGCTCCCACACGTCTCTTGTCAACCTGCTAACGAAGAAAATGCATACATAAGAGCACTCCAAAGTCATAAGATTGTGTAATTATCAACAGAGTTCTTAATGTGTAATATAAAAGTATTTAAAGATGTAACTGCAACTTACATAAAATGCGAAATATCCACTCAGTCGTCCACTGTACGTAGATACATTCGGTGTGAAGAATGCTATGTGCACAGCACTAGCGCTTTTCTTCTAGAATATGTCGCCGCTCAAACACGTCTCTTGTCAACCTGCTAACGAAGAAAATGCATACATAAGAGCACTCCGAAGTCATAAGATTGTGTAATTTTCAACAGTGTTCTTAATATGTAGTATAAAAGTATTTGAAGATGTAACTGCAATTTACAAAAATACGATATGTTCACTCATTAGTCCACTGTACGTAGATACATTAGGTGTGAAGAATGCTATGTGCACAGCACTAGCGTTTTTCTTCTAGAATATGACTCCGATCCCACATGTCTCTTGTCAACCTGCTAACGAAGAAAATGCATACATAAGAGCACTCCAAAGTCATAAGATTGTGTAATTTTCAACTGTGTTCTTAATGTGTAATATAAAATATTTAAAGATGTAGCTGCAACTTACAAAAATACGAAATAACCACTCAGTCGTCCACTGTACGTAGATACATTCGGTGTGAAGAATGCTATGTGCACAGCACTAGCGCTTTTCTTCTAGAATATGTCGCCGCTCCCACACGTCTCATGTCAACCTGCTAACGAAGAGAATGCATACATAACAGCACTCCAAAGTCATAAGATTGTGTAATTTTCAACAGTGTTCTTAATGTGTAATGTAAAAGTATTTATAGATGTAGCTGCAACTTACAAAAATACGAAATATCCACTCAGTCGTAAACTGTACGTAGATACATTCAGTGTGAAGAATGCTATGTGCGCAGCACCAGCGCTTTTCTTCTATAATATGACTCCGATCCCACACGTCTCTTGTCAACCTGCTAACGAAGAAAATGCATACATAAGAGCACTCCAAAGTCATAAGATTGTGTAATTTTCAACTGTGTTCTTAATGTGTAATATAAAAGTATTTAAAGATGTAGCTGCAACTTTCAAAAATACGAAATATCCACTCAGTCGTCCACTGTACGTAGATACATTCGGTGTGAAGAATGCTATGTGCACAGCACTAGCGATTTCCTTCTAGAATATGTCGCCGCTCCCACACGTCTCTTGTCAACCTGCTAACGAAGAGAATGCGTTCATAACAGCACTCCAAAGTCAGAAGATTGTGTAATTTTCAACAATGTTCTTAATGTGTAATGTAAAAGTATTTAAAGATGTAACTGCAACTTACATAAAATGCGAAATATCCACTCAGTCGTCCACTGTACGTAGATACATTCGGTGTGAAGAATGCTATGTGCACAGCACTAGCGCTTTTCTTCTAGAATATGTCGCCCCTCCCACACGTCTCTTGTCAACCTGCTAACGAAGAAAATGCATACATAAGAGCACTCCAAAGTCATAAGATTGTGTAATATTCAACTGTGTTCTTAATGTGTAATATAAAAGTATTTAAAGATGTAGCTGCAACTTACAAAAATACGAAATATCCACTCAGTCGTCCACTGTACGTAGATACATTCGGTGTGAAGAATGCTATGTGCACAGCACTAGCGCTTTTCTTCTAGAATATGTCGGCGCTCCCACACGTCTCTTGTCAACCTGCTAACGAAGAAAATGCATACATAAGAGAATTCCAAAGTCATAAGATTTTGTAATTTTCAACAGTGTACTTAATGTGTAATATAAAAGTATTTAAAGATGTAGCTGCAACTTAGAAAAATACGAAATATCCACTCAGTCGTCCACTGTACGTAGATACATTCGGTGTGAAGAGTGCTATGTGCACAGCACTAGCGCTTTTCTTCTAGAATATGACTCCGATCCCACACGTCTCTTGTCAACCTGCTAACGAAGAAAATGCATACATAAGAGCACTCCAAAGTCATAAGATTGTGTAATTTTTAACAGTGTTCTTAATATGTAGTATAAAAGTATTTGAAGATGTAGCTGCAACTTACAAAAATACGAAATGTTCACTCAGTAGTCCACTGTACGTAGATACATTAGGTGTGAAGAATGCTATGTGCACAGCACTAGCGCTTTCTTCTAGAATATGACTCCGATCCCACATGTCCTTGTCAACCTGCTAACGAAGAAAATGCATACATAAGAGCACTCCACAGTCATAAGATTGTGTAATTTTCAACTGTGTTCTTAATGTGTAATATAAAAGTATTTAAAGATGTAGCTGCAACTTACAAAAATACGAAATATCCACTCAGTCGTAAACTGTACGTAGATACATTCAGTGTGAAGAATGCTATGTGCGCAGCACCAGCGCTTTTCTTCTATAATATGACTCCGATCCCACACGTCTCTTGTCAACCTGCTAACGAAGAAAATGCATACATAAGAGCACTCCAAAGTCATAAGATTGTGTAATTTTCAACTGTGTTCTTAATGTGTAATATAAAAGTATTTAAAGATGTAGCTGCAACTTACAAAAATACGAAATATCCACTCAGTCGTCCACTGTACGTAGATACATTCGGTGTCAAGAATGCTATGTGCACAGCACTAGCGCTTTTCTTCTAGAATATGTCGCCGCTCCCACACGTCTCTTGTCAACCTGCTAACGAAGAAAATGCATACATAAGAGCACTCCAAAGTCATAAGATTTTGTAATTTTCAACAGTGTACTTAATGTGTAATATAAAAGTATTTAAAGATGTAGCTGCAACTTAGAAAAATACGAAATATCCACTCAGTCGTCCACTGTACGTAGATACATTCGGTGTGAAGAATGCTATGTGCACAGCACTAGCGCTTTTCTTCTAGAATATGACTCCGATTCCACACGTCTCTTGTCAACCTGCTAACGAAGAAAATGCATACATAAGAGCACTCCAAAGTCATAAGATTGTGTAATTTTCAACAGTGTTCTTAATATGTAGTATAAAAGTATTTGAAGATGTAGCTGCAACTTACAAAAATACGAAATGTTCACTCAGTAGTCCACTGTACGTAGATACATTAGGTGTGAAGAATGCTATGTGCACAGCACTAGCGCTTTTCTTCTAGAATATGACTCCGATCCCACATGTCTCTTGTCAACCTGCTAACGAAGAAAATGCATACATAAGAGCACTCCACAGTCATAAGATTGTGTAATTTTCAACGGTGTTCTTAATGTGTAATATAAAAGTATTTAATGATGTAGCTGCAACTTACAAAAATACGAAATATCCACTCAGTCGTACACTGTACGTAGATACATTCGGTGTGAAGAATGCTATGTGCACAGCACTAGCGCTTTTCTTCTAGAATATGTCGCCGCTCCCATACGTCTCTTGTCAACCTGCTACCGAAGAGAATGCATACATAACAGCACTCCAAAGTCATAAGATTGTGTAATTTTCAACAGTGTTCTTAATGTGTAATATAAAAGTATTTAAAGATGTAGCTGCAACTTACAAAAATACGAAATATCCACTCAGTCGTCCACTGTACGTAGATACATTCGGTGTGAAGAATGCTATGTGCACAGCACTAGCGCTTTCCTTCTAGAATATGTCGCCGCTCCCACACGTCTCTTGTCAACCTGCTAACGAAGAGAATGCGTTCATAACAGCACTCCAAAGTCAGAAGATTGTGTAATTTTCAACAATGTTCTTAATGTGTAATGTAAAAGTATTTAAAGATGTAACTGCAACTTACATAAAATGCGAAATATCCACTCAGTCGTCCACTGTACGTAGATACATTCGGTGTGAAGAATGCTATGTGCACAGCACTAGCGCTTTTCTTCTAGAATATGTCGCCCCTCCCACACGTCTCTTGTCAACCTGCTAACGAAGAAAATGCATACATAAGAGCACTCCAAAGTCATAAGATTGTGTAATATTCAACTGTGTTCTTAATGTGTAATATAAAAGTATTTAAAGATGTAGCTGCAACTTACAAAAATACGAAATATCCACTCAGTCGTCCACTGTACGTAGATACATTCGGTGTGAAGAATGCTATGTGCACAGCACTAGCGCTTTTCTTCTAGAATATGTCGCCGCTCCCACACGTCTCTTGTCAACCTGCTAACGAAGAAAATGCATACATAAGAGAATTCCAAAGTCATAAGATTTTGTAATTTTCAACAGTGTACTTAATGTGTAATATAAAAGTATTTAAAGATGTAGCTGCAACTTAGAAAAATACGAAATATCCACTCAGTCGTCCACTGTACGTAGATACATTCGGTGTGAAGAATGCTATGTGCACAGCACTAGCGCTTTTCTTCTAGAATATGACTCCGATCCCACACGTCTCTTGTCAACCTGCTAACGAAGAAAATGCATACATAAGAGCACTCCAAAGTCATAAGATTGTGTAATTTTTAACAGTGTTCTTAATATGTAGTATAAAAGTATTTGAAGATGTAGCTGCAACTTACAAAAATACGAAATGTTCACTCAGTAGTCCACTGTACGTAGATACATTAGGTGTGAAGAATGCTATGTGCACAGCACTAGCGCTTTCTTCTAGAATATGACTCCGATCCCACATGTCCTTGTCAACCTGCTAACGAAGAAAATGCATACATAAGAGCACTCCACTGTCATAAGATTGTGTAATTTTCAACTGTGTTCTTAATGTGTAATATAAAAGTATTTAAAGATGTAGCTGCAACTTACAAAAATACGAAATATCCACTCAGTCGTCCACTGTACGTAGATACATTCGGTGTGAAGAATGCTATGTGCACAGCACTAGCGCTTTTCTTCTAGAATATGTCGCCGCTCCCACACGTCTCTTGTCAACCTGCTAACGAAGAGAATTCATACATAACAGCACTCCAAAGTCATAAGATTGTGTAATTTTCAACAGTGTTCTTAATGTGTGATGTAAAAGTATTTTTAGATGTAGCTGCAACTTACTAAAATACGAAATATCCACTCAGTCGTAAACTGTACGTAGATACATTCAGTGTGAAGAATGCTATGTGCGCAGCACCAGCGCTTTTCTTCTATAATATGACTCCGATCCCACACGTCTCTTGTCAACCTGCTAACGAAGAAAATGCATACATAAGAGCACTCCAAAGTCATAAGATTGTGTAATTTTCAACTGTGTTCTTAATGTGTAATATAAAAGTATTTAAAGATGTAGCTGCAACTTACAAAAATACGAAATATCCACTCAGTCGTCCACTGTACGTAGATACATTCGGTGTGAAGAATGCTATGTGCCTAGCACTAGCGCTTTTCTTCTAGAATATGTCGCCGCTCCCACATGTCTCTTGTCAACCTGCTAACGAAGAGAATGCATACATAACAGCACTCCAAAGTCATAAGATTGTGTAATTTTCAACAGTGTTCTTAATGTGTAATGTAAAAGTATTTATAGATGTAGCTGCAACTTACAAAAATACGAAATATCCACTCAGTCGTAAACTGTACGTAGATACATTCAGTGTGAAGAATGCTATGTGCGCAGCACCAGCGCTTTTCTTCTATAATATGACTCCGATCCCACACGTCTCTTGTCAACCTGCTAACGAAGAAAATGCATACATAAGAGCACTCCAAAGTCATAAGATTGTGTAATTTTCAACTGTGTTCTTAATGTGTAATATAAAAGTATTTAAAGATGTAGCAGCAACTTACAAAAATACGAAATATCCACTCAGTCGTCCACTGTACGTAGATACATTCGGTGTCAAGAATGCTATGTGCACAGCACTAGCGCTTTTCTTCTAGAATATGTCGCCGCTCCCACACGTCTCTTGTCAACCTGCTAACGAAGAAAATGCATACATAAGAGCACTCCAAAGTCATAAGATTTTGTAATTTTCAACAGTGTACTTAATGTGTAATATAAAAGTATTTAAAGATGTAGCTGCAACTTAGAAAAATACGAAATATCCACTCAGTCGTCCACTGTACGTAGATACATTCGGTGTGAAGAATGCTATGTGCACAGCACTAGCGCTTTTCTTCTAGAATATGACTCCGATTCCACACGTCTCTTGTCAACCTGCTAACGAAGAAAATGCATACATAAGAGCACTCCAAAGTCATAAGATTGTGTAATTTTCAACAGTGTTCTTAATATGTAGTATAAAAGTATTTGAAGATGTAGCTGCAACTTACAAAAATACGAAATGTTCACTCAGTAGTCCACTGTACGTAGATACATTAGGTGTGAAGAATGCTATGTGCACAGCACTAGCGCTTTTCTTCTAGAATATGACTCCGATCCCACATGTCTCTTGTCAACCTGCTAACGAAGAAAATGCATACATAAGAGCACTCCACAGTCATAAGATTGTGTAATTTTCAACGGTGTTCTTAATGTGTAATATAAAAGTATTTAAAGATGTAGCTGCAACTTACAAAAATACGAAATATCCACTCAGTCGTACACTGTACGTAGATACATTCGGTGTGAAGAATGCTATGTGCACAGCACTAGCGCTTTTCTTCTAGAATATGTCGCCGCTCCCATACGTCTCTTGTCAACCTGCTACCGAAGAGAATGCATACATAACAGCACTCCAAAGTCATAAGATTGTGTAATTTTCAACAGTGTTCTTAATGTGTAATATAAAAGTATTTAAAGATGTAGCTGCAACTTACAAAAATACGAAATATCCACTCAGTCGTCCACTGTACGTAGATACATTCGGTGTGAAGAATGCTATGTGCACAGCACTAGCGCTTTTCTTCTAGAATATGTCGCCACTACCACACGTCTCTTGTCAACCTGCTAACGAAGAAAATGCATACATAAGAGCACTCCAAAGTCGTAAGATTGTGTAATTTTCAACAGTGTTCTTAATGTGTAATATAAAAGTATTTATAGATGTAGCTGCAACTTACAAAAATACGAAATATCCACTCAGTCGTCCACTGTACGTAGATACATTCAGTGTGAAGAATGCTATGTGCGCAGCACCAGCGCTTTTCTTCTATAAGTTGTCGCCGCTCCCACACGTCTCTTGTCAACCTGCTAACGAGGAAAATGCATACATAAGAGCACTCCAAAGTCATAAGATTGTGTAATTATCAACAGAGATCTTAATGTGTAATATAAAAGTATTTAAAGATGTAACTGCAACTTACATAAAATGCGAAATATCCACTCAGTCGTACACTGTACGTAGATACATTCGGTGTGAAGAATGCTATGTGCACAGCACTAGCGCTTTTCTTCTAGAATATGACTCCGATCCCACATGTCCTTGTCAACCTGCTAACGAAGAAAATGCATACATAAGAGCACTCCACAGTCATAAAATTGTGTAATTTTCAACTGTGTTCTTAATGTGTAATATAAAAGTATTTAAAGATGTAGCTGCAACTTACAAAAATACGAAATATCCACTCAGTCGTCCACTGTACGTAGATACATTCTGTGTGAAGAATGCTATGTGCACAGCACTAGCGCTTTTCTTCTAGAATATGTCGCCGCTCCCACACATCTCTTCTCAACCTGCTAACGAAGAGAATGCATACATAACAGCACTCCAAAGTCATAAGATTGTGTAATTTTCAACAGTGTTCTAAATGTGTAATATAAAAGTATTTATAGATGTAGCTGCAACTTACAAAAATACGAAATATCCACTCAGTCGTCCACTGTACGTAAATACATTAGGTGTGAAGAATGCTATGTGCACAGCACTAGCGCTTTTCTTCTAGAATATGACTCCGATCCCACATGTCTCTTGTCAACCTGCTAACGAAGAAAATGCATACATAAGAGCACTCCAAAGTCATAAGATTGTGTAATTTTCAACTGTGTTCTTAATGTGTAATATAAAAATATTTAAAGATGTAGCTGCAACTTACAAAAATACGAAATATCCACTCAGTCGTCCACTGTACGTAGATACATTCGGTGTGAAGAATGCTATGTGCACAGCACTAGCGCTTTTCTTCTAGAATATGTCGCCGCTCCCACACGTCTCTTGTCAACCTGCTAACGAAGAGAATGCATACATAACAGCACTCCAAAGTCATAAGATTGTGTAATTTTCAACAGTGTTCTTAATGTGTAATGTAAAAGTATTTATAGATGTAGCTACAACTTACTAAAATACGAAATATCCACTCAGTCGTAAACTGTACGTAGATACATTCAGTGTGAAGAATGCTATGTGCGCAGCACCAGCGCTTTTCTTCTATAATATGACTCCGATCCCACACGTCTCTTGTCAACCTGCTAACGAAGAAAATGCATACATAAGAGCACTCCAAAGTCATAAGATTGTGTAATTTTCAACTGTGTTCTTAATGTGTAATATAAAAGTATTTAAAGATGTAGCTGCAACTTACAAAAATACGAAATATCCACTCAGTCGTCCACTGTACGTAGATACATTCGGTGTGAAGAATGCTATGTGCCTAGCACTAGCGCTTTTCTTCTAGAATATGTCGCCGCTCCCACACGTCTCTTGTCAACCTGCTAACGAAGAAAATGCATACATAAGAGCACTCCAAAGTCATAAGATTGTGTAATTTTCAACAGTGTTCTTAATAATTAATGTAAAAGTATTTATAGATGTAGCTGCAACTTACATAAATACGAAATATCCATTTAGTCGTAAACTGTACGTAGATACATTCAGTGTGAAGAATGCTATGTGCGCAGCACCAGCGCTTTTCTTCTATAATATGACTCCGATCCCACACGTCTCTTGTCAACCTGCTAACGAAGAAAATGCATACATAAGAGCACTCCAAAGTCATAAGATTGTGTAATTTTCAACTGTGTTCTTAATGTGTAATATAAAAGTATTTAAAGATGTAGCTGCAACTTACATAAAATGCGAAATATCCACTCAGTCGTCCACTGTACGTAGATACATTCGGTGTGAAGAATGCTATGTGCACAGCACTAGCGCTTTTCTTCTAGAATATGACTCCGATCCCACATGTCTCTTGTCAACCTGCTAACGAAGAAAATGCATACATAAGAGCACTCCACAGTCATAAGATTGTGTAATTTTCAACTGTGTTCTTAATGTGTAATATAAAAGTATTTAAAGATGTAGCTGCAACTTACAAAAATACGAAATATCCACTCAGTCGTACACTGTACGTAGATACATTCGGTGTGAAGAATGCTATGTGCACAGCACTAGCGCTTTTCATCTAGAATATGACTCCGATCCCACATGTCTCTTGTCAACCTGCTAACGAAGAAAATGCATACATAAGAGCACTCCAAAGTCATAAGATTGTGTAATTTTCAACTGTGTTCTTAATGTGTAATATAAAAATATTTAAAGATGTAGCTGCAACTTACAAAAATACGAAATATCCACTCAGTCGTCCACTGTACGTAGATACATTCGGTGTGAAAAATGCTATGTGCACAGCACTAGCGCTTTTCTTCTAGAATATGTCGCCGCTCCCACACGTCTCTTGTCAACCTGCTAACGAAGAGAATGCATACATAACAGCACTCCAAAGTCATAAGATTGTGTAATTTTCAACTGTGTTCTTAATGTGTAATGTAAAAGTATTTATAGATGTAGCTGCAACTTACTAAAATACGAAATATCCACTCAGTCGTAAACTGTACGTAGATACATTCAGTGTGAAGAATGCTATGTGCGCAGCACCAGCGCTTTTCTTCTATAATATGACTCCGATCCCACACGTCTCTTGTCAACCTGCTAACGAAGAAAATGCATACATAAGAGCACTCCAAAGTCATAAGATTGTGTAATTTTCAACTGTGTTCTTATTGTGTAATATAAAAGTATTTAAAGATGTAGTTGCAACTTACAAAAATACGAAATATCCACTCAGTCGTCCACTGTACGTAGATACATTCGGTGTGAAGAATGCTATGTGCCTAGCACTAGCGCTTTTCTTCTAGAATATGTCGCCGCTCCCACACGTCTCTTGTCAACCTGCTAACGAAGAAAATGCATACATAAGAGCACTCCAAAGTCATAAGATTGTGTAATTTTCAACAGTGTTCTTAATAATTAATGTAAAAGTATTTATAGATGTAGCTGCAACTTACAAAAATACGAAATATCCACTCAGTCGTAAACTGTACGAAGATACATTCAGTGTGAAGAATGCTATGTGCGCAGCACCAGCGCTTTTCTTCTACAATATGACTCCGATCCCACACGTCTCTTGTCAACCTGCTAACGAAGAAAATGCATACATAAGAGCACTCCAAAGTCATAAGATTGTGTAATTTTCAACTGTGTTCTTATTGTGTAATATAAAAGTATTTAAAGATGTAGTTGCAACTTACAAAAATACGAAATATCCACTCAGTCGTCCACTGTACGTAGATACATTCAGTGTGAAGAATGCTATGTGCGCAGCACCAGCGCTTTTCTTCTATAATATGTCGCCGCTCCCACACGTCTCTTGTCAACCTGCTAACGAAGAGAATGCGTTCATAACAGCACTCCAAAGTCAGAAGATTGTGTAATTTTCAACAATGTTCTTAATGTGTAATGTAAAAGTATTTAAAGATGTAACTGCAACTTACATAAAATGCGAAATATCCACTCAGTCGTCCACTGTACGTAGATACATTCGGTGTGAAGAATGCTATGTGCACAGCACTAGCGCTTTTCTTCTAGAATATGTCGCCCCTCCCACACGTCTCTTGTCAACCTGCTAACGAAGAAAATGCATACATAAGAGCACTCCAAAGTCATAAGATTGTGTAATATTCAACTGTGTTCTTAATGTGTAATATAAAAGTATTTAAAGATGTAGCTGCAACTTACAAAAATACGAAATATCCACTCAGTCGTCCACTGTACGTAGATACATTCGGTGTGAAGAATGCTATGTGCACAGCACTAGCGCTTTTCTTCTAGAATATGTCGCCGCTCCCACACGTCTCTTGTCAACCTGCTAACGAAGAAAATGCATACATAAGAGAATTCCAAAGTCATAAGATTTTGTAATTTTCAACAGTGTACTTAATGTGTAATATAAAAGTATTTAAAGATGTAGCTGCAACTTAGAAAAATACGAAATATCCACTCAGTCGTCCACTGTACGTAGATACATTAGGTGTGAAGAATGCTATGTGCACAGCACTAGCGCTTTCTTCTAGAATATGACTCCGATCCCACATGTCCTTGTCAACCTGCTAACGAAGAAAATGCATACATAAGAGCACTCCACAGTCATAAGATTGTGTAATTTTCAACTGTGTTCTTAATGTGTAATATAAAAGTATTTAAAGATGTAGCTGCAACTTACAAAAATACGAAATATCCACTCAGTCGTCCACTGTACGTAGATACATTCGGTGTGAAGAATGCTATGTGCACAGCACTAGCGCTTTTCTTCTAGAATATGTCGCCGCTCCCACACGTCTCTTGTCAACCTGCTAACGAAGAGAATTCATACATAACAGCACTCCAAAGTCATAAGATTGTGTAATTTTCAACAGTGTTCTTAATGTGTGATGTAAAAGTATTTTTAGATGTAGCTGCAACTTACTAAAATACGAAATATCCACTCAGTCGTAAACTGTACGTAGATACATTCAGTGTGAAGAATGCTATGTGCGCAGCACCAGCGCTTTTCTTCTATAATATGACTCCGATCCCACACGTCTCTTGTCAACCTGCTAACGAAGAAAATGCATACATAAGAGCACTCCAAAGTCATAAGATTGTGTAATTTTCAACTGTGTTCTTAATGTGTAATATAAAAGTATTTAAAGATGTAGCTGCAACTTACAAAAATACGAAATATCCACTCAGTCGTCCACTGTACGTAGATACATTCGGTGTGAAGAATGCTATGTGCCTAGCACTAGCGCTTTTCTTCTAGAATATGTCGCCGCTCCCACATGTCTCTTGTCAACCTGCTAACGAAGAGAATGCATACATAACAGCACTCCAAAGTCATAAGATTGTGTAATTTTCAACAGTGTTCTTAATGTGTAATGTAAAAGTATTTATAGATGTAGCTGCAACTTACAAAAATACGAAATATCCACTCAGTCGTAAACTGTACGTAGATACATTCAGTGTGAAGAATGCTATGTGCGCAGCACCAGCGCTTTTCTTCTATAATATGACTCCGATCCCACACGTCTCTTGTCAACCTGCTAACGAAGAAAATGCATACATAAGAGCACTCCAAAGTCATAAGATTGTGTAATTTTCAACTGTGTTCTTAATGTGTAATATAAAAGTATTTAAAGATGTAGCAGCAACTTACAAAAATACGAAATATCCACTCAGTCGTCCACTGTACGTAGATACATTCGGTGTGAAGAATGCTATGTGCACAGCACTAGCGCTTTTCTTCTAGAATATGTCGCCGCTCCCACACGTCTCTTGTCAACCTGCTAACGAAGAAAATGCATACATAAGAGCACTCCAAAGTCATAAGATTTTGTAATTTTCAACAGTGTACTTAATGTGTAATATAAAAGTATTTAAAGATGTAGCTGCAACTTAGAAAAATACGAAATATCCACTCAGTCGTCCACTGTACGTAGATACATTCGGTGTGAAGAATGCTATGTGCACAGCACTAGCGCTTTTCTTCTAGAATATGACTCCGATTCCACACGTCTCTTGTCAACCTGCTAACGAAGAAAATGCATACATAAGAGCACTCCAAAGTCATAAGATTGTGTAATTTTCAACAGTGTTCTTAATATGTAGTATAAAAGTATTTGAAGATGTAGCTGCAACTTACAAAAATACGAAATGTTCACTCAGTAGTCCACTGTACGTAGATACATTAGGTGTGAAGAATGCTATGTGCACAGCACTAGCGCTTTTCTTCTAGAATATGACTCCGATCCCACATGTCTCTTGTCAACCTGCTAACGAAGAAAATGCATACATAAGAGCACTCCACAGTCATAAGATTGTGTAATTTTCAACGGTGTTCTTAATGTGTAATATAAAAGTATTTAAAGATGTAGCTGCAACTTACAAAAATACGAAATATCCACTCAGTCGTACACTGTACGTAGATACATTCGGTGTGAAGAATGCTATGTGCACAGCACTAGCGCTTTTCTTCTAGAATATGTCGCCGCTCCCATACGTCTCTTGTCAACCTGCTACCGAAGAGAATGCATACATAACAGCACTCCAAAGTCATAAGATTGTGTAATTTTCAACAGTGTTCTTAATGTGTAATATAAAAGTATTTAAAGATGTAGCTGCAACTTACAAAAATACGAAATATCCACTCAGTCGTCCACTGTACGTAGATACATTCGGTGTGAAGAATGCTATGTGCACAGCACTAGCGCTTTTCTTCTAGAATATGTCGCCACTACCACACGTCTCTTGTCAACCTGCTAACGAAGAAAATGCATACATAAGAGCACTCCAAAGTCGTAAGATTGTGTAATTTTCAACAGTGTTCTTAATGTGTAATATAAAAGTATTTATAGATGTAGCTGCAACTTACAAAAATACGAAATATCCACTCAGTCGTCCACTGTACGTAGATACATTCAGTGTGAAGAATGCTATGTGCGCAGCACCAGCGCTTTTCTTCTATAAGTTGTCGCCGCTCCCACACGTCTCTTGTCAACCTGCTAACGAGGAAAATGCATACATAAGAGCACTCCAAAGTCATAAGGTTGTGTAATTATCAACAGAGATCTTAATGTGTAATATAAAAGTATTTAAAGATGTAACTGCAACTTACATAAAATGCGAAATATCCACTCAGTCGTACACTGTACGTAGATACATTCGGTGTGAAGAATGCTATGTGCACAGCACTAGCGCTTTTCTTCTAGAATATGACTCCGATCCCACATGTCCTTGTCAACCTGCTAACGAAGAAAATGCATACATAAGAGCACTCCACAGTCATAAAATTGTGTAATTTTCAACTGTGTTCTTAATGTGTAATATAAAAGTATTTAAAGATGTAGCTGCAACTTACAAAAATACGAAATATCCACTCAGTCGTCCACTGTACGTAGATACATTCTGTGTGAAGAATGCTATGTGCACAGCACTAGCGCTTTTCTTCTAGAATATGTCGCCGCTCCCACACATCTCTTCTCAACCTGCTAACGAAGAGAATGCATACATAACAGCACTCCAAAGTCATAAGATTGTGTAATTTTCAACAGTGTTCTAAATGTGTAATATAAAAGTATTTATAGATGTAGCTGCAACTTACAAAAATACGAAATATCCACTCAGTCGTCCACTGTACGTAAATACATTAGGTGTGAAGAATGCTATGTGCACAGCACTAGCGCTTTTCTTCTAGAATATGACTCCGATCCCACATGTCTCTTGTCAACCTGCTAACGAAGAAAATGCATACATAAGAGCACTCCAAAGTCATAAGATTGTGTAATTTTCAACTGTGTTCTTAATGTGTAATATAAAAATATTTAAAGATGTAGCTGCAACTTACAAAAATACGAAATATCCACTCAGTCGTCCACTGTACGTAGATACATTCGGTGTGAAGAATGCTATGTGCACAGCACTAGCGCTTTTCTTCTAGAATATGTCGCCGCTCCCACACGTCTCTTGTCAACCTGCTAACGAAGAGAATGCATACATAACAGCACTCCAAAGTCATAAGATTGTGTAATTTTCAACAGTGTTCTTAATGTGTAATGTAAAAGTATTTATAGATGTAGCTACAACTTACTAAAATACGAAATATCCACTCAGTCGTAAACTGTACGTAGATACATTCAGTGTGAAGAATGCTATGTGCGCAGCACCAGCGCTTTTCTTCTATAATATGACTCCGATCCCACACGTCTCTTGTCAACCTGCTAACGAAGAAAATGCATACATAAGAGCACTCCAAAGTCATAAGATTGTGTAATTTTCAACTGTGTTCTTAATGTGTAATATAAAAGTATTTAAAGATGTAGCTGCAACTTACAAAAATACGAAATATCCACTCAGTCGTCCACTGTACGTAGATACATTCGGTGTGAAGAATGCTATGTGCCTAGCACTAGCGCTTTTCTTCTAGAATATGTCGCCGCTCCCACACGTCTCTTGTCAACCTGCTAACGAAGAAAATGCATACATAAGAGCACTCCAAAGTCATAAGATTGTGTAATTTTCAACAGTGTTCTTAATAATTAATGTAAAAGTATTTATAGATGTAGCTGCAACTTACATAAATACGAAATATCCATTTAGTCGTAAACTGTACGTAGATACATTCAGTGTGAAGAATGCTATGTGCGCAGCACCAGCGCTTTTCTTCTATAATATGACTCCGATCCCACACGTCTCTTGTCAACCTGCTAACGAAGAAAATGCATACATAAGAGCACTCCAAACTCATAAGATTGTGTAATTTTCAACTGTGTTCTTAATGTGTAATATAAAAGTATTTAAAGATGTAGCTGCAACTTACAAAAATACGAAATATCCACTCAGTCGTCCACTGTACGTAGATACATTCGGTGTGAAGAATGCTATGTGCACAGCACTAGCGCTTTTCTTCTAGAATATGACTCCGATCCCACATGTCTCTTGTCAACCTGCTAACGAAGAAAATGCATACATAAGAGCACTCCACAGTCATAAGATTGTGTAATTTTCAACTGTGTTCTTAATGTGTAATATAAAAGTATTTAAAGATGTAGCTGCAACTTACAAAAATACGAAATATCCACTCAGTCGTACACTGTACGTAGATACATTCGGTGTGAAGAATGCTATGTGCACAGCACTAGCGCTTTTCATCTAGAATATGACTCCGATCCCACATGTCTCTTGTCAACCTGCTAACGAAGAAAATGCATACATAAGAGCACTCCAAAGTCATAAGATTGTGTAATTTTCAACTGTGTTCTTAATGTGTAATATAAAAATATTTAAAGATGTAGCTGCAACTTACAAAAATACGAAATATCCACTCAGTCGTCCACTGTACGTAGATACATTCGGTGTGAAGAATGCTATGTGCACAGCACTAGCGCTTTTCTTCTAGAATATGTCGCCGCTCCCACACGTCTCTTGTCAACCTGCTAACGAAGAGAATGCATACATAACAGCACTCCAAAGTCATAAGATTGTGTAATTTTCAACTGTGTTCTTAATGTGTAATGTAAAAGTATTTATAGATGTAGCTGCAACTTACTAAAATACGAAATATCCACTCAGTCGTAAACTGTACGTAGATACATTCAGTGTGAAGAATGCTATGTGCGCAGCACCAGCGCTTTTCTTCTATAATATGACTCCGATCCCACACGTCTCTTGTCAACCTGCTAACGAAGAAAATGCATACATAAGAGCACTCCAAAGTCATAAGATTGTGTAATTTTCAACTGTGTTCTTATTGTGTAATATAAAAGTATTTAAAGATGTAGTTGCAACTTACAAAAATACGAAATATCCACTCAGTCGTCCACTGTACGTAGATACATTCGGTGTGAAGAATGCTATGTGCCTAGCACTAGCGCTTTTCTTCTAGAATATGTCGCCGCTCCCACACGTCTCTTGTCAACCTGCTAACGAAGAAAATGCATACATAAGAGCACTCCAAAGTCATAAGATTGTGTAATTTTCAACAGTGTTCTTAATAATTAATGTAAAAGTATTTATAGATGTAGCTGCAACTTACAAAAATACGAAATATCCACTCAGTCGTAAACTGTACGAAGATACATTCAGTGTGAAGAATGCTATGTGCGCAGCACCAGCGCTTTTCTTCTACAATATGACTCCGATCCCACATGTCTCTTGTCAACCTGCTAACGAAGAAAATGCATACATAAGAGCACTCCAAAGTCATAAGATTGTGTAATTTTCAACTGTGTTCTTAATGTGTAATATAAAAGTATTTAAAGATGTAGCAGCAACTTACAAAAATACGAAATATCCACTCAGTCGTCCACTGTACGTAGATACATTCGGTGTGAAGAATGCTATGTGCCTAGCACTAGCGCTTTTCTTCTAGAATATGTCGCCGCTCCCACACGTCTCTTGTCAACCTGCTAACGAAGAAAATGCATACATAAGAGCACTCCAAAGTCATAAGATTGTGTAATTTTCAACAGTGTTCTTAATAATTAATGTAAAAGTATTTATAGATGTAGCTGCAACTTACATAAATACGAAATATCCACTCAGTCGTAAACTGTACGTAGATACATTCAGTGTGAAGAATGCTATGTGCGCAGCACCAGCGCTTTTCTTCTATAATATGACTCCGATCCCACACGTCTCTTGTCAACCTGCTAACGAAGAAAATGCATACATAAGAGCACTCCAAAGTCATAAGATTGTGTAATTTTCAACTGTGTTCTTAATGTGTAATATAAAAGTATTTAAAGATGTAGCTGCAACTTACAAAAATACGAAATATCCACTCAGTCGTCCACTGTACGTAGATACATTCGGTGTGAAGAATGCTATGTGCACAGCACTAGCGCTTTCTTCTAGAATATGACTCCGATCCCACATGTCCTTGTCAACCTGCTAACGAAGAAAATGCATACATAAGAGCACTCCACAGTCATAAGATTGTGTAATTTTCAACTGTGTTCTTAATGTGTAATATAAAAGTATTTAAAGATGTAGCTGCAACTTACAAAAATACGAAATATCCACTCAGTCGTCCACTGTACGTAGATACATTCGGTGTGAAGAATGCTATGTGCACAGCACTAGCGCTTTTCTTCTAGAATATGTCGCCGCTCCCACACGTCTCTTGTCAACCTGCTAACGAAGAGAATTCATACATAACAGCACTCCAAAGTCATAAGATTGTGTAATTTTCAACAGTGTTCTTAATGTGTGATGTAAAAGTATTTTTAGATGTAGCTGCAACTTACTAAAATACGAAATATCCACTCAGTCGTAAACTGTACGTAGATACATTCAGTGTGAAGAATGCTATGTGCGCAGCTCCAGCGCTTTTCTTCTATAATATGACTCCGATCCCACACGTCTCTTGTCAACCTGCTAACGAAGAAAATGCATACATAAGAGCACTCCAAAGTCATAAGATTGTGTAATTTTCAACTGTGTTCTTAATGTGTAATATAAAAGTATTTAAAGATGTAGCTGCAACTTACAAAAATACGAAATATCCACTCAGTCGTCCACTGTACGTAGATACATTCGGTGTGAAGAATGCTATGTGCCTAGCACTAGCGCTTTTCTTCTAGAATATGTCGCCGCTCCCACATGTCTCTTGTCAACCTGCTAACGAAGAGAATGCATACATAACAGCACTCCAAAGTCATAAGATTGTGTAATTTTCAACAGTGTTCTTAATGTGTAATGTAAAAGTATTTATATATGTAGCTGCAACTTACAAAAATACGAAATATCCACTCAGTCGTAAACTGTACGTAGATACATTCAGTGTGAAGAATGCTATGTGCGCAGCACCAGCGCTTTTCTTCTATAATATGACTCCGATCCCACACGTCTCTTGTCAACCTGCTAACGAAGAAAATGCATACATAAGAGCACTCCAAAGTCATAAGATTGTGTAATTTTCAACTGTGTTCTTAATGTGTAATATAAAAGTATTTAAAGATGTAGCAGCAACTTACAAAAATACGAAATATCCACTCAGTCGTCCACTGTACGTAGATACATTCGGTGTCAAGAATGCTATGTGCACAGCACTAGCGCTTTTCTTCTAGAATATGTCGCCGCTCCCACACGTCTCTTGTCAACCTGCTAACGAAGAAAATGCATACATAAGAGCACTCCAAAGTCATAAGATTTTGTAATTTTCAACAGTGTACTTAATGTGTAATATAAAAGTATTTAAAGATGTAGCTGCAACTTAGAAAAATACGAAATATCCACTCAGTCGTCCACTGTACGTAGATACATTCGGTGTGAAGAATGCTATGTGCACAGCACTAGCGCTTTCTTCTAGAATATGACTCCGATTCCACACGTCTCTTGTCAACCTGCTAACGAAGAAAATGCATACATAAGAGCACTCCAAAGTCATAAGATTGTGTAATTTTCAACAGTGTTCTTAATATGTAGTATAAAAGTATTTGAAGATGTAGCTGCAACTTACAAAAATACGAAATGTTCACTCAGTAGTCCACTGTACGTAGATACATTAGGTGTGAAGAATGCTATGTGCACAGCACTAGCGCTTTTCTTCTAGAATATGACTCCGATCCCACATGTCTCTTGTCAACCTGCTAACGAAGAAAATGCATACATAAGAGCACTACACAGTCATAAGATTGTGTAATTTTCAACGGTGTTCTTAATGTGTAATATAAAAGTATTTAAAGATGTAGCTGCAACTTACAAAAATACGAAATATCCACTCAGTCGTACACTGTACGTAGATACATTCGGTGTGAAGAATGCTATGTGCACAGCACTAGCGCTTTTCTTCTAGAATATGTCGCCGCTCCCATACGTCTCTTGTCAACCTGCTGCCGAAGAGAATGCATACATAACAGCACTCCAAAGTCATAAGATTGTGTAATTTTCAACAGTGTTCTTAATGTGTAATATAAAAGTATTTAAAGATGTAGCTGCAACTTACAAAAATACGAAATATCCACTCAGTCGTCCACTGTACGTAGATACATTCGGTGTGAAGAATGCTATGTGCACAGCACTAGCGCTTTTCTTCTAGAATATGTCGCCACTACCACACGTCTCTTGTCAACCTGCTAACGAAGAAAATGCATACATAAGAGCACTCCAAAGTCGTAAGATTGTGTAATTTTCAACAGTGTTCTTAATGTGTAATATAAAAGTATTTATAGATGTAGCTGCAACTTACAAAAATACGAAATATCCACTCAGTCGTCCACTGTACGTAGATACATTCAGTGTGAAGAATGCTATGTGCGCAGCACCAGCGCTTTTCTTCTATAAGTTGTCGCCGCTCCCACACGTCTCTTGTCAACCTGCTAACGAGGAAAATGCATACATAAGAGCACTCCAAAGTCATAAGATTGTGTAATTATCAACAGAGATCTTAATGTGTAATATAAAAGTATTTAAAGATGTAACTGCAACTTACATAAAATGCGAAATATCCACTCAGTCGTACACTGTACGTAGATACATTCGGTGTGAAGAATGCTATGTGCACAGCACTAGCGCTTTTCTTCTAGAATATGACTCCAATCCCACATGTCCTTGTCAACCTGCTAACGAAGAAAATGCATACATAAGAGCACTCCACAGTCATAAAATTGTGTAATTTTCAACTGTGTTCTTAATGTGTAATATAAAAGTATTTAAAGATGTAGCTGCAACTTACAAAAATACGAAATATCCACTCAGTCGTCCACTGTACGTAGATACATTCTGTGTGAAGAATGCTATGTGCACAGCACTAGCGCTTTTCTTCTAGAATATGTCGCCGCTCCCACACGTCTCTTCTCAACCTGCTAACGAAGAGAATGCATACATAACAGCACTCCAAAGTCATAAGATTGTGTAATTTTCAACAGTGTTCTAAATGTGTAATATAAAAGTATTTATAGATGTAGCTGCAACTTACAAAAATACGAAATATCCACTCAGTCGTCCACTGTACGTAAATACATTAGGTGTGAAGAATGCTATGTGCACAGCACTAGCGCTTTTCTTCTAGAATATGACTCCGATCCCACATGTCTCTTGTCAACCTGCTAACGAAGAAAATGCATACATAAGAGCACTCCAAAGTCATAAGATTGTGTAATTTTCAACTGTGTTCTTAATGTGTAATATAAAAATATTTAAAGATGTAGCTGCAACTTACAAAAATACGAAATATCCACTCAGTCGTCCACTGTACGTAGATACATTCGGTGTGAAGAATGCTATGTGCACAGCACTAGCGCTTTTCTTCTAGAATATGTCGCCGCTCCCACACGTCTCTTGTCAACCTGCTAACGAAGAGAATGCATACATAACAGCACTCCAAAGTCATAAGATTGTGTAATTTTCAACAGTGTTCTTAATGTGTAATGTAAAAGTATTTATAGATGTAGCTGCAACTTACTAAAATACGAAATATCCACTCAGTCGTAAACTGTACGTAGATACATTCAGTGTGAAGAATGCTATGTGCGCAGCACCAGCGCTTTTCTTCTATAATATGACTCCGATCCCACACGTCTCTTGTCAACCTGCTAACGAAGAAAATGCATACATAAGAGCACTCCAAAGTCATAAGATTGTGTAATTTTCAACTGTGTTCTTAATGTGTAATATAAAAGTATTTAAAGATGTAGCTGCAACTTACAAAAATACGAAATATCCACTCAGTCGTCCACTGTACGTAGATACATTCGGTGTGAAGAATGCTATGTGCCTAGCACTAGCGCTTTTCTTCTAGAATATGTCGCCGCTCCCACACGTCTCTTGTCAACCTGCTAACGAAGAAAATGCATACATAAGAGCACTCCAAAGTCATAAGATTGTGTAATTTTCAACAGTGTTCTTAATAATTAATGTAAAAGTATTTATAGATGTAGCTGCAACTTACATAAATACGAAATATCCACTTAGTCGTAAACTGTACGTAGATACATTCAGTGTGAAGAATGCTATGTGCGCAGCACCAGCGCTTTTCTTCTATAATATGACTCCGATCCCACACGTCTCTTGTCAACCTGCTAACGAAGAAAATGCATACATAAGAGCACTCCAAAGTCATAAGATTGTGTAATTTTCAACTGTGTTCTTAATGTGTAATATAAAAGTATTTAAAGATGTAGCTGCAACTTACAAAAATACGAAATATCCACTCAGTCGTCCACTGTACGTAGATACATTCGGTGTGAAGAATGCTATGTGCACAGCACTAGCGCTTTTCTTCTAGAATATGACTCCGATCCCACATGTCTCTTGTCAACCTGCTAACGAAGAAAATGCATACATAAGAGCACTCCACAGTCATAAGATTGTGTAATTTTGAACTGTGTTCTTAATGTGTAATATAAAAGTATTTAAAGATGTAGCTGCAACTTACAAAAATACGAAATATCCACTCAGTCGTACACTGTACGTAGATACATTCGGTGTGAAGAATGCTATGTGCACAGCACTAGCGCTTTTCATCTAGAATATGACTCCGATCCCACATGTCTCTTGTCAACCTGCTAACGAAGAAAATGCATACATAAGAGCACTCCAAAGTCATAAGATTGTGTAATTTTCAACTGTGTTCTTAATGTGTAATATAAAAATATTTAAAGATGTAGCTGCAACTTACAAAAATACGAAATATCCACTCAGTCGTCCACTGTACGTAGATACATTCGGTGTGAAGAATGCTATGTGCACAGCACTAGCGCTTTTCTTCTAGAATATGTCGCCGCTCCCACACGTCTCTTGTCAACCTGCTAACGAAGAGAATGCATACATAACAGCACTCCAAAGTCATAAGATTGTGTAATTTTCAACTGTGTTCTTAATGTGTAATGTAAAAGTATTTATAGATGTAGCTGCAACTTACTAAAGTACGAAATATCCACTCAGTCGTAAACTGTACGTAGATACATTCAGTGTGAAGAATGCTATGTGCGCAGCACCAGCGCTTTTCTTCTATAATATGACTCCGATCCCACACGTCTCTTGTCAACCTGCTAACGAAGAAAATGCATACATAAGAGCACTCCAAAGTCATAAGATTGTGTAATTTTCAATTGTGTTCTTATTGTGTAATATAAAAGTATTTAAAGATGTAGTTGCAACTTACAAAAATACGAAATATCCACTCAGTCGTCCACTGTACGTAGATACATTCGGTGTGAAGAATGCTATGTGCCTAGCACTAGCGCTTTTCTTCTAGAATATGTCGCCGCTCCCACACGTCTCTTGTCAACCTGCTAACGAAGAAAATGCATACATAACAGCACTCCAAAGTCATAAGATTGTGTAATTTTCAACAGTGTTCTTAATAATTAATGTAAAAGTATTTATAGATGTAGCTGCAACTTACAAAAATACGAAATATCCACTCAGTCGTAAACTGTACGAAGATACATTCAGTGTGAAGAATGCTATGTGCGCAGCACCAGCGCTTTTCTTCTACAATATGACTCCGATCCCACACGTCTCTTGTCAACCTGCTAACGAAGAAAATGCATACATAAGAGCACTCCAAAGTCATAAGATTGTGTAATTTTCAACTGTGTTCTTAATGTGTAATATAAAAGTATTTAAAGATGTAGCAGCAACTTACAAAAATACGAAATATCCACTCAGTCGTCCACTGTACGTAGATACATTCGGTGTGAAGAATGCTATGTGCCTAGCACTAGCGCTTTTCTTCTAGAATATGTCGCCGCTCCCACACGTCTCTTGTCAACCTGCTAACGAAGAAAATGCATACATAAGAGCACTCCAAAGTCATAAGATTGTGTAATTTTCAACAGTGTTCTTAATAATTAATGTAAAAGTATTTATAGATGTAGCTGCAACTTACATAAATACGAAATATCCACTCAGTCGTAAACTGTACGTAGATACATTCAGTGTGAAGAATGCTATGTGCGCAGCACCAGCGCTTTTCTTCTATAATATGACTCCGATCCCACACGTCTCTTGTCAACCTGCTAACGAAGAAAATGCATACATAAGAGCACTCCAAAGTCATAAGATTGTGTAATTTTCAACTGTGTTCTTAATGTGTAATATAAAAGTATTTAAAGATGTAGCTGCAACTTACAAAAATACGAAATATCCACTCAGTCGTCCACTGTACGTAGATACATTCGGTGTGAAGAATGCTATGTGCACAGCACTAGCGCTTTTCTTCTAGAATATGACTCCGATCCCACATGTCTCTTGTCAACCTGCTAACGAAGAAAATGCATACATAAGAGCACTCCACAGTCATAAGATTGTGTAATTTTCAACTGTGTTCTTAATGTGTAATATAAAAGTATTTAAAGATGTAGCTGCAACTTACAAAAATACGAAATATCCACTCAGTCGTACACTGTACGTAGATACATTCGGTGTGAAGAATGCTATGTGCACAGCACTAGCGCTTTTCATCTAGAATATGACTCCGATCCCACATGTCTCTTGTCAACCTGCTAACGAAGAAAATGCATACATAAGAGCACTCCAAAGTCATAAGATTGTGTAATTTTCAACTGTGTTCTTAATGTGTAATATAAAAATATTTAAAGATGTAGCTGCAACTTACAAAAATACGAAATATCCACTCAGTCGTCCACTGTACGTAGATACATTCGGTGTGAAGAATGCTATGTGCACAGCACTAGCGCTTTTCTTCTAGAATATGTCGCCGCTCCCACACGTCTCTTGTCAACCTGCTAACGAAGAGAATGCATACATAACAGCACTCCAAAGTCATAAGATTGTGTAACTTTCAACTGTGTTCTTAATGTGTAATGTAAAAGTATTTATAGATGTAGCTGCAATTTACTAAAATACGAAATATCCACTCAGTCGTAAACTGTACGTAGATACATTCAGTGTGAAGAATGCTATGTGCGCAGCACCAGCGCTTTTCTTCTATAATATGACTCCGATCCCACACGTCTCTTGTCAACCTGCTAACGAAGAAAATGCATACATAAGAGCACTCCAAAGTCATAAGATTTTGTAATTTTCAACAGTGTACTTAATGTGTAATATAAAAGTATTTAAAGATGTAGCTGCAACTTAGAAAAATACGAAATATCCACTCAGTCGTCCACTGTACGTAGATACATTCGGTGTGAAGAATGCTATGTGCACAGCACTAGCGCTTTTCTTCTAGAATATGACTCCGATCCCACACGTCACTTGTCAACCTGCTAGCGAAGAAAATGCATACATAAGAGCACTCCAAAGTCATAAGATTGTGTAATTTTCAACAGTGTTCTTAATATGTAGTATAAAAGTATTTGAAGATGTAGCTGCAACTAACAAAAATACGAAATGTTCACTCAGTAGTCCACTGTACGTAGATACATTAGGTGTGAAGAATGCTATGTGCACAGCACTAGCGCTTTTCTTCTAGAATATGACTCCGATCCCACATGTCTCTTGTCAACCTGCTAACGAAGAAAATGCATACATAAGAGCACTCCACAGTCATAAGATTGTGTAATTTTCAACTGTGTTCTTAATGTGTAATATAAAAGTATTTAAAGATGTAGCTGCAACTTACAAATATACGAAATATCCACTCAGTCGTACACTGTACGTAGATACATTCGGTGTGAAGAATGCTATGTGCCTAGCACTAGCGCTTTTCTTCTAGAATATGTCGCCGCTCCCACACGTCTCTTGTCAACCTGCTAACGAAGAAAATGCATACATAAGAGCACTCCAAAGTCATAAGATTGTGTAATTTTCAACAGTGTTCTTAATAATTAATGTAAAAGTATTTATAGATGTAGCTGCAACTTACATAAATACGAAATATCCACTCAGTCGTAAACTGTACGTAGATACATTCAGTGTGAAGAATGCTATGTGCGCAGCACCAGCGCTTTTCTTCTATAATATGACTCCGATCCCACACGTCTCTTGTCAACCTGCTAACGAAGAAAATGCATACATAAGAGCACTCCAAAGTCATAAGATTGTGTAATTTTCAACTGTGTTCTTAATGTGTAATATAAAAGTATTTAAAGATGTAGCTGCAACTTACAAAAATACGAAATATCCACTCAGTCGTCCACTGTACGTAGATACATTCGGTGTGAAGAATGCTATGTGCACAGCACTAGCGCTTTTCTTCTAGAATATGACTCCGATCCCACATGTCTCTTGTCAACCTGCTAACGAAGAAAATGCATACATAAGAGCACTCCACAGTCATAAGATTGTGTAATTTTCAACTGTGTTCTTAATGTGTAATATAAAAGTATTTAAAGATGTAGCTGCAACTTACAAAAATACGAAATATCCACTCAGTCGTACACTGTACGTAGATACATTCGGTGTGAAGAATGCTATGTGCACAGCACTAGCGCTTTTCATCTAGAATATGACTCCGATCCCACATGTCTCTTGTCAACCTGCTAACGAAGAAAATGCATACATAAGAGCACTCCAAAGTCATAAGATTGTGTAATTTTCAACTGTGTTCTTAATGTGTAATATAAAAATATTTAAAGATGTAGCTGCAACTTACAAAAATACGAAATATCCACTCAGTCGTCCACTGTACGTAGATACATTCGGTGTGAAGAATGCTATGTGCACAGCACTAGCGCTTTTCTTCTAGAATATGTCGCCGCTCCCACACGTCTCTTGTCAACCTGCTAACGAAGAGAATGCATACATAACAGCACTCCAAAGTCATAAGATTGTGTAACTTTCAACTGTGTTCTTAATGTGTAATGTAAAAGTATTTATAGATGTAGCTGCAATTTACTAAAATACGAAATATCCACTCAGTCGTAAACTGTACGTAGATACATTCAGTGTGAAGAATGCTATGTGCGCAGCACCAGCGCTTTTCTTCTATAATATGACTCCGATCCCACACGTCTCTTGTCAACCTGCTAACGAAGAAAATGCATACATAAGAGCACTCCAAAGTCATAAGATTTTGTAATTTTCAACAGTGTACTTAATGTGTAATATAAAAGTATTTAAAGATGTAGCTGCAACTTAGAAAAATACGAAATATCCACTCAGTCGTCCACTGTACGTAGATACATTCGGTGTGAAGAATGCTATGTGCACAGCACTAGCGCTTTTCTTCTAGAATATGACTCCGATCCCACACGTCACTTGTCAACCTGCTAGCGAAGAAAATGCATACATAAGAGCACTCCAAAGTCATAAGATTGTGTAATTTTCAACAGTGTTCTTAATATGTAGTATAAAAGTATTTGAAGATGTAGCTGCAACTAACAAAAATACGAAATGTTCACTCAGTAGTCCACTGTACGTAGATACATTAGGTGTGAAGAATGCTATGTGCACAGCACTAGCGCTTTTCTTCTAGAATATGACTCCGATCCCACATGTCTCTTGTCAACCTGCTAACGAAGAAAATGCATACATAAGAGCACTCCACAGTCATAAGATTGTGTAATTTTCAACTGTGTTCTTAATGTGTAATATAAAAGTATTTAAAGATGTAGCTGCAACTTACAAATATACGAAATATCCACTCAGTCGTACACTGTACGTAGATACATTCGGTGTGAAGAATGCTATGTGCACAGCACTAGCGCTTTTCTTCTAGAATATGTCGCCGCTCCCATACGTCTCTTGTCAACCTGCTACCGAAGAGAATGCATACATGACAGCACTCCAAAGTCATAAGATTGTGTAATTTTCAACAGTGTTCTTAATGTGTAATATAAAAGTATTTAAAGATGTAGCTGCAACTTACAAAAATACGAAATATGCACTCAGTCGTCCACTGTACGTAGATACATTCGGTGTGAAGAATGCTATGTGCACAGCACTAGCGCTTTTCTTCTAGAATATGTCGCCGCTACCACACGTCTCTTGTCAACCTGCTAACGAAGAAAATGCATACATAAGAGCACTCCAAAGTCATAAGATTGTGTAATTTTCAACAGTGTTCTTAATGTGTAATATAAAAGTATTTATAGGTGTAGCTGCAACTTACAAAAATACGAAATATCCACTCAGTCGTCCACTGTACGTAGATACATTCAGTGTGAAGAATGCTATGTGCGCAGCACCAGCGCTTTTCTTCTATAAGTTGTCGCCGCTCCCACACGTCTCTTGTCAACCTGCTAACGAGGAAAATGCATACATAAGAGCACTCCAAAGTCATAAGATTGTGTAATTATCAACAGAGTTCTTAATGTGTAATATAAAAGTATTTAAAGATGTAACTGCAACTTACATAAAATGCGAAATATCCACTCAGTCGTACACTGTACGTAGATACATTCGGTGTGAAGAATGCTATGTGCACAGCACTAGCGCTTTTCTTCTAGAATATGTCGCCGCTCCCACACGTCTCTTGTCACCCTGCTAATGAAGAAAATGCATACATAAGAGCACTACAAAGTCATAAGATTGTGTAATTCTCAACAGTGTTCTTAATGTGTAATATAAAAGTATTTAAAGATGTTGCTGCAACTTACAAAAATACGAAATATCCACTCAGTCGTCCACTGAACGTAGATACATTCGGTGTCAAGAATGCTATGTGCACAGCACTAGCGCATTTCTTCTGGAATATGACGCCGCTCCACACGTCTCTTGTCAACCTGCTACCGAAGAAAATGCATACATAAGAGCACTCCAAAGTCATAAGATTGTCTAATTTTCAACAGTGTTCTTAATGTGTAATATAAAAGTATTTAAAGATGTAGCTGCAACTTACAAAAAAACGAAATATCCACTCAGTCGTCCACTGTACGTAGATACATTCGGTGTGAAGAATGCTATGTGCACAGCACTAGCGCTTTTCTTCTAGAATATGTCGCCGCTCCCACACGTCTCTTGTCAACCTGCTAACGAAGAAAATGCATACATAAGAGCACTCCAAAGTCATATGATTCTGTTATTTTTAACAGTGTTCTTAATGTGTAAAATAAAAGTATTTAAAGATGTAGCTGCAACTTACAAAAATACGAAATATCCACTCAGTCGTCCACTGAACGTAGATACATTCGGTGTCAAGAATGCTATGTGCACAGCACTAGCGCTTTTCTTCTGGAATATGACGCCGCTCCACACGTCTCTTGTCAACCTGCTAACGAAGAAAATGCATACATAAGAGCACTCCAAAGTCATAAGATTGTGTAATTTTCAACAGTGTTCTTAATGTGTAATATAAAAGTATTTAAAGATGTAGCTGCAACTACCAAAAATACGAAATATCCATTCAGTCGTACACTGTACGTAGATACATTCGGTGTGAAGAATGCTATGTGCACAGCACTAGCGCTTTTCTTCTAGAATATGTTTCCGCTCCCACACGTCTCTTGTCAACCTGCTAACGAAGAAAATGCATACATAAGAGCACTCCAAAGTCATAAGATTGTGTAATTTTCAACAGTGTTCTTAATGTGTAATGTAAAAGTATTTAAAGATGTAGCTGCAACTTACAAAAATACGAAATATCCACTCAGTCGTCCACTGTACATAGATACATTAGGTGTCAAGAATGCTATGTGCACAGCACTAGCGCTTTTCTTCTACAATATGTCGCTGCTCCTACACGTCTCTTGTCAACCTGCTAACGAAGAACATGCATATATTAGAGCACGCAAAAGTTTCAAGATTGTGCATTTTTCACAAGTATTCTTAACGTGTATTATAAAAGTATTTAAACACGGAGCTGTAACTAACAAAAAATCCAAATATCAATTCAGTCTTCCACTGTACGTAGATACATTCGGTGTCAAGAATGCTATGTGCACAGCACTAGCGCTTTTCTTCTAGAATATGTCGCCGCTCCCAAACGTCCCTTGTCAACCTGCTAACGAAGAAAATGCATACATAAGAGCACTCCAAAGTCATAAGATTGTGTAATTTTCAACAGTGTTCTTAATGTGTAATATAAAAGTATTTAAAGATGTAGCTGCAACTTACAAAAATACGAAATATCCACTCAGTCGTCCACTGTACGTAGATACATTCGGTGTGAAGAATGCTATGTGCACAGCACTAGCGCTTTTCTTCTAGAATATGTCGCCGCTCCCACACGTCTCTTGTCAACCTGCTAACGAAGAAAATGCATACATAAGAGCACCCCAAAGTCATAAGATTCTGTAATTTTCAACAGTGTTCTTAATGTGTCATATAAAAGTATTTAAAGATGTAGCTGCAACTTCCAAAAATACGGAATATCCACTCAGTCGTCCACTGTACGTAGATACATTCGGTGTGAAGAATGCTATGTGCACAGCACTAGCGCTTATCCTCTAGAATATATCGCCGCTCCCACACATCTCTTGTCACCCTGCTAACGAAGAAAATGCATACATAAGAGCACTACAAAGTCCTAAGATTGTGTAATTTTCAACAGTGTTCTTAATGTGTAATATAAAAGTATTTAAAGATGTTGCTGCAACCTACAAAAATACGAAATATCCACTCAGTCGTCCACTGAACGTAGATACATTCGGTGTCAAGAATGCTATGTGCACAGCACTAACGCATTTCTTCTGGAATATGACGCCGCTCCACACGTCTCTTGTCAACCTGCTACCGAAGAAAATGCATACATAAGAGCACTCCAAAGTCATAAGATTGTCTAATTTTCAACAGTGTTCTTAATGTGTAATATAAAAGTATTTAAAGATGTAGCTGCAACTTACAAAAATACGAAATATCCACTCAGTCGTCCACTGTACGTAGATACATTCGGTGTGAAGAATGCTATGTGCACAGCACTAGCGCTTTTCTTCTAGAATATGTCGCCGCTCCCACACGTCTCTTGTCAACCTGCTAACGAAGAAAATGCATACATAAGAGCACTCCAAAGTCAAAAGATTGTGTAATTTTCAACAGTGTTCTTAATGTGTCATATAAAAGTATTTAAAGATGTAGCTGCAACTTACAAAAATACGAAATATCCACTCAGTCGTCCACTGAACGTAGATACATTCGGTGTCAAGAATGCTATGTGCACAGCACTAGTGCTTTTCTTCTGGAATATGACGCCGCTCCACACGTCTCTTGTCAACCTGCTACCGAAGAAAATGCATACATAAGAGCACTCCAAAGTCATAAGATTGTCTAATTTTCAACAGTGTTCTTAATGTGTAATATAAAAGTATTTAAAGATATAGCTGCAACTTACAAAAATACGAAATATCCATTCAGTCGTCCACTGTACGTAGATACATTCGGTGTGAAGAATGCTATGTGCACAGCACTAGCGCTTTTCTTCTAGTATATGTCGCCGCTCCCACACGTCTCTTGTCAACCTGCTAACGAAGAAAATGCATACATAAGAGCACTCCAAAGTCATAAGATTGTGTAATTTTAACAGTGTTCTTAATGTGTAATATAAAATATTTAAAGATGTAGCTGCAACTTACAAAAATACGAAATATCCACTCAGTCGTCCACTGTACGTAGACATATAAGGTGTGAAGAATGCTATGTGCACAGCACTAGCGCTTTTCTTCTAGAATATGTCGCCGCTCCCACACGTCTCTTGTCAACCTGCTAACGAAGAACATGCATATATTAGAGCACGCAAAAGTTTCAAGATTGTGCATTTTTCACAAGTATTCTTAACGTGTATTATAAAAGTATTTAAACACGGAGCTGTAACTTACAAAAAATCCAAATATCAATTCAGTCTTCCACTGTACGTAGATACATTCGGTGTCAAGAATGCTATGTGCACAGCACTAGCGCTTTTCTTCTAGAATATGTCGCCGCTCCCACACGTCTCTTGTCAACCTGCTAACGAAGAAAATGCATACATAACAGCACTCCAAAATCATAAGATTGTGTAATTTTCAACAGTGTTCTTAATGTGTAATATAAAAGTATTTAAAGATATAGCTGCAACTTACAAAAATACGAAATATCCACTCAGTCGTCCACTGTACGTAGATACATTAGGTGTGAAGAATGCTATGTGCACACCACTAGCGCTTTTTTCTAGAATATGTCGCCGCTCCCACACGTCTCTTGTCAAGCTGCTAATGAAGAAAATGCATACATAAGAGCACTCCAAAGTCATAAGATTGTGTAATTTTCAACAGTGTTCTTAATGTGTAATATAAAAGTATTTAAAGACGTAGCTGCAACTTACAAAAATACGAAATATCCACTCAGTCGTCCACTGTACGTAGATACATTAGGTGTCAAGAATGCTATGTGCACAGCACTCGATATTTTCTTCTAGAATATGTCGCCGCTCCCACACGTCTCTTGTCAACCTGCTAACGAAGAAAATGCATACATAACAGCACTCCAAAGTCATAAGATTGTGTAATTTTCAACAGTGTTCTTAATGTGTCATATAAAAGTATTTAAAGATGTAGCTGCAACTTCCAAAAATACGGAATATCCACACAGTCGTCCACTGTGCGTAGATACATTCGGTGTGAAGAATGCTATGTGCACAACACCAGCGCTTTTCTTCTAGAATATATCGCCGCTCCCACACATCTCTTATCACCTTGCTAACGAAGAAAATGCATACATAAGAGCACTACAAAGTCATAAGATTGTGAAATTTTCAACAGTGTTCTTAATGTGTAATGTAAAAGTATTTAAAGATGTTGCTGCAACTTACAAAAATACGAAATATCCACTCAGTCGTCCTCGGTACATAGATACATTCGGTGTGAAGAATGCTATGTGCACAGCACTTGCGCTTTTCTTCTAGAATATGTCGCCGCTCCCACACGTCTCTTGTCAACCTGCTAACGAAGAAAATGCATACATAAGAGCACTCCAAAGTCATAAGATTCTGTAATTTTCAACAGTGTTCTTAATGTGTAATATAAAAGTATTTAAAGATGTAGCTGCAACTTACAAAAATACGAAATATCCACTCAGTCGACCACTGAACGTAGATACATTCGGTGTCAAGAATGCTATGTGCACAGCACTAGCGCTTTTCTTCTGGAATATGACGCCGCTCCACACGTCTCTTGTCAACCTGCTATTGAAGAAAATGCATACATAAGAGCACTCCAAAGTCATAAGATTGTGTAATTTTCAACAGTGTTCTTAATGTGTAATATAAAAGTATTTAAACACGGAGCTGTAACTTACAAAAAATCGAAATATCAATTCAGTCTTCCACTGTACGTTGATACATTCGGTGTCAAGAATGCTATGTGCACAGCACTAGCGATAGTCTTCTAGAATATGTCGCCGCTCCCACACGCCTCTTGTCAACCTGCTAACGAAGAAAATACATACATAAGAGCACTGCAAAGTCGTAAGATTGTGTAATTTTCAACAGTGTTCTTAATGTGTAATATAAAGGTATTTAAAGATGTAGCTGCAACTTACAAAAATACGAAATATCCACTCAGTCGTCCACTGTACATAGATACATTAGGTGTCAAGAATGCTATGTGCACAGCACTAGCGCTTTTCTTCTAGAATATGACGCCGCTACACACGTCTCATGTCAACCTGCTAACGAGAAAATGCATACATAAGAGCACTCCAAAGTCATAAGATTGTGTAATTTTCAACAGTGTTCTTAATGTGTAATATAAAAGTATTTAAAGATGTAGCTGCAACTTACAAAAATACGAAATATCCACTCAGTCGTCCACTGTACGTAGATACATTAGGTGTCAA
Source organism: Schistocerca gregaria (assembly GCF_023897955.1). Classification (NCBI taxonomy): domain Eukaryota; kingdom Metazoa; phylum Arthropoda; class Insecta; order Orthoptera; family Acrididae; genus Schistocerca; species Schistocerca gregaria. The sequence continues at coordinate 1,539,476 of NW_026061757.1, read as the reverse complement.
GAATGCAATGCGCACAGCTATAGATATTTTCTTCTAGAATATGTCGCTGCTCCTACACGTGACTTGTCAACCTGCTAACGAAGAACATGCATATATTAGAGCACTCAAAAGTTACAAGATTGTGCATTTTTCATCAGTATTCTTAACGTGTAATATAAAAGAATTTAAACACGGAGCTGTAACTTACAAAAAATCGAAATATCAATTCAGTCTTCCACTGTACGTAGATACATTCGGTGTGAAGAAAGCTATGTGCACTGCACTAGCGCTTTTCTTCTAGAATACGTCGCCGCTCCCACATGTCTCTTGTCAACCTGCTAACGAAGAAAATGCATACATAAGAGCACTCCAAAGTCATAAGATTGTGTAATTTTCAACAGTGTTCTTAATGTGTAATATAAAAGTATTTAAAGATGTAGCTGCAACTTACAAAAATACGAAATATCCACTCAGTCGTCCACTGTACATAGATACATTAGGTGTCAAGAATGCTATGTGCACAGCACTAGTGCTTTTCTTCTAGAATATGACGCCGCTACACACGCCTCTTGTCAACCTGCTAACGAGAAAATGCATACATAAGAGCACTCCAATGTCATAAGATTGTGCAATTATCAACAGTGTTCTTAATGTGTAATATAAAAGTATTTAAGGATGTAACTGCAACTTACATAAAATGCGAAATATCCACTCAGTCGTCCACTGTACGTAGATACATTCGGTGTGAAGAATGCTATGTGCACAGCACTAGCGCTTTTCTTCTAGAATATGTCGCCGCTCCCACACGTCTCTTGTCAACCTGCTAACGACGAAAATGCATACATAAGAGCACTCCAAAGTCATAAGATTGTGCAATTATCAACAGTGTTCTTAATGTGTAATATAAAAGTATTTAAGGATGTAACTGCAACTTACATAAAATGCGAAATATCCACTCAGTCGTCCACTGTACGTAGATACATTCGGTGTGAAGAATGCTATGTGCACAGCACTAGCGCTTTTCTTCTAGAATATGTCGCCGCTCCCACACGTCTCTTGTCAACCTGCTAACGAAGAAAATGCATACATAAGAGCACTCCAAAGTCATAAGATTGTGTAATTTTCAACAGTGTTCTTAATGTGTAATATAAAAGTATTTACAGATGTAGCTGCAACTTACAAAAATGCGAAATATCCACTCAGTCGTCCACTGTACGTAGATACATTAGGTGTCAAGAATGCAATGTGCACAGCACTAGATATTTTCTTCTAGAATATGTCGCTGATCCTACACGTCTCTTGTCAACCTGCTAACGAAGAAAATGCATACATAAGAGCACTCCAAAGTCATAAGATTGTGTAATTTTCAACAGTGTTCTTAATGTGTAATATAAAATATTTAAAGATGTAGCTGCAACTTACAAAAATACGAAATATTCACTCAGTCGTCCACTGTACGTAGATACAGTCGGTGTGAAGAATGCTATGTGCAAAGCACTAGCGCTTTTCTTCTAGAATATGTCGCCGCTCCCACACGTCTCTTGTCAACCTGCTAACCAAGAAAATGCATACATAAGAGCACTCCAAAGTCATAAGATTGTGTAATTTTCAACAGTGTTCTTAATGTGTAATATAAAAGTATTTAAAAATGTAGCTGCAACTTACAAAAATACGAAATATCCACTCAGTCGTCCACTGTACGTAGATACATTAGGTGTCAAAAATGCAATGGGCACAGCACTAGATATTTTCTTCTAGAATATGTCGCTGCTCCTACACGTCTCTTGTCAACCTGCTAACGAAGAACATGCATATATTAGAGCACTCAAAAGTTACAAGATTGTGCATTTTTCATCAGTATTCTTAACGTGTAATATAAAAGTATTTAAACACGGAGCTGTAACTTACAAAAAATCGAAATATCAATTCAGTCTTTCACTGTACGTTGATACATTCGGTGTCAAGAATGCTATGTGCACAGCACTAGCGATAGTCTTCTAGAATATGTCGCCGCTCCCACACGCCTCTTGTCAACCTGCTAACGAAGAAAATGCATACATAAGAGCACTGCAAAGTCGTAAGATTGTGTAATTTTCAACAGTGTTCTTAATGTGTAATATAAAAGTATTTAAACACGGAGCTGTAAATTACAAAAAATCGAAATATCCACTCAGTCGTCCACTGTACGTAGATACAGTCGGTGTGAAGAATGCTATGTGCAAAGCACTAGCGCTTTTCTTCTAGAATATGTCGCCGCTCCCACACGTCTCTTGTCAACCTGCTAACCAAGAAAATGCATACATAAGAGCACTCCAAAGTCATAAGATTGTGTAATTTTCAACAGTGTTCTTAATGTGTAATACAAAAGTATTTAAAAATGTAGCTGCAACTTACAAAAATACGAAATATCCACTCAGTCGTCCACTGTACGTAGATACATTAGGTGTCAAAAATGCAATGGGCACAGCACTAGATATTTTCTTCTAGAATATGTCGCTGCTCCTACACGTCTCTTGTCAAACTGCTAACGAAGAACATGCATATATTAGAGCACTCAAAAGTTACAAGATTGTGCATTTTTCATCAGTATTCTTAACGTGTAATATAAAAGTATTTAAACACGGAGCTGTAACTTACAAAAAATCGAAATATCAATTCAGTCTTCCACTGTACGTTGATACATTCGGTGTCAAGAATGCTATGTGCACAGCACTAGCGCTTTTCTTCTAGAATATGTCGCCGCTCCCACACGTCTCTTGTCAACCTGCTAACGAAGAAAATGCATACATAAGAGCACTGCAAAGTCATAAGATTGTGTAATTTTCAACAGTGTTCTTAATGTGTAATATAAAAGTATTTAAAGATGTAGCTGCAACTTACAAAAATACGAAATATCCACTCAGTCGTCCACTGTACATAGATACATTAGGTGTCAAGAATGCTATGTGCACAGCACTAGCGCTTTTCTTCTAGAATATGACGCCGCTACACACGCCTCTTGTCAACCTGCTAACGAGAAAATGCATACATAAGAGCACTCCAAAGTCATAAGATTGTGTAATTTTCAACAGTGTTCTTAATGTGTAATTTAAAAGTATTTAAAGATGTAGCTGCAACTTACAAAAATACGATATATCCACTCAGTCGTCCACTGTACGTAGATACATTAGGTGTCAAGAATGCAATGCGCACAGCTATAGATATTTTCTTCTAGAATATGTCGCTGCTCCTACACGTGACTTGTCAACCTGCTAACGAAGAACATGCATATATTAGAGCACTCAAAAGTTACAAGATTGTGCATTTTTCATCAGTATTCTTAACGTGTAATATAAAAGAATTTAAACACGGAGCTGTAACTTACAAAAAATCGAAATATCAATTCAGTCTTCCACTGTACGTAGATACATTCGGTGTCAAGAATGCTATGTGCACAACACTAGCGATAGACTTCTAGAATATGTCGCCGCTTCCACACGTCCCTTGTCAACCTGATAATGAATAAAATTCATACATTAGAGCATACCAAAGTCATAAGATTGTGTAATTTTCAACAGTGTTCTTAATGTGTAATATAAAAGTATTTAAAGATGTAGCTGCAACTTACAAAAATACGAAATATCCACTCAGTCGTCCACTGTACTTAGATACATTAGGTGTCAAGAATGCAATGCGCACAGCTATAGATATTTTCTTCTAGAATTTGTCGCTGCTCCTACACATGATTTGTCAACCTGCTAACGAAGAACATGCATATATTAGAGCACTCAAAAGTTACAAGATTGTGCATTTTTCATCAGTATTCTTAACGTGTAATATAAAAGTATTTAAACACGGAGCTGTCACTTACAAAAAATCGAAATATCAATTCAGTCTTCCACTGTACGTAGATACATTCGGTGTGAAGAATGCTATGTGCACAGCACTAGCGCTTTTCTTCTAGAATATGTCGCCGCTCCCACACGTCTCTTGTCAAGCTGCTAATGAAGAAAATGCATACATAAGAGCACTCCAAAGTCATAAGATTGTGTAATTTTCAACAGTGTTCTTAATGTGTAATATAAAAGTATTTAAAGATGTAGCTGCAACTTACAAAAATACGAAATATCCACTCAGTCGTCCACTGTACGTAGATACATTAGGTGTCAAGAATGCAATGCGCACAGCTATAGATATTTTCTTCTAGAATATGTCGCTGATCCTACACGTGACTTGTCAACCTGCTATCGAAGAACATGCATATATTGGAGCACTCAAAAGTTACAAGATTGTGCACTTTTCATCAGTATTCTTAACGTGTAATATAAAGTATTCAAAGACGGAGCTGTAACTTACAAAAAATCGAAATATCAATTCAGTCTTCCACTGTACGTAGATACATTCGGTGTGAAGAAAGCTATGTGCACAGCACTAGCGCTTTTCTTCTAGAATACGTCACCGCTCCCACACGTCTCTTGTCAAACTGCTAACGAAGAAAATGCATACATAAGAGCACTCCAAAGTCATAAGATTGTGTAATTTTCAACAGTGTTCTTAATGTGTAATATAAAAGTATTTAAAGATGTAGCTGCAACTTAACAAAAATACGAAATATCCACTCAGTCGTCCACTGTACGTAGATACATTTGGTGTCAAGAATGCAATGTGCACAGCACTAGATATTTTCTTCTAGAATATGTCGCTGCTCCTACACGTCTCTTGTCAACCTGCTAACGAAGAACATGCATATATTGGAGCACTCAAAAGTTACAAGATTGTGCATTTTTCAGCAGTATTCTTAACGTGTAATATAAAAGTATTTAAACACGGAGCTGTAACTTACAAAAAATCGAAATATCAATTCAGTCTTCCACTGTACGTAGATACATTCGGTGTCAAGAATGCTATGTGCACAGCACTAGCGATAGTCTTCTAGAATATGTCGCCGCTTCCACACGTGCCTTGTCAACCTGATAATGAATAAAATGCATACATTAGAGCATACCAAAGTCATAAGATTGTGTAATTTTCAACAGTGTTCTTAATGTGTAATATAAAAGTATTTAAAGATGTAGCTGCAACTTACAAAAATACGAAATATCCACTCAGTCGTCCACTGTACGTAGGTACATTCAGTGTAGAGAATGCTATGTGCGCAGCACCAGCGCTTTTCTTCTAGAATATGTCGCCGCTCCCACACGTCTCTTGTCAACCTGCTAACGACGAAAATGCATACATAAGAGCACTCCAAAGTCATAAGATTGTGTAATTATCAACAGTGTTCTTAATGTGTAATATAAAAGTATTTAAAGATGTAACTGCAACTTACATAAAATGCGAAATATCCACTCAGTCATCCACTGTACGTAGATACATTCGGAGTGAGGAATGCTATGTGCACAGCACTAGCGCTTTTCTTCTAGAATATGTCGCCGCTCCCACACGTCTCTTGTCAACCTGCTAACGAAGAAAATGCATACATAACAGCACTCCAAAGTCATAAGATTGTGTAATTTTCAACAGTGTTCTTAATGTGTAATATAAAAGTATTTACAGATGTAGTTGCAAGTTACAAAAATGCGAAATATCCACTCAGTCGTCCACTGTACGTAGATACATTAGGTGTCAAGAATGCAATGTGCACAGCACTACATATTTTCTTCTAGAATATGTCGCTGATCCTACACGTCTCTTGTCAACCTGCTAACGAGGAACATGCATATATTAGAGCACTCAAAACTTACCAGATTGTGCATTTTTCATCAGTATTCTTAAGGTGTAATATAAATGTATTTAAACACGGAGCTTTAACTTACAAAAAATCGAAATATCAATTCAGTCTTCCACTGTACGTAGATACATTCGGTGTCAAGAATGCTATGTGCACAGCACTAGCGATAGTCTTAAAGAATATGTCGCCGCTTCCACACGTCCCTTGTCAACCTGATAATGAATAAAATGCATACATTGGAGCATACCAAAGTCATAAGATTGTGTAATTTTCAACAGTGTTCTTAATGTGTAATATAAAAGTATTTAAAGATGTAGCTGCAACTTACAAAAATACGAAATATCCACTCAGTCGTCCACTGTACGTAGGTACATTCAGTGTAGAGAATGCTATGTGCGCAGCACCAGCGCTTTTCTTCTAGAATATGTCGCCGCTCCCACACGTCTCTTGTCAACCTGCTAACCAAGAAAATGCATACTTAAGAGCACTCCAAAGTCATAAGATTGTGTAATTTTCAACAGTGTTCTTAATGTGTAATATAAAAGTATTTACAGATGTAGCTGCAACTTACAAAAATGCGAAATATCCACTCAGTCGTCCACTGTACGTAGATACATTAGGTGTCAACAATGCAATGTGCACAGCACTAGATATTTTCTTCTAGAATATTTCGCTGATCCTACACGTCTCTTGTCAACCTGATAACGAGGAACATGCATATATTAGAGCACTCAAGACTTACAAGATTGTGCATTTTTCATCAGTATTCTTAAAGTGTAATAAAAAAGTATTTAAACACGGAGATGTAACTTACAAAAAATCGAAATATCAATTCAGTCTTCCACTGTACGTAGATACATTCGGTGTGAAGAAAGCTATGTGCACTGCACTAGCGCTTTTCTTCTAGAATACGTCGCCGATCCCACACGTCTCTTGTCAACCTGCTAACTAAGAAAATGCATACATGAGAGCACTCCAAAGTCATAAGATTGTGTAATTTTCAACAGTGTTCTTAATGTGTAATATAAAAGTATTTAAACACGGAGCTGTAACTTACAAAAAATCGAAATATCAATTATGTCTTCCACTGTACGTAGATACAGTCGGTGTGAAGAATGCTATGTGCAAAGCACTAGCGCTTTTCTTCTAGAATATGTCGCCGCTCCCACACGTCTCTTGCCAACCTGCTAACAAAGAAAATGCATACATAAGAGCACTCCAAAGTCATAAGATTGTGTAATTTTCAACAGTGTTCTTAATATGTAATATAAAAGTATTTAAAGATGTAGCTGCAACTTACAAAAATACGAAATATCCACTCAGTCGTCCACTGTACGTATATACATTAGGTGTCAAGAATGCAATGGGCACAGCACTAGATATTTTCTTCTAGATTATGTCGCTGCTCCTACACGTCTCTTGTCAACCTGCTAACAAAGAACATGCTTATATTAGAGCACTCAAAAGTTACAAGATTATGCATTTTTCATCAGTATTCTTAACGTGTAAAATAAAAGTATTTAAACGCGGAGCTGTAACTTACAAAAAATCAAAATATCAATTCAGTCTTCCACTGTACGTAGATACATTCGGTGTCAGGAATGCTATGTGCACAGCACTAGCGATAGTCTTCTAGAATATGTCGCCGCTTCCACACGTCCCTTGTCAACCTGATAATGAATAAAATGCATACATTAGAGCATACCAAAGTCATAAGATTGTGTAATTTTCAACTGTGTTCTTAATGTGTAATATAACAGTATTTAAAGATGTAGCTGCAACTTACAAAAATACGAAATATCCACTCAGTCGTCCACTGTACGTAGATACATTCGGTGTAGAGAATGCTATGTGCGCAGCACTAGAGCTTTTCTTCTAGAATATGTCGCCGCTCCCACACGTCTCTTGTCAACCTGCTAACGAAGAAAATGCATACATAAGAGCACTCCAAAGTCATAAGATTGTGTAATTATCAACAGCGTTCTTAATGTGTAATATAAAAGTATTTAAAGATGTACCTGCAACTCACAAAAATACGAAATATCCAATCAGTCGTCCGCTGTACGTAGATACATTCGGTGTGAAGAATGCTATGTGCACAGCACTAGCGCTTTTCTTCTAGAATATGACGCCGCTACACACGTCTCTTGTCAACCTGCTAACGAAGAAAATGCATACATAAGAGCACTCCAAAGTCATAAGATTGTGTAATTTTCAACAGTGTTCTTAATGTGTAATATAAAAGTATTTAAATATGTAGCTGCAATTTACAAAAATACGAAATATCCACTCAGTCGTCCACTGTACGTAGATACATTCGGTGTCAAGAATGCTATGTGCACAGCACTAGCGTTTTTCTTCTAGAATATGACGCCGCTCCACACGTCTCTTGTCAACCTGCTAACGAAGAAAACGCATACACAAGAGCACTCCAAAGTCATAAGGTTATGTAATTTTCAACAGTGTTCTTAATATGTAATATAAAAGTATTTAAAGATGTAGCTGCAACTTACAAAAATACGAAATATCCACTCAGTCGTCCACTGTACGTAGATACATTCGGTGTCAAGAATGCTATGTGCACAGCACTAGCGCTTTTCTCCTAGAATATGTCGCCGCTCCCACACGTCTCTTGTCAACCTGCTAACGAAGAAAATGCATACATAAGAGCACCCCAGAGTCATAAGATTGTGTAATTTTCAACAGTGTTCTTAATGTGTAATATAAAAGTATTTAAAGATGTAGCTGCAACTTACAAAAATACGAAATATCCACTCAGTCGTCCACTGTACGTAGATACATTCGGTGTGAAGAATGCTATGTGCACAGCACTAGCGCTTTTCTTCTAGAATATGTCGCCGCTCCCACACGTCTCTAGTCAACCTGCTAACGAAGAAAATGCATACATAAGACCACTCCAAAGTCATAAGATTGTGTAATTTTCAACAGTGTTCTTAATGTGTAATATAAAAGTATTTAAAGATGTAGCTGCAACTTACAAAAATACGAAATGTCCACTCAGTCGTCCACTTTACGTAGATACATTCGGTGTGAAGAATGCTATGTGCACAGCACTAGCGCTTTTCTTCTAGAATATGTCGCCGCTCCCACACGTCTCTTGTCAACCTGCTAACAAAGAACATGCATATATTAGAGCACTCAAAAGTTACAAGATTGTGCATTTTTCATCAGTATTCTTAACGTGTAATATAAAAGTATTTAAACACGGAGCTGTAACTTACAAAAAATCGAAATATCAATTCAGTCTTCCACTGTACGTAGATACATTCGGTGTCAAGAATGCTATGTGCACAGCACTAGCGATTTTCTTCTAGAGTATGTCGCCGCTCCCACACGTCTCTTCTCAACCTGATAACGACGAAAATGCATACATTAGACCACTCCCAACTCACAAAATTGTGTGTCTTTCATCAGTATTCCTAATGTGTGTTATAAAAGATTTTAAAAGTGGAGCTGTAAGTTAGAAAAAACTGAAATATCCATTGAGTCATCAACTGTACATAGATACATTCGGTGTGAAGAATGCTATGTGCACAGCACTAGCGATTTTCTTCTAGAATATGTGGCCGCTTCCACTCCTCGCTTGTGAACCTTCTAGCGAAAGAAACAACATAAATTTGTGTTCTCTACAGTATCTGAAATCTGTAATTTTCATCTGAATTCGTGAAGCATTGTAATTAATTTCTGTAACATCTAGATATCACTTAGCAAATGAAAATGGGATTCATTCGTTTATCCATTAAACGTAGATTATATTCGAGTGGGAATATGGTGGGTGTAAAGTACTAGCAACGTCTTGTAGAATATGTCGCCGTTCACACATTTCTTATATAAACTTCTTTACGAAATAATTGACATACATTAGTACCCTCTACAGTATTTAAACTCTCTAAATTTTATTTGCATGTGTAAAGCATTATATAAAAAAATTCAAAGATCGAACTATTACTTATGAAAGGAAAGTAATATTTACTCAGTGATCCGTTGTACGGACATAAATTTGGTGTGGGAAAATGCTATATGCACAGCACAATTCTCCATTCACCGGGCCGGTCGGAGCTGCCGTGCGGTTCTGGGCGCTACATTCTGGAACCGAGTGACCGCTATTGTCGCAGGTTCGAATCCTGCCTCGGTCATGGATGTGTGTGATGTTCTTAGGTTATTTAGGTTTAATTAGTTGTAAGTTCTAGGCGACTGATGACCTCAGAAGTTAAGTAGCATAGTGCTCAGAGCCATTTTCCCATTCTTCGAAACAAGAGATTACTGTAAACACGGCAAATTGCGTGATCACAGCGCTGCCGTCGAGAGGTGTACAAGGCAGTGCGTCCGAAATTAAAAAAAATAAAATAGTGTTTTTTTTTATATTTTGGCACCTGAACATGATAAAGTGATCCTAGAACTACATTCTGACATCTTTTTTTTACATTACATTAAAATTTATTCTCACTGAAAAAGAGAAATATTTAAGCGTTGAGGGAAAATTGGTTTTTCGCGTTACTGTATATTTATCACGCCATATCTCCTACACAGCGTTTCGCACAGAAAAATAATTTTATAATTGCCTTGAGTACTAATGTTGATGACGCCTGCAAATTTTGTGCCCAATAGAGTCAGTAATAGTGAAGTAATAAATTAAAATCTCACGTCTGATGCAGAGCATTTACCAAATCATCATCCGAAATATAGTAAGCGACAAACTTTTCCCCTTTAAAGTTTTTTCTGGGGGTGTAAGCGAATAATGTTTCAGAAAGGTGTGACTTTAATTTTGTAGTTTGTTCGAATGCGATGGGTGCAACCGGTTGTCCTTTATGAGTGAAGCATTGTGCGGTTCGCAGGCGCGGCGCTCTGTCGGTATGGCAGTCTCAGTTGCAGGTGTGAGCACGTTAGTGGGAGTTGTACAGCGGCGATTTCAGGATATCATAAGTTCATCTGTAAAGACGCTTGAAAGACTAGTTGTTGATTATTAGGGCAAGTATATGTGTTTGTAGTCACGCTGAGCATTCACTGTTTATGTGCGCACCCAATACAATCGCATGGTTTCTTGTTTTATATATTCACTTATTTCATTAGCATCACATATGGCTGACCTCATTATGTCATCCACGGATTCAGCGAGCGAGGTCGACGTGTCAGTTTTGAGTCTACGAAAGAAGCGAGCAAAGAAGAAATCATTAAGTTCTTCAGAGAAGCATATGGTGCTTAATGTGTATAAAACGGAACTGTTACATCCAGAGCAGTCGGTGAGTGACATTGTTTCGAAAACATCTGCAGCTACAGGTGTTGGACGCTATTCAGTGTATCATGTGATAATTGAGTACAAGGCCACACAGTTTTTGAAGTCTCCCAAGAAAAGAAAATTACAACAGAATCTTTCTGAAAGTGTTGATGACTTCGATAGAAATGCGATACGACGGAAAGTAAAACAACTGACAAAGTGTTTACAGTCGTGAACGAAGATGCAGATCTGGGCAATTTTCGGACAACTACATTTTATAAGTTATTGAGAGAAATGAGTTTCAAATATGTCAGGCCTGGGCGCGATAGCATGTTAATAGACAGGGATGACATTTTATGGAGGCGGCGTTATGTTCGAACCATTAAACGATTGAGAGATGAAGGCAGACCCATTTACTATTTGGACGAGACGTGGGTGATCGTAAGACAAACCCGAAGTTACGTCTGGATAGATGACACTATAAATTCCTCAAAACAAGCGTTTCTGGCCGGATTATCCACCGGAAGCAAGGGCCCATCAGGTAAAGGGAAACGTTTGACTGTCGCACACATTGGCAACAAAGCAGGGTTCGTTGAAGGATATTTGTGGACTTCCGAATCCAAGAAATGTGATTATCAAGAGGAGATGTGCGCCGATACCTTCGAGAAGTGGTTTCAAGATGTTCTTCCTCGGCTTAAGGAAAATGCAGTTATTGTTCTTGATAACGCGCCGTAACATTCTTAAGCACGAAATATCAGTGTGGCTAAAATCTAAAAACATCGATTTCGAAGACGATATGTTGAAGAAAAAACTTTTAGATATAGTTAAAAATCACAGAACAGTGCACAACGAATACGCAGTAGATGAAATGGCGAAGAATGCAGGGAAAACTGTTCTCAGAATTCCTCTGTAACACTGTGAATTAAACGCCATCGAGTTAGTGTAGGCCAGAATCAAAGGCTATGCCACAGCGAAAAACAAAACATACAAAATGCCAGAAGTTAAAGTACTGCTAGAAGAGGCAGTAAGAACGTTGACTGCAAGGGATAGGGAACAATTGCGTCCTCCATGTCGTAGAAAAAGTGGGAACACAAATGTGGAAATTAGACTGCATTATAGAGGAGATAGAGGAGCTGTTCGTTATAAACCTCAATGAAAACGGTTCAAGTTCGACAGAGTGAACCTTGTTTCGTCCTTTATCATTATTATTACTGGTATTGTTATTAAAATTAACAATTAATTGTGTTTGAATGGAGCATTTTGTTAGCAACCTGAATGAAAAAATATCTGCTTCGACAAAATGAGCTCCGTTTAACATTATTTTAACATTGTTGTTAAATTTATTTCGTACATTGTTGCCCAGGTTTCTCACGGTCCGCTGTGACAGCTCGGCAGCCAGCCGAACGCCGCCAGCTGCAAAGCGTGCGCCAAGAATTTTCCACACCGCTACGTATCCCGTGAACACCTAATGCTTTTTCTCTGGAAACGAACGTAGACGCTCACATGACACTGTTTATGTTTCGTCCCAGCTCTCGGTGAATAGACTTTAGCCATTTTCTTGTAGAATAAATCGACGCTTCCACACATTCCTCATCAACCGGCTAACAAAAGAAAAATCTTAACTGAATACTCTCCATATTTACCAAAATCCGTAATTTTTGTCTGAATTCGTAGACCCTAGCATAAACATATTCAAACATCGAGTTACTACCTACCAAAAGAAAAAAAATATTCACTAAGTTATCCATTGCACGTAGATTAATTTGGTGTGGGAATATACTGTGTGCACAGCACTAGCGATTATCTTGTAGAATAAGTCGCCAATTCCACACATTCCATATGAACCTGCTAACGAAAGAAAAGACATAAATGAATACTTTCCAAATTTGCCAAAATCCATAATTTTCATCAATATTCGTAATTGTGTCATATAAAAATATTCAAACATCAAGCTGTTACTTACAAAAAAGATAAATATTCACTCAGTTATCCATTGCATGTAGATTAGTCTAGTGTGGGAAAATGTTATGTGCACAGCACTAGTGTTTTCTTGTTGGAATATGTTGCCGCTTCCACACATTTAATATGAACCTGCCAACGAAAGAAAAGATGTAAATTAATACTCTCCACGTTTACCAAAATCTGTAATTTTTATCTGAGTCCGTAAAAGTTAATATAAACATATTAGAACATCGAGCTATTACGCACCAAAAGAAAGAAAAATTCTCTCATTTATCGGCTGTGTGGTGATAAATTTGGTGTGGGGAATATGCTATGTGTGCAGATAATGGATTTGCATGTAGAATATATTCCCATTTAACTGATCTTGTCTGAACCTGCTACTGATAGAAAAGACATATTTTAATGTTTTATAGAGTATCGAAATTTGTAACTGTTATCTGAATACATAATGCATAAGAAGAAATATTCAAACACCAAGCTATCACTTACCAAACGAAAGAAATATTCATTCAGTTGGCAGTTTCAAGTAGATAAATTTGATGTGGGGAATATGCTTTCTGCAAAGAGAAATTCGTTAGCTATTAATGGATCCCATATGAGCTGGCTAATGAAAATAAAGACAAACTTAGTACAACATAGATTTTCTGAAATCTGTAGTTTTAATCTGAATACCTAAAGCATAGTATCAAACATTCAAACACCCAGATATTACTTACTAACGAACGAAATGTAGACTCGGTTCCGGACACTACCGAGCTAAATTTGGTGTGTTGAATATGCTTTGTGCAGAGAGACGGGATTCACTGGTAGAATATATCTCATGTTGTGTGAACCTGGTAATCTAAGAAAAGACGAAAGTTAGTACTATGCAGAGTACGAAAATCTGTAATTTTCATCTGAATACGTAAAATATAGTATGAAATATTCAACCACCATGAGGTATTACTTTCCAAACGAAAGAAATATTTACTCAGTTATCCATTAAACGTTGGTAAATTTGGTGTGGTGAATACGCTTTCAGCACAGCATAAGGGATTAGCCAGTAGAATACATACCTGCTTTAACGCATGCTGTGTGAGGCTGCTTATAAAAGAAAAGACATAAATTAGTCAATGGAGGGTTTCCGAAATCTGTAATCTGAGTTTGGTGGGATTTTATAGCAGAATAAATCGTAGTTTCAGTAAGTCCCTGATGGACTGGCTAATGAAAGTAAAGAGAAAAATTATTAATATGTTCAGCACATGAAATCTGTAACTTTCACTGGAATAAGCAAACTCTGACTTCCAATAATGAATCCATAAGCAGTTTGTTATGAAGACAAAGACATATAATTTCAGTTTCCAATACCCAAATTTAAATCTAATGTGGGGGACTTCTTATATGCAATGGAAAATGAATTCGATGGCAGAGTCAGTTTAACACATCTCACACTAACGCCATAAAGAAGGATAAAAGAAAAGACCTGTTATTTTGTTCATTATACTGAATCTGTGATCTTTATATTAATAAGAAAACGTAATTTCAGATATTCTAACCCCATGTATTTTTTTACCGAACAAATATATGTCAGCTTTTGACATTCAGGGAAAATCTTCACATGGGGCGCTGAAGTGAGAAATAGCAAGTTCCCTCAACCCCCACAACCCCCCGGGGAGGGGGGGGGGTCTTTTTGAAGAGCTTTGTAGTAACAAGAAACATTCCACATGTAATCTACCCAAATCTGTTCTTGTACATATGTTAGATCTCTTAACAGACATCTTCCTTCCTAAATTTCTACAGTCGATATGTTTTCTTACCCCTTTGTCCACATGGTGGCTTTAGGATCTACAGGGGGTTCAAATTTATACGTAGAGGTCGTTAACAAGTACTAACAGCGTTGGTACTTAGCTTCTATGCACGGTTTAGTTATTGTATTCATAGTATATCTTTGCTGCGTTAAGTCTAGGAGTGTTTCCACTGAGGGTTCCTTGGCTTTCTTTATGTTAGTATGAGACTAATTGGTTTGTATGGTAACATGTGGTATTTTGTCTTTAGAGAAAAAGATTTATTTTAGTTTGTGCACGTGACTATTTAATAAATCTTCTCACATTTAACACTGTTACGCCAATATAAAATGAAACATTGCCTTTTAGCAAATTTACACTCAAGCGTCTTCCATCACATCTGTATCACCACCTCACTCCAAGAGTAAATATCTCTGGAGTGAGCATTCACATGCGCAGAACAGATTTTGTGTTGTCAACATACATTGCCGGCCTGGCCACGCGTTCTCGGGACGTCGTGTGTTTGTCTTTATAGCGCCCTGTATATTTCGAATGTCACTACATCCCTAGTACAGACGGATTCTTTTTGTACATGTCGTGAAATATTTATATTTGTTGCGCAGACATTTTAACAGTATCCATTTGATACCGGGAATAAACCAGCTAGGTAACTTTTAACGGCAAGTGATATTGCGTTCTGCTTCTTTGCGATAGGTGTCACAGTTCAGATGCACTCGATTTTTGGTAGTTTTCGGTATGATACGGCACTTTATAGTATTACAGAGCCTGACGTACATTTATGCAGTGATAGTCTTGCAAAACGACAGGACAGTACGCTTTTGCAAGTGTCCGAAAAACACCGAATTTGCCACACATTAGCGTTTGTATCTCTGCTAATTAGCCCTCTTTTCTGCTATTTCTGCGTATTTATTTTCTCGTCTATGCCACATAAAACACAATTTTTCTTACCGGTGACACTTAGAAGTGTTTATTTAACGCATTTTACGTACTTGCTCCCTGTTTATTAAATAAATAGTAGACTCAGTAAGAAGGGGGAAAAAAGGCGATCGGAGAATAAATGTACCTTAAATCAAATACAGTTTGTCATGTAACAGTCAACCCATATCACCATTAGGGGAAGTGGAAAGTGACACAAATGAAAGAGTTTAGGGACATGTTTACTAATATTTTACGCTTCTTAATCAAATGGTGAAGTAAATAAATTGATGGCAAAATAGACCAAAGAAGATGAATATGTACTTTCATTATCTACACTATTGTGTTTCTTATTTGATTTGTGCAGAAAATGTATTTAAGTTAAATGCAGAAATTGGTAGTAGATGCAGTGGAAATTTTTAAATAGTTGGTATACCATCTACCTTCAGCCACATACGTCCAAATTTTTCTCTGTCCAAACATTCCTCTTCAAAGTGTTTTGAACATACTTTTGGAATATTTTGTGGGGACAAAATTACTCCTCCTTATGTTCTGGAGCCACATATTTACTCGTTGTTCATCCTTCGGCAAACTAAAATATAAATCACACATTATCTTTCTCCATGTCCTAGACACACTTAACATGGTCTCCTACCGTAACTTTATAGTAAACAAAAAGTTTTGGACACACATATTATACGAAGACAATTACAGACCCCCACTCCTGTCTTTCAAATCTATATACATAATCGACAAATCACTGATAAATGTATGGAGGATAGTATTTGCTGAAACAACTAACCATTCCCTTTCCTGTTCCACTAGCAAATTTACGAGAGAAAGCGATTGTTTGTAAGCTTTTGTACGAGCCGTAATATCTATTATACAGTCATAAAATCGTAGAAAAATAGGTCTACAGAATCAAGCCTTAATTATAATGCGTCTCGAAATTTTTAAACATAGTACCCGTGAAAAATTAGTATCTCTCCTTTCACATATTTTTCTTTACATCCGTAGCAACAACAGTAATTCACCATCGCAATTACACTATCAACAAGCGGTGAAAACACAACAAAAACTCTTGATATTATAAACTTCAAACTCTGCGGAAAGCACACAGGCAGAGCAAAGTCCCTAAACACGTGACAATCCTGGTTTAATGTTGACAACATGCTCAGAACGCAATGCTCACTCCAGAGATATTTACTCTATGGCTCACCCAACCGACGCTAGTGATAAAAGACCCTGAACCACTTGTTCCAAAGATCCATCTCCTCCCCAGATGACCAAAGATAACAGTCTCTTCGAGAAGTTAAACTCGAAACCAAAGACAATATTTACGCAAAATATTAATGTAAAACATTACAGAAATAAATAATTTTACATTCTCATAATTACTAATTTGTTTCGGGCCATTAGTTTAAATAACAGCGGAATGCACAGAGAAGGATAGCTAACGTTTTCTGCTTGCTTCAAGGTTACGCTAAATGTTGTATTCAATGTGCATTGGAAACTATTATGTGCGACTCAATAGTCATAAGTTGTAGACACCATTGCCACGTAAGCAAGGTTAAAGTGTATAGAGATAAATATATGGAATCTGACAGTGTTCAAATAAGACTTTGGAGTATCGGTTACTTCAAAACTATTTATCGTATTGAGTATTACTATTCTAGTTTAGGGTTGAAGGTGACGTTCTCTTATAGTCTAACAGTTACTTTTACAGATATAAAAGTTGTCACAACTTTTGCACCCTGTTATGTAAATGAAAAGAGTAAATAAGCCCATGTAAGAGTGTCGTATATTTTCAAGCTGATCTATGTTCTTGTGTGTTCAGTTAAGCTGGTATCAGAATTATTTGCCCAACAAAGAAAATGACACGTTCGTCTTGGTTCTCACTTCACCGTTCCCTGCGACTGTCGGTGGCATTTCTGCCTACACGTGTCCAGTTTAGTTGAGGTTATATGGTTAACTTAATAAAGCCATACAAGGCCGTTCAGTCTGTTGTTTTGTGTAGTGTTTCTTCTTACACTGTTTTCCGTAGCATGAGAGAAGAATACCACCTGTTTTATTTACTGTGCATCTGTTTCGAAACGAGAGGCGTCAAAAGTAAGAAAAAGCTTGTAAATTTTGATAAGTTTCAGCAAGGAACAGAAAAGTAAGTGTCATACTCTTCCAAAAAAATGCTCGAAAGACTTTAGTGCATAATGCATGTCGACGTGAATATAAAAATCAACGTTACCGCAAACATACTAATTAACAGGAAAACCGCACAGGTAAGCAATAGAAGTTTACGATCGGTTTCATATTATTCATTCAGTGTAAAAAAAGATAATTTTATATGTGCTGAAATATGTGATTTAGATTTAGGAAAAAAATCACACCAAAAGCGTCACCGAATATTTGAGGTTCGTTTTTTAACTCTGAAACACACACTGCTTGAGAAACTAGAGAAACGGGATGGTGATTTCGGTAGAAAGGTTGCAGAACGCCACAACAGTACTGTATTTTGAATTTAGTAGCAGCGGAAGTCCGTTGTTTTCCACGAAGTAAGCAGTTTTGTAGATTGTTTAGAGGAATGTCTATTTTTACTGCTCGATTTACTGCGGAAAATCAATGTGTCATCCAGAAGGAGATACACTGCCGATAAGAAATTTGAAAAACAAACTGGCTGAACACTACGGTGCTGCTTATACAGATACCATTGTCTTGACTGAGAATGTTGACGTAACGGTTTCTGAAAATTTACAAGAATTTATAACGGTTCTGATTGTCTGGAAGAACATATTAGTGAACATTCCCACTTGAGAAAACGTACAGCAATATCCCAAACGTTTATGTCAGCTACGAGGCCTCGTTCATTCACCTCCTCATTGCAACATGGGGCTTGCAGTGTACTTGTTTTCTAAAATGGGATCAAATAACATCGTTGAAACTGTCTCTAATATGCGTTTCTGCTCTTCCTATTGTAGCGTGAATATCAGATTTCAGCGTCTAAATGTACTTGTGTTTCAGGCAAGCAATGCTGTCATAGTTTCTCGTTCGTCATATACTGCTGACGCAGTAAGCTTCCACTCCTGCTGAGTACATCTACAGTTGTAGCCGAGGTTGCAGCACAGCTTGGAGCCCAGAAAATGGGCTTCCCGTGAATGAAACTAGTCCCCATGTGCAATTTAAGTGAAACGACCGCCGCTCCACACAGTATACGTGTATTACTACAGAACAGCTTGGAGCCCAGAAAAGGGGCTTGCCGTGAATCAAACTAGTCCCCATGTGCAATTTACGTGAAACGACCGCAGCTCATCAGAGGATACGTGTATTTCTAATGATTTCACACGGAACGATGTGGAAGAAAATGCAAGTGTATGAGGGCTGACTTAAGCTGTGCAACAATGTGTAAAAGCTGTCGAGGACGAACTGCGTTAACGTACTCCCAGTGATTTGCCAGAAAATTTGGAGGATGGTTTTCAATAAATAATTGTATATGTTCAATACATATTGTGGAATTTTAGTTGTGAAGTTGTTGCAAATATGATGATTTTAAACGTCTTATAAAGACTGTTACGTTTGATGAATTCGATACTAATTCTTCTTTCTCACGACCAATGATTTAGATCGTAATATAAATACACTCCTGGAAATTGAAATAAGAACACCGTGAATTCATTGTCCCAGGAAGGGGAAACTTTATTGACACATTCCTGGGGTCAGATACATCACATGATCACACTGACAGAACCACAGGCACATAGACACAGGCAACAGAGCATGCACAATGTCGCCACTAGTACAGTGTATCTCCACCTTTCGCAGCAATGCAGGCTACTATTCTCCCATGGAGACGATCGTAGAGATTCTGGATGTAGTCCTGTGGAACGGCTTGCCATGCCATTTCCACCTGGCGCCTCAGTTGGACCAGCGTTCGTGCTGGACGTGCAGACCGCGTGAGACGACGCTTCATCCAGTCCCAAACATGCTCAATGGGGGACAGATCCGGAGATCTTGCTGTCCATGGTAGTTGACTTACACCTTCTAGAGCACGTTGGGTGGCACGGGATACATGCGGACGTGCATTGTCCTGTTGGAACAGCAAGTTCCCTTGCCGGTCTAGGAATGGTAGAACGATGGGTTCGATGACGGTTTGGATGTACCGTGCACTATTCAGTGTTCCCTCGACGATCACCAGAGGTGTACGGCCAGTGTAGGAGATCGCTCCCCACACCATGATGCCGGGTGTTGGCCCTGTGTGCCTCGGTCGTATGCAGTCCTGATTGTGGCGCTCACCTGCACGGCGCCAAACACGCATACGACCATCATTGGCACCAAGGCAGAAGCGACTCTAATCGCTGAAGACGACACGTCTCCATTCGTCCCTCCATTCACGCCTGTCGCGACACCACTGGAGGCGGTCTGCACGGTGTTGGGGCGTGAGCGGAAGACGGCCTAACGGTGTGCGGGACCGTAGCCCAGCTTCATGGAGACGGTTGCGAATGGTCCTCGCCGATACCCCAGGAGCAACAGTATCCCTAATTTGCTGGGAATTGGCGGTGCGGTCCCCAACGGCACTGCGTAGGATCCTACGGTCTTGGCGTGCATCCGTGCGTCGCTGCGGTCCGGTCCCAGGTCGACGGGCACGTGCACCTTCCGCCGACCACTGGCGACAACATCGATGTACTGTGGAGACCTCACACCCCACGTGTTGAGCAATTCGGCGGTACGTCCACCCGGACTCCCGCATGCCCACTATACGCCCTCGCTCAAAGTCCGTCAACTGCACATACGGTTCACGTCCACGCTGTCGCGTCATGCTACCAGTGTTAAAGACTGCGATGGAGCTCCGTATGCCACGGCAAACTGGCTGACACTGACGGCGGCGGTGCACAAATGCTGCGCAGCTAGCGCTATTCGACGGCCAACACCGCGGGTCCTGGTGTGTCCGCTGTGCCGTGCGTGATATCATTGCTTGTACAGCCCTCTCGCAGTGTCCGGAGCAAGTATGGTGGGTCTGACACACCGGTGTCAATGTGTTCTTTTTCCATTTCCAGGAGTGTATGTAGGTGCCACCATTGCTGAGTGGATAGTACTGCTGACTACCATTCAGAGGACCCTGGCTCGATTCCCGCTTGGGTCGAACGTTGTTTCCGGTTAGGGACTGGGCGTCGTGTTGACGTTATCACCATTTCAACATCATCGAGGAGCAAGTCGCCGATGTGGCATCAAATAAAAAGACTTGCACTAAGCAGCTGGAAAACCGGCCACACGATCACTTCATACTACTTTCAGTACCGTGCGTAACACTGAGCAACACAATGTACAGCAGAATTGTTCTGAATCAATAAAAGTCAGTTTTAAAAGGAATTTCACTCTCTCGTTTTTTATCTTCACATTTTAGTATTGAAGTGTATATGTTAAACACATCTTTCTACACGTAAAAAAAGCAAGTGGTTGTGCAGAAGCAAAGGAAAAAAACTGAAAATTATGCCAAACTCATAGAATAATTAATATTTACTCTTCCAAATATAATTTTTCGAAAACTGGCTTCCTTGCTTAAAGATGGGCATGACCTCCTTTAAGAAGAATTTAAGTACATATATTTTCATCGTAATAGACTTCGGAAAGTGAACTGTTTTTAGTAAAAATGGAAAAAGGTAAAAGAATGTATTAAGGGTCGGCCCGAGGCGAATGTTCACCTGCTCTGGGCAGGGGGGATGGGTGGGAACTTTTCTGTTTCTTACTGCTGCATCCCCTATGAGTGTTTCCCAGTATTTCAAAACTTTATAAATTATTTTCCCAGTTTTCCTAATTTGCCTGGGGTAACATGTATCTAGGCAAGGATGAAAAAACAATGGTTCAAGCATAGACCCCTACAGCAAAAACTGCTCGTCAGAATTTGGTACATTATTTTTCCCAGACAGTGTAACAGACAGCACTGTAAAACACACAAACGAAGAACTAGATGAATGACAGAAGCTTACTTTCAAATTTCTCGAGACTGCGCACATACAGATAGTGAAGAATTATTTGCTTCTCTTGGTGTTTTATACGCCGCTGGAGTGAAAAGTACACAGTATCTCAGTTCGGATGATTATGGAACATTGATACTGTCAAGAAGTCTAGGAGGGCGCAGAAGAAGGACGCAGATAATGTGACGCCAATTAAATATTTTATGAGTTAGTAGATGTGCAGGAAGATTGACAGCAATAGTCGAGAAGTTGAAAGAATTTTGTGAAGGTTGCGATGTCAGATAGTACATTCCAATTAAGTCGGCAAAATACGGTATAAAAGATTGCGCAATCTGCGATGGTATAATTTTTACACCCTAAATATGGAAGTATATGCAGATAAACAACCTGCCGGTCCACGCCAAATACCCAGTGATGCAGGGAACGCCGTGTTACTACTAATTAGACGCACTGACAACACAGACAGAGACGTGGCGATGATGGACAACTATTTTGTAGCTATACGAGTCCCGAACGAATTGAAGCTAATCACTGACTCACAGTAATAGGTACCCTGAGGAAGAATAAGAGAGAAACTCTGTAAGATCTGCTGTCAGTAAAGTGTTGACATGTATTTACGCATTGGGAGAGAAATCAAGTGGCAGCTGCTTTGCCGGTATGTACCATGTGCAGCGACGATAGTTTAGACGCTTACGTGGCAAAGTGAATAAGCCTGTAGTGGTAACATTCTACAGTCTCCGAAGAAGAGGCGTAGATGTTATTTGCCTGAAATGGTAATATTCTACTTCAAAAGTAAGCAACTGCTGGCTCATTACTCTGCCTTTAAGTTTGCTTCAGACTGGAGCAATCAATGCTCATAAGTATAATATACGAGATGAATACAAGTGATCTTAATGCCACGGAGAATATTCCCTACAGAAGTGAGTATGGCGCATATAAAACATATGACCAAACATACATCGATTTCTAGCATACCAAGCCACTTCAAGAAGACAGAGAAAGGTTTTGTAGACATCCACAACCTACTCACTGCAGAAGGAGCAACTGAATCAAGAGAAAAAGCAAAAAGTCACTACTCCCCTAAAGAGAAAAATAGATACAAACAGCATTGCTGCCATCTTCGTTCCAGTCATTCAGTGAGTAGCGTCACCCTGGTCTACCCTCTTAAGCTCACCCAGAAAACAAAGTACCAGGAAACACGGCACGGTGCGCACACTGATTTAGGCATTCGGTCAAATATATTTTATTTTTATTTACTTCTTATGTATTTTTTATTTTTGTATTAAGTATTTTAAAAAGTAAAAAATTTGCACCCAGAGGACACTACAAGACATCGAAGAAGGGTCATCGCAGAGTGCGGGGGCGGTTGATGAGAGCTCTAAACGCCACGTTGTCAGCCTAGAACAAAGTTTCAAAAACTATTTTGAAACTGATGATATTTTCTGACGTAGTACGTAGGGATGGTTTTAAAACAAACTTATTGTAACAAAATGGTCGCACTCTAAAATAAAAGTATTTTTACCGACTGAAATGCCGTTATAAAAACTTGAAAAAAATCAAAATTAAAATATATAGCAAAAATCGTACGCACTACAGTAAAAAAAACCGCCATCTCATAAGTCAGACAAAGGTATAATGTGATTGCATATGTATCTTCTGTGAACTTGATAAATATTGTTTTGAAGAAACAAGCGTTCAAATTTTCAACTCGTGTGTTTTTTAATGTGAAACTGGACAAACCTTTAAACGGAAACGCCAGCACAGTATTGCAAGCCTTTCTTTCACCGATGTCGAAACAGTTCCATTTTGATGAAATTATATCGAGTAACTGGCATCCGCTTACCAATGGAATGGTTTTTTGCACGACTGGGATTGTTTTTCGAACTTCTTCTATCTGCATAAACACGTTTTTCATTTTCAAAAAAAGGTAAGAAAAAGAAACGAAACAACGAGTTTAGCGGACGCGAGACAAGCACGTATTGTCGGACTGTTTACTATAAAAGAAGAGAGGTCACTTAGAGAAGAGTATTTTAGTTGACACTAATGCCCTCTACGACACTGTGCGAAAGTAACTGGACCACTATTACGCCGGTAACTAATACAGCATTGCATCGGTTGCATTCGAGCGCTCGTATTCGCCAGATCCTCATACAGTAAATCGCTGTTTTAATATTTTTTCACATGTATGGAACACTCCACTATGACTGAATCTTAAAAACAGACTCTCTAGGGAATATTTTTGTAATTGTAAATTAGGCTACAAAATTTTGCCCTAGTGTATCACCTCAATCGGAGATAAAACGAGGATGTGATGTTTACGTATGACGAAAGAAATTTCGTGAGCTGAACGCACAGCCTGACGTAACACATACGTACACTCAGGTGATAAAAGTAACAGGATACGTTCTAATATCGTCTCAGGTTTCCCTTTGCTCGGCGTGATGCAGCAACTCAGCGTGGCATGGACTCAAAAGTCGTTGACAGTCCCCCTGCAGAAATACTGTAGCACGCTGCCTCTACAGCCGTCCATAACAACGGAACTGTGCACGAACTGACCTCTGGTTCTTGTCCCATAAATGTTCGATGGGATTCTGGTCGGGTGACCTAATCATTCCTGAATCTTCTTCGAAGCAGTCGTGAACAACTGTGGCTCAGTGACATGGCGGATTGTCATCAATAAAAATTCCATCATTGTTTACGGACGTGACGTCCATGAACGGCTGCAAGTGGTCCCCAAGTAGCCGAACTTATCCAGGTCCAGTCAATGATCGGTTCAGTTGGACCAGATGACCCAGTCTGTTCCACGTAAACACAGCCGACACCGTTATGGAGCCACCACCAGTTTGCACACTGCCTTGTTGACAACTTGGGTCCATGGCTTCGTGTTGTCTGCTCCACACGGCGAAATCTACCTTCAGATCTCAAAAAACTGAAATCGAAACTCATCTGACCCGGTCACTGTTTTCCAGTAGTCTAGAGCCCTACCGATTTGATCTCGAGCCCAGGAGGGGCGCTCCGGCTATGTCGTGCTGCCAGCACTGTTCTAACAGATACGGTCTCCGTACGTCACACAGTGATTTCTGAGGTTTTTTTATTTTTTGTGGTTTTAGGGCGTACAACTACAGTGGTCATTAGCGCCCAGACTAAGTTATGAATGCACTGCGAGGCACAACGTCAAAACAGCAACTAAAAAGGACAACATTATAAAAGGCACATTAACAGGCAAGGGATGAAAAGAAAACAGCATAATCAAATGTCCTTAGACAGGTGTGTCAAGTGGATAAAACGAAGAATGCGCAGTGCATTAAAATTCGGACAGGGCGTTAAAATGTGGCCACTGTCAGTAATTGCCCACACGGACAGAACGGCGCCGGCGCAGCCGTCAGCAGATGGCGATGGCTGAACCGGCAGTGTCCAATTCGTAACTGGGCCAAAACGACCTCCTCCCGCCGAGAACGGCGTGAAGAGGTCGTCCAAGCCGAGGGGGGAGGTTTCAAGGCCCGAAGCTTGTCTGCTGTAAGTGTAGACCAATGGGCATGTCAGAGCGATAGAATGCGCTGACAAATGACCCTGCTAAAATCAGATGATTGCACACAACAAGAAGCTGTCTGAGGCTGGAGGACCGCAGCCTTGGCCGCGGCCTCTGCAGCTTCGTTCCCAGGGATACCGACATGGCCAGGAACCCACATAAAGGTAACCGGAGAACCGTCGTCCGCCAGCTGCTGAAGAGAGCGTTGGATCCGGTGCACGAAACGGTGAACCAGATACGGATCACTGAGGCTCTGGATGGCGCTCAGGGAATTTCAGCAGATGACATAAGCAGAATGTCGGTGGCGACGGATGTAAAGAATAGCCTGATAGAGGGTAAATAGCTCAGCTGTGAAGACCGAACAATGGCCATGGAGCCGGCATTTCTGAGGTTATTTCACGCTCTGTCGCTTGTCTGTTAGCACTGACAACTCTACGATCTCGATCGTTACGTGAAGGCTGTCGGTTACTATGTAGTCAGTGGCGAGAGTTATTGCCACAAATTTGGTCTTCTCGTCACTCCTTTGACACCGTCATTCTCAGAAACTGTATTCCCTATCAATTTACAAAACGGAATGTCCCGTGCTTCTGGTTCCAGCTACCGTTCCGCGTTCAAAATCTGTTAATGCGGCCATAATCGCGTTGGATACCTTTTCATATGAATCGCTTGAGTAAAAATCGCTGCTCCGCCAATGCACTGTCCTTTTATACCTTGTGTACGCGATACTACCGGCATCTGCGTATGTGCATATTGCTATTCTATGACATCTGTCCCCTCAGTGTATATCCTGCAGAGAGTTTTCGCACCATGGTGAACGTTGTAACACACAGACAATGTAGGACTGGTATTTCATAATGCCCTGCACTTCACCAAGTTCACTCACCAAAGGCGTCGAAGCAGTCTTCTTCATAGCCACCAGGGGCGCCCCTACAAGGTGGTGACTGTTCTGTTTCCTCCCCACCAGAAACGAGCGCGGAGGTCGGCGTAACAGGGATGGGGGCCCATCCCCTCAGAGACCGACACCTCGGTCTCTGGGGCAGCTGCGGCAGTCTGTTTCAGGCAATTATCCCTACTACAGTAAGCCATATTTGCGTAACGTTACATAGCGAAAAATGTTCTGTGATTGTACATCCGTAGGGACGCATTCGTACCTGAAAGATCGCGGCTTCTTACACCGCCCTTTCCTTTTCTGCGATCTTGATTTACCTGGCGGTTTTCCCTGCGTCTACTGAAAAAGTGCGCGCTTCCATGTTTTCTGATAGCCTGCGCAATACACGTGATATTAAGAAGCTCTTCTATGTACGTCAGGTCATATACAAAAAGGTTTTGCTAGGATTGTGATCGGCAGACATTGCGAACGGACGTCTGCCACTGTCTTGTAACAATCAGCGAAGGCTATCTTACACTCAGAAGTGCGGAATCACAAAATTAATATGTCGATCTTAAAAGAAACACACACAAACACACACACACACACACACACACACACACACACACACACACACACACACATACATACATATGCACATACACAGGCCAGCGCTAACTGAGACTGTCAAACATGCACGCACTTTTCGCAACCTGCTAACAGATATTTTAGATTTACCGCAGGTAGCGTCAAGGCAATGGAGGTCATGAATACCGAACAATTCTTTTTCAGTTTTCAGTAAAATATATTGGTATTATTAACAACAGCAGTCGACGGTATATCCAAACCATGAAGCGAATGATAATCCGATTGATTAAACGCATTCCACATAAAATTGATTAAATGCAATTTATACAAAACTGTTCATGGAACTATTGCACCAGTTAAGTGTTACTAAAAGGACAGAAGACCTTGAGTTCCATCACCAGAATGTTTACAAATTAGTCATAAGCTTGTCGCACAATAAATTATAAATGTAAAACTGACTAGAAGCTTACTATGGACTTACTGTATCAATGACACACAGCTAGCTTACCTTTTAGAAGCCACTGACAACAAACATGAGTACTATTTCAGTTTCCGAGTAGATGCTGCCAAGGGTGATCGTGATGCAAATCAATGTCGTGAAAGCGGCAGAGCACGAAAAACTGCAAGCACATTGAGCACGTATTTGTTGTTACATATAATACAAAAGCAACAGACTTAGCACAAGCATTTCTTGATATTGCCGAAGAAGACACATCACAAACTTTCGCTACTACCTCTGAGCACAAGCACTACTGACCATGCGTCGGTCTCATATAGCTCAAAGAAAGTTGAATATTTCGTACCTTTAGGAGGAGGAAATTTTCTGCTGGACGCTGGGAACCGAAAATAAAATCCTCTGTTACTGGTCTCTAAATGGGAGTATCGAATTAGCCTGTGTATGTAACTGTACACAGCAGATCAAACAAGCATGCATCGGAAAGCTACAACTGTTCGTTTATACTCGTATACGCCATTCATAGAACAATAATTTGTCGCGGTAAAACAATCAAAGCGTAAATAATACGTGGCGGGAAAAACAATTTCGCAGCGAAAGTATCAGTCGACCTGAATTTTGAGACGAGCTGAAAATAAAATACGTAAACTGATACAATGTATTGTTCTGTAAATAGCAGCTCCGATTGTCCTAAACCTGTATGTTTTCAGAAATATTCTCTCAATTATTTCCAGCGATTGATGAGACGCTAGTTATAAAGATCTATTATTCAGTATTCTCAATTGTGATTCCTACGGAGGGAAAATTACGTACAACTTTTACCGTACTGTGTTTCGCATCCTGGAATGAGGAGCGTTCCAGCTGACAAACAAACAACGTTAATTCACATAAACGGAACACCCATGCAGCAGATTCTGGCAGCTACTATCTTGACTAAGGAGTCGCTCTTTCATTTGTTCTATGCAGTTGATCGCACATGATAGTGCATCAAACTCTTTTCGTTGCCATTATTAAGTTGCTGTTACGCTTAGCTTATTCGTTCATTTGGTGACTGCTTCTTGCATGTCAGTACTGTAAACATTTTACCGATTACGGGACTCGAGACGAGAATATAGAACAAAGAACTTAACGGTGCAGCTTGAAATTTACAGCTGACGGACCGTCATACAGACAGACAAAAATGCACGCAAAAGAACCGTTGATTTTATTTAGTTTTGTTGCAGTCCGCATTATCCACAACTGACATTTTTTTCTGATTTGTTTGCCCAACTGCACCTCAATAACTTTAAATGACACATAGTGCCGGTCTACTAATGGCTCTTATTGATTTCGTGACCTTCATGCTCAGTGTAAGTGCTCTGTTGCAGTTACCTGACCTCAAAATCTATATCTACATTTGCAGACATAATCCGCAAGCCACCGTATGGTGCGTGACGGAGGGTACCCTGTACCGCTAGCAATCGTTTCCTATCCAGTTCCACTAGCAAACAGAGCCACGGAACAATGACTATCTTAATGCCCACGTACAAACCCTAACCTCCTATAATCTTATTCGAAATGTACGTTGAAGGTAGTAGAATCGTTCTGCAGTCAGCCTCAAATGCCGGTTCTCTAAATTTTGTCAATAGGGTTTAGTGTTAGCAGAAGAGCCAACACCGTGTTACCAGTGGAGGCCGAAATGCACGCGTTTTCGGTGGCCGTGCGGTTCTAGGCGCTGCAGTCCGGAACCGCGGGGCTGCTAAGGTCGCAGGTTCGAGTCCTGCCTCGGGAATGGAAGTGTGTGATGTCCTTAGGTTATTTAGGTTCAAGTAGTTCTACGTTCTAGGGGACTGATGACCTAAGATGTTAAGTCCCATAGTGCTCAGAGCCATTTGAACCATTTTTGCACGCGTTTTAGCTCACGCAGGCTGGCGTGAGGAGGGAAGAACTATACTGACGTGAGGTCTGGTACATGACAAGGAATGAGAATTCAGAAAGCGGACGTAATTAGTTTGATACTTAACTTTAATCCATTAATGATGAACGTCGCCCTTGACGGTACATAATTCACAATATTATCTGTTCAGAATACATTCTTGAAGATAGTAATTATAGTAACTGAGTATGGCGCCTTGCTAGGTCGTAGCAAATGGCGTAGCTGAAGGCTATGCCACACTGTCGTCTCTGCAAATGAGAGCGTATGTAGACAGTGAACCATCGCTAGCGAAGTAGGCTGTACATCTGGGCCGAGAGCTAGGGAGTCTCTCTGTAGACTAGACCTGACGTGTGGCGGCGCTCGGTCTGCAATCACTGATAGTGGCGACACGCAGGTCCGACGTATACTAACGGATCGCGGCCGATTTAAAGGCTACCACTTAGCAAGTGTGGTGTCTGGCGGTGACACCACATAGTGCTCCTCGAAAAGAACTTCGCCTTTCCTCCAATGATTCCCATTTGAGTTCCCGAAATATCTCTGTAATACTTGCGTGTTATTCGAACCTATCGGTAACAAATCTAGCAGTCTGCCTCTGAACTCCTTCGATGTGTTCCTTCAATCGGGCCTGGTACAGATTCCAAACAATAAACAGTACTCAACAATGAGTCGCGCTAGTGTCCTAATTGCGGTCTGCTTCACAGATGAACCACATTTTCCTAAAATTCTGTGAATAAATCGAAGTCGGCCATTCGTCTTCCCCACTACAATTCTTACATGCTCACTGCATTTCATATTGCTATGCAACGTTACGCCGAGATATTTAATCGATGTGTCAGGCAGCACACTATTAATACTATACTCGAACATTTAACAAGAACGAGAAACGAGAAATAATACGGGACAGCAATGAAGAAAAAACTTACTTTTTGGAGTGATAAACGTGTTTCACAAAACAAGAATCGAATGATGGTGATCCTTTTTCTTTTCCTGGTGCGAAATGTTCACAACAATAGAGCAACGGTCTGTTGTTAGTGGATGCAGCTTTCTTCAAAAAAAAAAAAAAAAAAAAAAAAGGTTCAAATGGCTCTGAGCACTATGGGACTGAACTGCTGTTGTCATCAGTCCCCTAGAACATAGAACTACTTAAAACTAACTAACCCAAGGACATCACACACATCCATGCCCGAGGCAGGATTCGAACCTGGGACCGTAGTAGTCGCACGGTTCGGGACTGCGTGCCTATAACCACAAGACCACCGCGGCCGGCTGCAGCTTCCTTCCCTGTGACTGATACTGAGAAGGAAGTTAGAGACAAAGCAATTTCCACTCAGTGACCTTTGCAAAATGCTCGAGGAAGCAAAAGTTTTCAAACCTTTCACAGTAATTTCCATGAATAGTTCAATTTTTTAGCATTTAATCTCTGACCTGCTGTACGTTTACCTCTGATGCGTCTTCACAGAACGGAACGTCTATCGTTGAGCCAGCATAACACCTGGACGTCGAACAGTGGGCAAATGTTGTTTTTACCAATGAGTCCCGATCTGGTTGGGAGAGTAATTCTCCAATCATTCGCATCTGGAATGAACGTAAAACACTATTTCTGGACCCAAGCATTGTGGAAAGAGACCAGTATCGAGAAGGATACGTAATGGTGCAGGGCAGGGGTTATGTTGACCACTCTAACACCTCTTCATGAAATTCTAGGGGTGAATCGGCTTGGTTTAACTGCAGCAAAGCACAATGAAGAGATCTTGGTATCTCAAGTGCGGTTCTTGCGAGGTGGTGTAGACCCAGACTTCGTACTGATGGACGATAATGCTCTGCTTCACAGAGAACAGATGGTTGTTGTTTTCCTGGGAAACGGAAAACGTTGCACGCATGGCGTGGCCTGCTCGTTCTCCCGGTTTTCTTCCATATAGCATCTCTGGGATCAGAGGCGCCCACTTGAAAATATTTTTGGGGTGGCAAGATTCATTTTATTATGTACTAAATTTGACAGATAACTTTGCGTTTCCATGTACATGTTCGACACTCCAAACCAGTCCTATTTGCAGATGACACTAGTGTATCGATTGAAGGTGGAAATAGAAAGGCTCTTAGGCTGTATGCTGAAGTCACAAATGAAAAGATTTCAGAGTGGTTTGTGAGGAATAAGGTACTGATTAACCCTTAAAAAACGAAAAAAGACGCCAGTATACAATTCCACACACAGAAAAATTAAAAATCCATTAAAACCAAATATTTCTTTGGAAAGCCAAAAAATTAAGTGTCACTGAAAATAAATTGCTTTGTTTACTTACAAGACAATCTGAAATGAAATTCTCACATCATATTCTTAAATTCTAAGCTATCTAAATTGATCTATGCAATGAGAATTATATGGAAAAACACAAGTGCTGAAGGAGAGAGGTATATTATGCACGCATACTTTCCCTTTTGAGTTATGACATCATATTCTTGGGAAATTCCCCTCACATCATAACAACTTTCAAGAAGCAAAAAAGATTGTGAGGATAACGAAAAATGCAAACAGCTGAAAATCATGCAAACTGCGATTGGCTGGCGACTAGCCCCTACCCCTCGACTCGCTGAAACGTCAATCACAAGGTCATTTCAGTCGGAGTATAGGTCAGTAGTGGTACAAAACAAATACATAAATAAAGTTGAGACAAATGTACGCCTCCCCAGATCATTCCTGCAAATGAACTCGTCACAGACTTCAAGGTCGAGTTTCATCGGTTCATCTCTATGGGCAATCAACATTTTGGGGAATTAACATGCATATCTTGACATTTTGAAGTTACTTCACCCCAGAATGATTCAAAATTGTTTCTCATAAATTTAATAGAAGTTACAAAGGTGGAAATCATCTTATCGGCCTCCTCTAAGTGTAGGGATTTCCTCTGTAGTGCTATGTTTACGGTATCATGTGACCAAACAGTTTTACCAAAAGTGATAACATGAAAAAGAAATCACATGTCCGCATATTAAACAAAAAGCCGTTTGCTTTGGCCCCAGTGTCGGAATTGTCATTTCTTGGAACATTTAGAAAAAATCCCTGAAGTTCTGTATAGTTGGGCAAAACTGAAGACATTGCCACGTATCTTATGGCCCACCTTGTATGTAGAACAGAGTGGTTTCAAATTTGTAGAGGCATCTCCCTTCAGGTAAGCAAAAAGATCCTATCTTTTAGGTGAATCTCTTACAAAATGTATTAAGTCCTTCATAACATTCAATGCATTTCAATACTCTGGAACTGCTTTCACAGTGTCTTGTGTTAAACAGTGTGCAAGGCAGTGCACAAACATAGCTCTCTTCTACATTTCCCTAAACCTTGCCTGGACACCATTACATAATCCGGCCATATCAGCTGAACCGTCGAAGCATTGACCCCTACAATTAGATGTAGGCAAATCAAATCATCTTAAACTGCCGACAATAATAATATCAAACAGAGCCTTAGCTGTGATACTTCGTGCTGAGTACAGCCCTAAAAAAATATTCTTCTATCTCTAGCGAGGCAACAACAAATCTTATTCAGATACTAAATTGCTCTTTGGTGGCTATGTCTGTTGCTTCGTCTGCTATTATTGCAAAATACTCTGCACTCTTGATATCCTCCGATAATTGTCTAAGAAGTGCACGACTTAAAATGGCCAAAATTTCGTTTTGCACATCATGGGATGTCCATTTGTAAGTTTCGCACTGTAGCCATATTAAAAGTAGCTGGTTATCTTCACATCGAAGGCGTAATAAATTGTCAAAGTTACTTGTTTCATCAGTATGCCCACGTATTGCAAGCCCCTGCACTGCTAAATAACGGTGGAACGATATGATTTTTTAGTAAACAAGCTCGGTTTTCTTTCATTTGTGTCAGTTTTTCTTTGGAAATCTGGCTAAATACATTGACATTCGATTTTAAGGATTTTAATTTCAGTACAGCTTGTATGTGGCAGCCCGATGCTTCGTGCGCTTTCAACTTTTCTACCCCTTCCTCCCAGTTCAAAAAACCAGTTTCCATGAAAGTTTTTTCCATTTTGTGAGAAAACTGAAAAGATTTTCTTCAAACATTTATCTGCAAATTTTGCAAAAATAACATCTTTTCTTTTATCTTATAGCAATCGATCCATGCAATTTGATGTTTCCAAGAGGGCCGATAACAGCGTTGTTTTTTCCGGGAACAGTGTGTTTTGTCACCGCCACAGTTCCGTCACTGTCTGTGTCTTTAGCTTCACCATCGCTAACACTTGCCACATTTCTTCCTAATTATAAACCTGTCCATTTTAAACTGGCCAACAAGGGACAAAAGATTAACAACTGGACCGAGTCATAGTAAGATTAACTGACCACTGGCAAAGCCCAGCTCCTGAATATTTACGTTCGCTGCCAACATTAGCTGCGGCCTGCGAAACAGTACTGTGGGCCTAACAAGAAGTAGCCATGTAACAATAGTGTTGATTATTGTCAGGGCCGGCTGTAGGGGGGAGGGGAGGGGAGAACCGTGCCATCACCCAGGGCGGCAGATTTTTGGGGGGCGGCAAATCCATGTAGCGCAAATCAAAGAATGTGAGAATAAATTGTAAATACAAATTATTCGTAAAATGAAGGGTCTTATTCAAAATTATCTATGGTACGGAAACAGCGTGCTCCGATTTACGGAAGAAACTTTTCCTCCAACAAAAATGGCTTAAAACGTGTGGCACTGCTGCTTTGATATTAAAAACATATTCACAAAAAAGAGACGAATGAGTGTGATATGTGAAAAAAGGCGTCATGTATGAACTACATTATGGGAAAAGTTGACTATGTCTAAAAAGGGGGAGGGGGGGCCTTGACATGTTAGCGCAGGTCCGCAAAATCCGTGATTTGTGTGGTGTTGTACCTAGTGATTGTCAACAGAATTTACAAAAATGAATGAAGAGTCTTTAACATTACCTCGTCCTTCTAAAAAACAAAAATTGCTCATTAGTTTGTTTTACAAGCTGCCAGCAGGCTGCTGTGGGAATATGTGCAGCTCGTCCTAGCAGCCAAAGCGCTGCGAGCTCATGGTGGGCTTTCGTTCCCCGCCAGTAAAAGTGTGCGAATAGTACAGGTGCAGGGGACAAACTGTCACGACAGTTCGTCATATACAGACGCTGGAGGAGTAGCAGAAAGGAATACGGGTACGCAAAAGCTAGTCAAATCGGCATTTTTTTTCCTACGTAACCATTACATACCACTATGAAAAAATGTATGTGCAAGTTTTAACAAATCTCCCAGTCAAGGATGAGGAAGGGCGAGAGAGCGGTGAGAAATGCATATTTGAATATTGGGGGGGGGGGGGGGGGGGGGAGGGGGCGAGGCCTGTACTTTTAACTATTGGAGGGGGGGCACAAATTACCTTCCCCCCTCGCCCCCCCCCCCCACCCCCAAAGTTGGCGCC
Source organism: Schistocerca gregaria (assembly GCF_023897955.1). Taxonomy (NCBI): domain Eukaryota; kingdom Metazoa; phylum Arthropoda; class Insecta; order Orthoptera; family Acrididae; genus Schistocerca; species Schistocerca gregaria. Next base: position 1,505,151 of record NW_026061757.1, on the reverse strand, counting down.
ACTGTCTGGGATGCACTAGGGAGACAAGTTGCATCACGTTAGCATCCATCAACCACTGTCCAAGACTTGTCAGCAGCTCTGCAGGAAGAACGGGCGTTATTGCCTCAACATGACATTGATGACATCGTTCATAGCATGCCCCCTATTGTCAGGTCTGTATTGCCGCCAGAGGTAGTCAGCTCACACCCAAACTGAGCACATTAACCAGTTGTCGAAATCTGTGTGTAAATTCGTTAAGATGAAGAAAAAAGAACATTGTTGTCCACCGTCAGGCCTATAGCAGTGGATTACATTCTGGCTTCTTCACATTGTTTCTACCTTATTATCACGTGTTTGTATTGTTTCGTGGAAAAATACGCGCAATCTTGCAAAACTGCCGTTTGTTGCTTCAATTTTGGACACAAACGGACTCAATTACAGAAGAAAAGAAGAAATATTTAAAGGCTATGATGCGTTACATGGAAAGGAATGGGCAAAAGGGGTGTTTATTGCATGCAGCTCTGTGGAGAATGACTGAGTACATGGCACCTAGAACAATTTCATTGGACGTACCACCTAACATAAATATCTATCTTTGAATTGCCTTCAGCACCAAAACATTCCAAATCTGTCATTAAATTGCCGCTAATGTACGATAGTAGACTCTCAATTGTAACTCGGAAATGTTTCAAGAATAAATAATAAAATACTGGGCTACAGTTTTCTGTACACTACTGGCCATTAAAATTGCTACACCACGAAGATGACGTCCTACAGACGCGAAATGTAACCGACAAGAAGAAGATGTTGTGATATGCAAAAGATTAGCTTTTCAGAGCATTCACACAAGGTTGGCACCGGTGGCGACACATTAAGTGCTGACATGAGGAAAGTTTACAACCGATTTTTCCTACACAAACAGCAGTAGACCGGCGTTGCCTGGTGAAACGTTGTTGAAATGCCTCGTGTAAGGAGGAGAAATGCGTATCACCACGTTCCCGACTTTGATAAAGGTCAGATTGTAGCCTATCGCGATTGCGGTTTATCTCATCACGACATTGCTGCTCGCGTTGGTCGGGATCCAATGACTGTTAGCAGAATATGGAATCGGTGGGTTCAGGAGGGTAATACGGAACGTCGTGCTGGATCCCAACGGCCTCGTATAACTGGCAATCGAGACGACAGGTATCTTATCCGCATGTCTGTAACGGAACGTGCAGCCACGTCTCGATTCCTGAGTCAACAGATGGGGACGTTTGCAAGACAACAACCATCTGCACGAACAGTTCGAGGACGTTTGCAGCAGCGTGGACTATCAGCTCGGAGACCATGGCTGCGGTTACCCTTGACGCTGCATCACAGACAGGAGCGCCTGCGTTGGTGTACTCAACTACGAACCTTGGTGCACGAATGGCAAAACGTAATTTTTTCGGATGAATCCAGGTTCTGTTTACAGCATCATGATTATCGCATCCGTGTTTGGTTACGTCGAGGTGAAAGCACATTGGAAGCGTGTATTCGTCATCGCCATACTGGCGTATCACCCGGCGTGATGGTATGGAGTGCCATTGGTTACACGTCTCGGTCACCTCTTGTTCGCATTGACGGCACTTTGAACAGTGGACGTTAAATTTCAGATGTGTTACGACCTGTGGCTCTACCCTTCATTCGATCCCTGCAAAACCCTACATTTCAGTAGGATAATGCATGACCGCATGTTGCAGGTCCTTTAAGGGCCTTTCTGTAAAGAAAATGTTCGAGAGCTGCCCTGGCCAGCACATTCTCCAGATCTCTCACCAATTGAAAACGTCTGGTCAATGGTGGCCCTTGGAACTGGCTCGTCACAATACACGAGTCACTACTCTTTATGAACTGTGGTATCGTGTTGAAACTGCATGGGCAGCTGTACCTGTGCACGCCATCCAAGCTCTGTCTGACTCAATGCTAAGGCGTATCAAGGCCGTTATTACGGCAGGAGGTGGTTGTTCTGGGTACTGATTTCTCAGGATCTATGCACCCAAATTTCGTGAAAATGTAATCACATGTCAGTTCTAGTATAATATATTTGTCCAGTAGAAACCCGTTTATCATCTGCAATTATTATTTGTGGAGCAATTGTAATGGCCAGTGGTGTAATAACTTCTGCTTTTTGGCAATTTGCACCATTCAACAGTCGAGTATCCAATTAATGAACAATTAGCTTTCAATGACGATGAAGATGTTCCTAGCCCATCGGGACTACGTACAGTTCCGAACTCTCAAAGAGCTAGGAAAAGATAAACGATTTGACTTGGGACACGGAGCTACGTGTTTTAAATGTTATTTGTCTTCTACTCACTGAGTTGTATTGCAACTGAATTGATCCAAGTTCATATTCAATAATACAAATAACCAACACATCTGAACACAAACTTCATTATGTTCACTGGTGCTGGCACAGCGACAAATTCTAATTACTTTGTGATTAGATTAGACGTGTATATTTTTAAATTTCCGGTGCCTACTTTTCCTAGTCAGTATTAAGCACTGCAAGAGAAACGTATGTTTCTGCTACTGACTTCTTATCGCGATAGCCACTTTCCATGACACGTGACAATTTTGTACGAAGTGTATTGATTCGTGCTTTCTACACTTCACGCGGCTTTCTAACATACGAATATTATGTAAATGTAATTATTTTTTCGTCAGAAGACGATTTTGTTGAAGATTCTTGCTGTGTGTGGCTCAGAGACAGCAAAAATTGCAGTATCGGTTTCTTCTGTGTTAGAGGAAACTGTTTGACAGCTTTTGACGTTTTCTGTACTGTTTCCTGGATAACAGTTTTGGTGGATAATTTAATGCGTCAGATAAAGTGGATACTGCATTCCATAGAAGTTCCCTATGTTCCACATTCACTGATTTGGTTGAACGTGTAGCGAACAAACCTTCACGTCGTCAGATGGTCATACGAGGTTTTCCTGCGAAAAGTCTACTCTTCTGCTGTTTAGCAGTTATATTTTATTCTTGAAGGAAAGCGTCGTCCTATATAAGTATGTGTACGTTACAAGAGACTCGTAAATAAACTGGCCTGTGATGTACCGTCTTATACATCGCAGGATCCTTAGAAAACTAAAGAAAGACAAATGCGGATTAATTTCTTTGTTGATACCAGTTTTTAATGTAAGACATGTGCTACCTTTTGTAAAAACTATGATGAAAATCGATATAAACGATGCTGTTCGCGTTCATCTGATATCGTATTCAAAAGTGTAGCTTACTTCGAGGTCTGCCGTGTCAGTGTGTATCAACATTGAGCAGCAGTGTCGTGACTGAATTTATCAGACTAGACGTGGACTAGACTGTGGACAAACACGCCTTTTCGGCAATCAGCTTGGTTGTTCTGTTATCTACAGCTGCGTAAGAGGTGAAGTCGAAGTTACGTGTTTCCATTTAAAGAGATCAGTAACATGAGATTTGATTTTCCGATTTCAGTGTACACGAGGAAGGTTCATTGGCGCAAAGGTAAGAATAACATTCACAGGTCAGTAAGAGAGCGCACGCAGCTGTGATTGTGATCAGTAGCAGTTGCGAAACTGTTTTACTTCCTTTGAAGTAAGCTGGGGAATGTGATTAAATTAATCGATTAATTTGTGGGAATTACATGATGCTAGTTAACATGTATGAATCAAACATGTGCTCGAAATGCAAACAGTTTTTACGGTTTTCTTTCTTGCGCAATAGTTAGCTGCCAGAATCACCCATAAACAGGACCAAGAAAGTAACTGGAGTGTGTTTATGTTCACTGATTGTGCTTCACAACAGGTAAAATTTAGGAGCATTGTAATTAACGTGCCTTTTCATTCATTTCGAATAGCTTCCGGTTTACCGATGTGACAGTCAGGAAATACCTGGAAAGAATTTAACTATATGATCATTATACATTGTGTGACATGCTAATGAGCTGAGTTTGAAAACGCTGTGGTAAATGAAATGACTGTCTCTAAGTCTTACTGGTGACGCTCAAGTGGTGGAACAGTACCGTGAAATATATTCTGTAGTGTGAATTGAGTCTGGCATGATATTATTTGCGTTAGTTCTTTTCACTAGAATATAACTGACCTATGCAAATGAATATGCCAGTGCAAATAGTGTTCTTCGATCGAAATTACTGCGATAGTTCCAGTCTTTTAAACCGTTATATGAACTGGTCCCCTGTTGTAAAATGAAAGTTCTCGACATTGGAGCGCATGTGTGCGCGTCCCCATGTTGAAGAAACTGGGTGAAATCACGGCAAAATCATTTTTCCCTCATGTATCCCTTTTCCAATGGAAATTTCGGCTAAAGAAATCAGAATACATGTTTTGGAACATAACATCTGCCATAAACTTCTGTTTATGATGTTTTCTGTATTTCTTATTTTGCACGGATGGGTTTGATTTGTCTTGAATAACTCGACCCATTGCACATTTGAGAAAAATTAACGAACAACAATTTACACTGGTTAAACTTTTGATACAAGACGTGCATGTTCTACATTTTACTGGCCCTTTTAGACAAAGCCATACTGAGATAATCCTGCGCCTTTTTTTCCCCTGCATCCCCCCCCCCCCCCTGCCCAAAAAAAAGAGATTCGGAGAAGGGGAGCGGGGGAACAATGGCAACACAAAATCCATCCTGCCATCCTGTACCACTAACATGGAAACGCAAAAGATCAGCGATCCGGTCTCTGGAGATACGAGATGACGGCCAGGACAGAGAAGAGCAGATAATTTAATCTGAACACCATCCTAATTAAAACGTTACAGTTACCAACTGAAAACATTCCAAAACATGTTTAATGCGCTTCAGCTTCAGCTTTTTACGAGTATGTCAACATATGACGTTTTGCTAAACATAGCAGATAATTTTCGATAACATAAAATCCAGACAAAGAGTGATTCGAATTACTTTTTGAAACTGCTGTCTTATCGCTAGCGTGTTGTAACCGATTGCAGGCCATTATTGCTCGCGACAATGCCAGCTCGTGTGTTGGGGTAATTAATGAGCTCGTTGTCGAAAGAACAACTAACGCCACGTCACGAGAAACACAACGGCGTAGGTTACGTATGAATGACGTTCAGGGCTATAACTTACGTATCACCGAAATGAGACACGAGCAACGATGATCCAAGTTGCGAGCGAAAAAAAATCAATGTATTACAAATCTAATTCGAGCGATCTCAACCAATTTAGTACTACAGAGGTGAAAAGCCAAGAAAGTGTGGGAGCACTGAAGTGGCGCTGAGGACATGAATTGACCTGGCACAAAGACGACAATACAGACCCATCTTATTTGATCATAACTACGTAAGCAGAAAAAACCATTTCAAAACACATTTCATTCCGTAAATAACACACTTATGATTTAAGACACAAATCAGTCTGCTGTCAAATGCAGAACTTAATGCCTGAAATTCTTCTATAATCCGTTATAAATTCTTATACTTTCCTACGATAACTCCATGGAAAACATGTTTCAAGACACCATGGTGCTGTACTAAACTTTTCGAGCTTATCCAGAAAGCACGGATAAATACTTTTGTCCGATTCCACCTGCCGGCTTTGACCAATGACCTCATACCTAAATCAAAGAAGCTACATGGAGGCGATATGAAGGCAACGAGCATAGTCTTAGCACAGTATCTAGATTCTGGAATCGAGGCTTATTCCTAGACAAGAGAGTGTACCGCTAGACTAAAAGAAAATAAACATACATTCGATAAAATACCATCGCAGTTCACCCGATTAATTACATAGTCACGAGTTATACCCTCCAGAAATTGAAGTAACCATAGTTTGCTCGAGAAAGTGAAAAAACAACAGACGACCTTTAAAGTCAATTCCAATATTACGCATAATAAACTCGTAATATTACAGAATAGCGGTAATTCTTAATAGTAAGTACCGAGTCTACAGGACTACCGCAGGGAAATGGGGGTTTTGGGGGGGACCAAACTAAAATCAAATACAACAACCGCAAAATGAAATAAACTGTAACATACAGGAGATGTAAGAAAGACGTAATCAGGAAATAAGGATAAAGCAGCGACAAATTCATAAAGGAAAATACACCATGGAAGGAAAATTCACGAGAAAATAAATCTTGGAATCGGTAAATAGAAATGTCTATAAGGTCAATCATAGTTCTCGATTTCAAGGTTCATAATTTTCAGTGTTTTTGCTGTGTTCTTTATTACAGGATTTCTATTTTGGCTTTGCTTTCTGTACTACTGCGATAAATAACAAATCTTGGATTTAGTAACCACAATTGACTTCTATATGTCAATTCTAGCTGTTGATTCCAAGGTTAGATATTTATCGCGTTTTTGCAGCAGTAGAGGAAGTGATACCATATAGTTAAATCCTTACAGGATTAGCAACCCACACCTGACGAAAATTACGTAATAAAAGAACGAGGAGCTGACCATTAGGGTGATACCACTCCTGAAAATTCTAAAAGATTGCACAGTAGGCGTATAGAGAAACTCTGTAATCGACAACTAGAAGTGACTTACATAGATCAAATACAGAAGCAAAAACCAACAATATAAATCCTAGAAAATAAGAACACACGCTTAATGGATAGTCACCAAAAATAACCCACCGAGGAATGGAGAACTAAAACTGACGTACGTAGCTGTCCTCTTAATTTCCTGGCAAACCTCACTCTAGAAAATCGTGCCACATTCGGAAAAAATGCGAGAACCTAGATTATAAATATTATTGCAGATCGTTTCATTAACATCAACGCAAGCTGGTAGATAAGTAGCCAAATATTTCTGAAAAGGAAGATGATAATTACGATAGCTAATCGTTCCAGTCGCAGCTATTTAGGCTGCCATATCAGATTCATGCCTAACTATACTTTCAGTAATCGCGACATATCTGTAATAAACAGCATAGTTTACATCAGTTGCTAAGATCATCGCAGATAATATTTAATAACAGGCCACTTACGTCCTTCACATCGTAAACTCGTGACGTTACACAGTACGTCACTCGTTAAAGCTGACGGGCGGAATCCGGATTGGCAGAAATCAGTTGCTGGTTGGCGGCTCACCAAAGACCGCCATCGCTGCTGCGTGCCCTTACTGCAGCTCACGGTATCTTACGATGTTGATGAACGGAACACGAACATTCGTCTTGCTCGCCTTTCGACTCGGCTTGGACTGTTTCTAAGCAACGTCACAGGGCGTTGATGAATGGCGATGCTCGTTTCACAACATTTCCCGCAAACGTGACGTCATTTTGACGTCACGCGCAATATCGATGAGCGCATGAGAGGCTATCATCTTTGTTTCAACGAAGAATATGAATATTATTGCTCCTCGATTCACTCGCAGCAATTTAAGCCGTCCTCTTAAGTTCCTACCTAACCACACACTCGGGAAACGCCACACAATCGTGAATAAACAGCGAAATATTATTGACAAGGAAGAGTATGAATATTAATGCTTCTCATGTCACTCGTTCCTGTCTAACCACGTACTCGAAATGCGGCCGTATTTGGAAATAAATAATCAAATATTTGCAAGAAGGAAGAATATGAATTTTATTGGTGCTCGTTTCAGTCGCAGCAATTTAAGCAGTCCCCGTACGGTTCTGCCTGACCACACACTCGGAAAAAGCTAAATATTTATTTCACCCATCGTTCTCGAATCACACTCAATGTAAGTAACAACCAGTATTGCAGAACATACTTGTATTACATTCATAAGAAAGTAACAGAATGTTTTAAAAACGCTAGTATGAAAAAAATCCATGTAACAGCTTTCGACTCCAGAAACCGCAACGTCATTCATGCGATTTTTAACTACGGTCTTTGTTATCATATTCCATTTTGAAGGCTTGTATCGTTGACGCGTTATTAAGTGACATTTAATGATAATGGTGCAGTGTTTGTGTTATATTTTCAATGCTCCGTTACGCTCAAACGGCACACTAAAAATTATAAAACAAGTGTGTTTCATTTTAATTTGTAAATTGTTGCCGATAAAAACTCTCTCCTAAGACGGCACTCTGATATGAAGGCATTATCCGTCGACAAATCATTATTTTTTTAAATTATAGCAGTAAATATAATGAATCATCCCAAGAAAGACATGTTTTTGTAAATCTCCGGTATGGGCTCTTGAAATCTTGTGAGAGGCCAGTATCGAATGCTAATGGAAGCAAATAGCCGATCATGCGGTAGTCAAAATGACGTCACATTTGCAGGAATTGTAGTGAAGCGAGCGTCACGCGTTGGAGAGACACACACTATTGTTGAAAGCTGCGTCACGTTGCGCTTTCTCTTGTTTACACTACGAGGATGGTTCAAATGGCGCTAAGCACTATGGGACTTAACATTCGAGGTCATCAGCCCCTTAGACTTAGAACTACTTAAACCTAACTAACCTACGGAGATCACACACATCCATGCCCGAGACAGGATTCGAAACTGCGACCGAAGCATCAGCGCGGTTCAGGACTGAAGCGCCTACAACCGATTGGCCACAGCGGTCGGCTCTAAGAGGGTATGAGGACAATTATCATCGTACAATTAAAGAAACTAGCCACTGGTGATTGAAACTATTGTATGGCATTGTTGGAAGGGATGTCCCATTCGGGTTCGGCCGCCACATTGGACGACTTGCGACCGATGATAAGGATAACACAACAGCCAGTCCACGGGCGGATAAAACCTCCAATCTAGCCCTTAATCGAACCTGGGCCCAGTGCATGGGAGGCACGCACGTTACCACCCAGCTAAGCAGGCGGACTCCACTGGTGATAATAACCGAGGAGTAAACGGGCTGTGGCGACCGGGGCAATGACAGCAAGAATAATGTCCTTGGCGGCCAAAGGAAAGAAATAAAAAACATTAAAATACTAAAGAAAATAAATAAAAGTAGTAAAATCGATCAGTCAAGACAACCCTTTCGGTACGTGAATGTAATCAAAGCTATTTATTTATTTTTATTTCATTAGACTCGTCTAGTTCCGTAGGACCAAAGTGAGGAGCAAATGTCCGTGATCATGGAGTGAATCAGTACATGAAATCAGAAACGTTAGTAACAGTTAAGACAAAATTTAAACGAAACGCATTCATGTGACAGGATGGTGAGTAAAAACTACAGTAGTAAACAATATAACATATAAATTTTCTTAATTTTTGTCCTGGAGCTTTCCAGTAGTTGACAGGAAATTCTTCAGTTGAAAGTTGAAAGTGCGTGGGTTAGTGTTAAGATGTTTTTAATTCCTGTGGTGAGTTATTGAAAATGAATGCAGCGGAATACTGCACGCGTTTCTGGACAAGAGTCAAGGAAATGCTATTCAAACGCAGTTTGGATTTCCGCCTAGTACTAACTGCGGGAAAGCTGCTAATTCTTCGGAATAAGCTTATACTGTTAACAACAAACGACATTAAACTAAATATATTTTAAGAGACCCACGTCAGAATTCCCATACTCCTGACCAGGGGAAGACAAGATGCTCGCTAACGTGCACCACATATTGCTGGAACTACCCTTTTCTGAGCCAAAAATATCCTTTGGTACTGGATAGAGATACCCTAAAACGTAATATCGTATGTGATAGGCGAATGTAAATAAGAAAAGTAAACTAATTTAGGTATTGTGCTGTCACCTTCTTCAGGTATTTTTCTGACGGCAGTTACGTCAGCATTATGTTTCTGAAGAAGGTCGTGAACATGGTTCTTCCATGATAGCTTACTATCTACCTCAACACCGAGGAATTTGGATTGTTCAGATTCACTAGTCAGATGGCCACTCCGTGTAGTCAAAATGGTATTTTAGTTGAATTGTAAGTCAGAAATTACGAACACTGAATCTAATTGTGATTTATGATCAGTTCCTTACCCCCACCCACCCCGTCCGCTCCCCCCTCACAACTTACCCGTGCACCTGTCGCCACGTCGTAACCGTTGCCATTGCTATGTAGAATGATCTATAGCGGTCTGTTGTTGAAGAGGAATCAGTTGTGAGATACTCTTCTTATTCCATTCCCACTGGCACAGTTCTGCAGTAATACTTTATGATCAACAATTCAAACGTCTTAGTTAAACCAAATAATACATCTACTGTTCGGGACTTAGTATAGTATTTTTTCCGTCCAGTGTCTCACGGAGAAAAGAGAATATAGCATTTTCAGTTGTTAAACCTTTTCTGAAAACGGACTATGTTGACAGCAAATTATGTGAGCTTCAGTGATCAATTACCTTTATATACACAGCCGATTCAATAACTTTAGCAAACACCGGTGGCACAGAAGTGAGTCTAAAATTTTGTACCATCTCCCCTCTTTTTTATAAAGCGATTCCACTAGTCAGTACTTCAATCCCTCAGAAAACTGACCATTCCTAAGCGAAAAATTACAAATATGGCGAAATATTGGTCTAAAATATGCAGCAGAGTGCCTTAGTGGTCTGGTAGATATCCTGTCATATCCATGACATCCAGTGGTCTTCAGTGATGATGACTCACTTTTCTCATCGTCCTTATCACGGAGGTGTATTTCAGGTAGCAGTCTTGTAAAGCTATTTTCTAAGAGATTTATGTGGTTCCCTGTATAACTAAGTTTGTTATTTAATTCACCTCCTGTATCGAGAAAGTGCTTGTCAAATACTGCACATATATCTGATTTATCAATAATAAAAAGATTTTTACTACATACAGGCTTTATGTCATCGATCTAGAGCTGAGGACCACACTCTTCCTTCTCTGGTGACTATATAGTTTTTAATCTTATCTTGAGAATAGCTGTTCTATTTTGATACCACGTGCTTCTTGCGTTCTTTATAACATTTTTAAGTACTTTGCCGTACTGTCTGTAATGGGCTACTAGTGCTCGATTGTCACTATTTCTAACGTTATACAATTCCCACTTTGTTCTACATGATATACTTACCCACTAACCAGCTACCAAGTTTGCCTATTGGTACCAGTACGCTGTTTGAACGTTCTAACCGAAAGCAACTCTCAAAGAGCGTGAGTAATCTGTTGAGGATAAGCAGGACATTCATCGCCCATTTTATCAGCACTATAAACATCAAGTCACTCTTGTTCTGTAACGAGATTTAAAAAATAAGTTTTAAAAAGTTTCGGTTTCCACCGGCTTAATTTTTCTAAATACACTCACGGAGGAAAATAGTGCAACACCGAAGAGGAGTTCTGCGACATAAACTGAAGATAAAAGGAGTGATTGTAAACCTGAAAACGATGTCTATTCAACATTTCACCCCACTTGCATAAGGGTGTTGCACTAGCGCCACTAGGACGACGATAATCACGTTTGCTTGAAATACAGATGTAACGGTCGTGAACGTAGGAAGACATTACCAAAACCTCAATGAGTTTGCGTGAGGTCATGTAATACAGCTACGAGAATCTGTATGTTGCCTCTGTGATAATGCTGGCAGCGGTAGTCACGAAAATCTACAATCGAAGGAAGACTGGGCTCCAGACTGACATATGGCACCACCGAGAGGAGACCCTGGGCATCACACTGCATCTGCAGCGGCAATTTGAACAGCAGTTGACTCCACAGTGGCACAACGAAACGTTAAAAATCGGCTATTTCAAGGCCAGCTCCGAACCAGATGCGCTGTAACGTGCATTCCACTGATCCCAAACTTTAGCCATTTGCGGCTGCAATACTGTCAATCGAGAGCTAATTGGAGGACAAAAATGTCTCTGAGCACTATGGGACTTAACATCTGAGGTCATCAGTCCAATAGAACTTAGAAATACTTAAACCAAAGTAACTTAAGGACATCACACACATCCATGTCCAAGGCAGGACAGAAAGGACAGAAAGGAGATGAAAGCCGGTTCTGCCTTGGAGCCAGTGATGACCGTGTGTTGCTTAGAAGGAGGCCAGTTGAGGACATGAAACCAACCTGGCTGCGTGCTAGACGCACTGGGCCTACATCTGGGCTCAGGGCCTGCAGTGAGATTTCGTATGACAGCAAGATCACTCTCTTGGTAATCCCATGCACGCTGACGGCAGAATGTACGTGCATCTTGTGGTTCGACCTGTTGTGTTGCTACTCATGAACAACATTACAGGGGATGTTTTCCAACAGGATAACGGTTGTTCATACACCGCTGTTGTAACGCAATAAATCGGTTACTTCAAGCACAGCTCCGAGCCAGAGGTCCCGTAGCGTGCATTCCTCTGTAGTTTGCGTTTACACTTAACATGGCGTGTTTGAATATGTGAGCAAGAATTTCTTTTAGCCTTGAAATTTGTGCACCCTGTTACTAACGTAATACCCCTCTAGTAATGAAAATCGAACAATACTGCTGTCAATGATTGTGTTTCTGTTTTCCTGTGCTCTGGTTGGAAAGATTATAGTCTGCACCAGACCATACGACCTTAGATTCTTTTACTTGACCAGTCACCTATAAAATTAATATTGAAGGCAACACATATAAATTATTTTTGTTACTCTTTCTGAAGTGAACCCAGAACTTACTCTATACTGGACAAAAATGTCCTGAAATGACAATTAGGGGACCTAAAAGAACTCTAATTAATTATTTAGTTTCACTAAATTCAGCTGCTCCTGAACAACATCGAAAGACATATTCATTGCAGTGCTTTGATACGCCAATAGTCTCATACGTACTTGCCCACTCCTCCACTCCTTGAAGAGCTCCCTGATCTGTATCTTGGAAAACGAAGCTTCTGAATCGTCACGTTATTTAACTGGTGCACTGGTATACCAATACTGTCAATGAACATCTATTAAACAGTACACTAACTTTATTTCTTATACCTCTTATATTTGATTAAATATGCTAATTCCTTCGTTATTGAGGTTTTCGACATTTCTGAAGGTGGATCTTTTATTTGGGAGATTTCGCTTAAGCAGGGATACATATCACCTGACTTCAGTCGAAAGAAGATGTAGTTATAAGAACAACTTCTACAGGAGTTTTCCCATGAGTGATCCCAACCCCCTCCCTCCATACTACACTGTGACCCATATGCTTTGCCGATCTCGCCTTCCTACACCTGTCGAAGGGAGTAGGCCATGCCTTGTGAAATACGATCCATCGACACTCAGCTAGCACCACTGTTTCTAAACTCTTTAGCGGATAACAAATGAGAATGACTCACCTTTTTCGCCCAGGTCAAATAGCAGCTAATTGAATACGTAGAACGAAATGGACAAGACGTGCAAAAGTTTTTTTTGCCAAATCTGTGATGGAGCATTCATCTGGAGTGGGCTAAACAGAGGTGGATAAAAAAGAATCGACACACAATTTGAATCTAGTCCTTAAATATGATATAGAGGTTAAGGGGTTAAGCAGAAAGTAGCCCCGTGTTTCAAAAGAGTTGAGAATGTCTAGAAATTTTTCGGTCTAAACGTGTAGCCATAGTAAGGAACAATGTGTAGGGACGTTTTGATGAGTCCAGTTGGCAATGGGGTGAACATGTAGCAAGCATACAGGACAAGGGCTACTGACAGTGGGTACTAGCGCTGTGACCCTCAAGACTGTGCGTTGTTAAGCCCCTGTGGCATGTGCAAACTTTTTTTGGAGTGGTTGTGTTTTTCACTGGCAGCATTGTTGGGCCAGCGCCTTTCCCAGGATAGTGTTACTGTAAGTTTTTCTTTCCACATTTCCGTTTTTGTAAAGTGCTTAAAGCGATGCAAAACTGTACTGGTATTTTAATAATAATAATAATAATAATAATAATAATAATACCAATACTAGCAGTAGGATTGTGGATTGCAAAAGCGCTTTTTGATTCTGTTGACAGAGAAAGAATAGATTGAATAATTGGAGAACTTGGTGTAAAGTTTAAACTGGCAGACCTAATCCGTGAAACATTCACTTCCAGATAAGTCTGTAAATTATAATTTATTGGAGAAATCTCACAGCCTTTCGAAATAAAAACAGATGTACGTCAAAGTGACGGCCTATCCCCAGTTTCGAATGCGAGACAGTGGATCAAGTAATAAGATTTTCAAATATTTGTGGGATAAAAAGTTTACAACAAGCTACGTCAATGAAGTAAAAAAGGACTTAGAAAGAAACGATTCAAAAAGAGAAGGTATAAACAACAGAGAAGCTTTTCGGGAAAAAGTACTGAAAATGGAAGGATTCTAAGGCAGGGTAGCTAACAAGACTGGTTCAAAATGTTATGAAGACAGGAAGAAGAAACATAGCGAACAGATGAAAGCATAGTGGAAGAAAAGAAAAAACTGAAAGTGGAAAACTTAAATTGAAACCTAGTCTTCAGATGGCCTATTCGAATAAAAAAAACGTTGTAGTAGTAGTAGTAGTAGGCCTAGTAAAAATTATACAGGTCCAAGATGAGAATAATAGAGCCTCTTTATCTTATACATCAGAATTGCTGAAAATGGTTGTGAAAAAGGTTTGGAAAGAATAGATCTTCATATATTATTCTGAGAAGACAGAAGTGACGATAAAGGGCAGGACGAATGTGGTCGCAATGAAATAGACGAAGATGGATGCAGAGATGATGACCATGACGAAGCAGGTGCGATAGTCTATGATGAAGTGATATTTGGGAAAAGAACCTAAAGTTACATGCAAATAAAACACTCCAACAGAGAATACCACTGGAGTACGGCGCTGTTGCGTTTGTTCCAGGAAGAACGAGAGAAAAGACTATGGTTCAAAGATCGAAAAATGTAACACATTTATTTATAGGGTATGTAAAAAATCTTTAAGCCGTTATGTATGTAAATTACCATTTGAAAACTGATTCACTATGCAATGGATTTGCAACAGTGATTTCATATCGATAAAAAGTGAATTTGCGTCACCTGAACAAATATTTAGTTATTTTCATAACTGGGTTATAATTAATTATTCCTTACTAGCTACGGGCAAGCAACTCCATGTCATGTAACTGTAAGTTCGCTGAATTTCCCTCGTGTTTCACCCTTAAGTATTACTCGATAGACTGATCAAGCAACTGATTGAAAACAATACTGTTGAATTCTTCCCCCTCTCAATAATTCGTATCTTCACAGCAACCAGTCCAATTCAATAGACTTCTCTCATGTTCCGCATTTCTTTTCGTCTATCTTAGTTTATTTACTCACCCTTTATGAACATCATTCGGAACTTTGCCTATGCAAGAAAAGCTTTTTGTACGTTTTCTCAGAACTCACATATAAATCCATGATGTAGTACCTTTAACTGCAGTTTATGAGAAAGCACCTCTGACAATCCCAGAGAATTAAAGAAACTCTACAGGGACTGTACAGGGTATGAGGTGATTTGTTCAGTATACATTATATTATCGACATTCTGATATTGTACAGTATCTCCTTCTACTTCTGGCATAATTTTCTAATTTAACAGTTGTATAAATTCATTATCCAGCGCCAAAAACAGCCCTTTCACACCTTTTTTATTTCCATACTCGTTTGAAAGTCGAGTTAAACTTTACTCTCCAATTTTTCTGTACTGTGAACAATATTACAGAATTGACGCTCTAATATAATTATGCCATTTGCATCCTGTCAGTGCCAACTTTGCGGATTTGCAGAAGAGCACATGCGTGCCATCCTGACTTTGTGCCGTTGTGCAGTTGAACACATATATTTGTTGTTAAACTACCTCATTGAAAGAAACTAGTAAAGTTGTTCTAGAAACAGAGAAAACTGAAACCAATTTAGAAATTTAAAAAAGAAAAAGGTTGTTACATAAATAAAGAAACAACTAAATGTTTCACAACTATTTAGTTTAACAGCACTTTTCTAAAATTAAAAACAGCTTTACATACTTAACTTAGCAACGATTACTTACAAAAATCAGTAAAAGATATTCACATAAGGAGAATCACAAAAAAACATAATAAATTGCTAAACAACAGTTTCATTTGTGACTTTATTACCAGAACTAAATTAAATACGATATTTAAAAAAGTGAACTATGTACTGCAAAATGGCTGCCTATGTCAAGGCATCAAGTAGTGCATTAAAATGAAATGTGGACTTTAAACAGATGAAGAAAGAAAAGAAATATATTGTAATTTGGTACAGCGCAAATTATATAACATTCGTATGTGCAGTAATGTCAGCTGCCCTCATGTCTGTCTGTCGGGTAAGTATAGCTGTTGAATACAACACATTCTCGGTTTTCAGTTCGTGTCAATTCAAATGAAATCCTCGAGCTTTCAATAACTATCTCCACCATCGTCGTCAGGAATTCACTGACTGCCGGAGCTAGCGCTAGGCTAATTCACGAAGCTTCATGCTCCAGTGAGTTGTAGGGTGAGCGGATCACGACTTTCCAACTTCTTTCTTGGGGTACTTAGTCTTGACTTCTTGGTGGGACCGTCCTCAGGGTTGCGTTGCTGCTATAGGGTCTTCTTGCTAATGTTGTGGCGTTCCTTACACTATTGCCGGAGCTGCTTTTTTTTTTCTTTATTGTGTCTGTCAGCGGCACAATCCGCCGCTCTTCAGCCGAGTGACATAACAGATTAAAATAAGAATAAAATGTTACACACATAAGGCGAGAAGGGGAACATAAAACAGAATAGTGGGAGGAAATGTAGGTAAAAATAGACTAACATGGAGACGTTCATGGAGGACAGTTCAAAGTCACCAGAAAGTTAAAAACACAGTTGGCGAGTCTTCAAAACTCAGAAGAAACTGAATGCACATGCACACGTTAAAAGTCGGCCACAGTAGTATAAACACTCCAGAACAGTACACTTAAAACCCACTTGGAGCACACACGACGAAGAATGAAACTTCCAGGTGAGACATGCGGAGTCGGAGCTGGTATAGTTTCTCGCTTATATAGGTATGATGACATCATCAGCAGCCAATCAGATAGACCCATTGTGGCGCGCGCGCATTAGTAGACCCAAGCAGCTAGCGGAGCTATTGCCCGTGGCAGTACCGGTGACGTCAGGTGACGCCAGGGGCAGGCCCCATGTTTGAAACTGCCGCTCCCGCGTCGCGCATCTGCCTTTGCTTTCTTTCGATGTGCAACGCCCGCCCCCATGCCCTGCTGAGTGTGTACCCCTGGTCTCTGTTGAAGTTGTTGTTTGAACGAATCTCGGCCGCTTCCATTATAACAGAGTCCCAATGTGCAGATGCATTAGGCAACACTTCTGTATTTTTGAACTGTATTTTATGTCCGTTTTCTAGGCAATGCTCCGCTATGGTCGACTTGTCAAGCTCCGTTTGTTTTATATGGTGCTTAAGCTCAGTACAACGCTCATCAATCGTGAGAATTGCTTGTCTGAAATACAAGCTGCCACATTCACAGGATGCAACATACACGCCGGATACTCGAAGAGCGATGTCGTCGTTAACAGGGCGCAACATATCTCGTATCTTGGGGTGGGCCGGAATACTGGTCTTAGCCCACGTTTCTGCAGCAGACGTCCTAAGTTGCTGCTAGTTGCTCCACAGTATGGCAGGAATGCAGTTAGTTTGGCCTCTTATACTGATTCACCAGGTGTCTTTCGTCGGCAACTCTTGAAAGCGTTTCCGATGTCTCTTATGCTGTATCCATTTTCCCCGAAAACACGTTTTAAGTTCTGCAATTCAGACTGTAGGTGGTCGTCGTCAGAGATAACCCTGGCTCTACGAACCAACGAGTTCAGGACCACTTTCTTGTGTACAGGGTGGTGGAAAGTATTGGCGTTCAAGTACCGGTCAGTGTGTGTTGGTTTCCAATACACTGAATGGCCAAGCTGGCCTCCTGCATTCCGCTTACAAGAATAATATACAGAAGAATTGGAAAGAAAATTGAGGATGCGCTAGATGACGATCAGTTTGACTTTAGGAAAGGTAAAGGCACGAGAGAGGCAGTTCTGACGTTGCGGTTAATAATGGAAGCAAGACTAAAGAAAAATCAAGACGCGTTCATAGGATTTGTCGACCTGGAAAGATCGTTCGACAATGTAAAATGGTATAAGATGCTCGAAATTTTGAAAAAAGTAGGAGTAAGGTACAGGGAGAGCCGGGTCATATACAATATGTACAACAGTTAAGAGGGAGTAATAAGAGTGGACGACCAAGAACTGAGTGCTCGTATTAAAAAGGGTGTAAGACAAGGATTTAGCCTTTCGTCACTACTGTTCAGTTTGTACATCGAGGAAGCAATGATGGAAATAAAGGAAATGTTCAGCAGTGGAATCAAAAGTCAAAGTGAAAGGATATGAATGATTCGATTCGCTGATGACATCTCTATCCTGAGTGACAGTGATAAAGAATTACATGGTCTGCTGTACGGAATGAACAGTCTAATGAGTACATACTATGGACTGAGAGTATATCGAAGACAGAAGAAGGTAACGAGAAGTAGTAGAAATGAGAAGTGCGAGAAACTTAGCATCAGGATTGATGTTCACGAAGTAGATGAAGTTAAGGAATTCTGCTACCTAGGCTGTAAAATAACCAATGACGGACGGAGGAAGGAGGACATCAAAAGCAGACTAGCTATGGCAAAAAGGGTATTCCTGGCCTAGACAAGTCTAATAATATCAAATATTGGCCTTAATTTGAGGAACAAGTTTCTGACAATGTACGTCTGGAGTACAGCATTGTATGGTAGTGAAACATAGACTGTGGGAAAATTGGAACAGAAGAGAATCGAAGCATTAGAGATGTGGTGTTGCAGACGAATGTTGAAAATTAGGTGGACTGATAAAATATGGAATGAGGAGGTTCTGCACAGACTCGGACAGGAAAGAAACATGTGGTATATATGGTTCAAATGGCTCTGAGCACTAGGGGAGTTAACTTCTGAGGTCATCAGTCACCTATGCCTTAGAACTACTTAAAGCTAACTAACCCAAGGACATCATATATATCCATGCCCGAGGCAGAATTCGAACCTGCGACCGTAGTGTTCGCGTGACTCCAGACTGTAGCGCCTAGAACCGCTCGGCCACTGCGGCCGGCTAAACATGTGGAAAACACTGATAATGAGAAGGGACAGGATGATAGGATATCTGATAATACATGAGGGAATGATGTCCATGATATTAGAGGTAGCTATAGAGGGCAAAAACTGTAGAGGAAGACAGATTGGAATACATACAGCAAATAACTGAGGACGTTGGTTGCAAGTGCTACTCTGAGATGAAGAGGTTGGCACAGGAAAGCACTTCATGGCGGGCCGCATCAAACCAGTCAGAAAACTGAGGAAAAAAGAAAGAAGGATAACTACCATGGCCAAAAAACAATGGCTATACCCATACTGGCCAGAGCTATCAGCCCATAATAAGACAAATAGGCTCAGATACTATGCACCTTCGTATGACGTCAGTGCATATTGGGGGGGGGGGGGGAAATTGTAATGTATTGTATTATTATTATTGTTTTTCTCTTATATACATAAAATAATAATAATAATTTTGTACCATTGATAACATTAGCACATTATTATTTTCTCTATACACATAAAATAGTAGTAATTTGGTATCATTGATAACATTAGCATAGAAACAAAACAAGTAGAGATATGAGCTTCAATTTTTTAATTTCTTTATATTCATCTGTTCGTCTCTATAAATGGTGTGAAGAGTTCCGCCGCATTAGTATTGTTCAAAATGTGTTTTCTAAACGGACATTAATGAAGTGTTATAAAAGTTATTTGGGAGATGAAGTTTATTAAAAAACCATCGCTTCATCATTCCGCGACGCGCCGAGAATCTTGCATAAAGAGGATCGAACAAGAGGAAATTGTGTGAAATGACGATAACAAGAAGTACGTAAATTTAAATGGTGAATGTTGATCTGAAATGTATTGAGTATTGAAGGTATGTTGATATTAGTGCCAGTTAGAGTTCACTCAGGAAAAGTGTACCTTCCAATTTCTTTGAATTATTCTTTCAGAATTTCGCTTTTAATTATTTAAGCAACAATTTTTAATCAGTTTCCATTATATATTACATTTTATCCTCCTCGCAACTGTAGTTTGCAGCGACCAACCAAGAATGTTTGACCTTGACTGATCCCGGGTGAACCCCGCTGGGTGAGACCGGGGTCATCTCCGGGCGCTTTCCTCTCCGTCTCCGCCCTGGGAGGATGGATTGGTGCGTGAGGTGGGGGCGGCGGGGGAAGGGGGGGGGAGGAAAGGGGTGGCTGAGCTCATCGTAACGCGAGGTTCACTAAAAAGATGAGTCGTTGCTGAGTTTTTTATACCGAGGCGCTCCTCTAGGCTGGCCTGCCGGATATATTCGCAGTTGGGGAGGCCTGCCTAACCCTGCAGCCGGCGTGCATAATCCGGGATCGATTTCGCAGCTTCTTACCTCGGCCCGGCGCGGCACAGATTACCCCTGAGGTCAGCAGAGCACAGCTGGGGGCGCAGCCACCGCCCACACGCCGCACATCGCGCTTCATTTGTCAAGGGGCGCCGTGAACCGTGCTGCAGCAAGGTGGACTTCGCTGTGCCCTCGCCTCGACCTTCACTGCTTCTCTCACAAAAGTGTCACGGAAGGAAGTCCACAGGGCCAAGATATTTTTGTACTATGTCCCAGAAAATACGGACATCACTGAGTCCACAGGTACTTTGCTGTGCACCTGTAATGAACCCTGACGATTCAGTGCCCACATACAATTTGTTTCAACGAAAGAGTAATTGTCCGAGGAGCATTCAATAAATAATGCTACATATTTTCTTGTCCTCCAATTTCGGCTGAAAAAATGCAGGAGTTGTTGTGGGACATCGTGGAATATTCCCGCTTCGGCCCCTATAGTTTCACGAAGCTGGGGGCCGTTACAAGCACCGAAGACCAGTATCAGTTGCAAAGCGATTTAGAAAAGATTGCTGTATGGTGTGGCAGGTGGCAGTTCACGCTAAATAACGAAAAGTGGGAGTTGATCCACATGAGTTCCAAAAGAAATCCGTTGGAATTCGATTACTCGATAAATAGTACAATTCTCAAGGCTGTCAATTCAACTAAGTACCTGGGTGTTAAAATTACGAACAACTTCAGTTGGAAGGACCACATAGATAATATTGTGGGGAAGGCGAACCAAAGGTTGCGTTTCATTGGCAGGACACTTAGAAGCTGCAACAAGTCCACTAAAGAGACAGCTTATACTACACTCGTTCGTCCTCTGTTAGAATATTGCTGCGCGGTGAGGGATCCTTACCAGGTGGGATTGACGGAGGACATCGAAAGGGGGCAAAAAAAGGGCAGCTCGTTTTCTATTATAACGTAATAGGGGACAGAGTGTGGCAGATATGATACGCGAGTTGGGATGGAAGTCATTAAAGCTAAGACGTTTTTCGTCGCGGCGAGAGCTATTTACGAAATTTCAGTCACCAACTTTCTCTTCCGAATGCGAAAATATTTTGATGAGCCCAACCTACATAGGTAGGAATGATTATCAAAATAAAATAAGAGAAATCAGAGCTCGAACAGAAAGGTTTAGGTGTTCGTTTTTCCCGCGCGCTGTTCGGGAGTGGAATGGTGGAGAGATAGTGTGATTGAGGCTCGATGAACCCTCTGCCAAGCACTTAAATGTGAATTGCAGAGTAATCATGTAAATGTAGATGTAGGAGCTATCACTGACTACTTTTGGTGGAAAACCAAGGCATCGCAGAAATTCATAGGCACTTCGAGAATGTATACGGAGATCTGTCAGTAAAGGAAAGCACGATGAATCGTTGGCCTAGGCGTCTGTCATTCCAGCAGCAAGGTCGCGCAAACGTGACCTAGCTCCCACGTGCCAGTCGGCCAGCAACACACAGCTGTGACTGCTGGAAAGTTGGAACGTGCGGATACTCTCATTCGAGATGATTGACAGATCACAAGCACCTCGCTGCTCAACTGGACATCTATGATGGCTGACACACTCGTCCACCAGTTCTGGTACTCAAACGGGTATGTCCGCTAAATTCGTCGTCACCTAAAATAAGACAACAAAGAGCAACGAAGGATCATCCGGGTGGAGGCTGATAGTGACAACATTTTGCAAATCATTGTCACAGGCGATGAAATGTGATTTCATCACTTCCAACCGAAAATAAAACTGCATTTTACGGAGTGGCGGCAGAGCTGCAGCCTCAGCCAGTAAAATCATGGCGACCATCATCCACTTGATGTCCTCCGTCATGATGCGACCATCAATTCAGAACTGTACTGTGCTTAGGAAAAAGGAACGACTTCAGTGTGTTTGTAAGGTGTCAGGATAATCCAACACCTTCCATGAAAACCCTGACATGATAAGCAAATCCAGTAGTATGTCACATATCTCCGAATAAATCGTGACATTAAATTAACCAAAGTAATACGAGTAACGAGTGAGCAAATGGAATACCACAGACTAACACAAGAGTGCCTAAATGCACGTCGTACCTTCCCATTGTGACATCGACGCAGTTCCGAGGGGAGAAACGAGAACAGAAGCCGAGAGCAGAACCATGTTAAGCTAGAAGGCCCTACGATAAGGGACGGACTGGACACCCACGTCGCCAGCTAACCACTAGGGCACACCACCCGCACGTTTTAACGAGAGGCTTTTTCGCCTCTCTGTTACGTCAAGGACCACCCAGCAGCCCATGTTAAAAGCTAGAGCCGTCCAGAAGAACAGTATAGATCTTACGATAATGCTAAAAGGACCACACCAGCTGCAAGTTTTAGCATGAGACTTTTTCGCGTCTCTGTTACGTTACAAACTTTAAAAACATTGCCCCACCACGAAAAGTATAACGTTTCTCATTGGATAGACAGAATTTTCGTAGGCGGAGCTTAAGGTTAACATTGAGACCCTGATTGGTCAGATGGAAACACAGCCAGATAGTTTTTCTTAAACCAACTCCGGTAATTGTGGTAAGGAGAAGTTAGGAGAAGGGTTAGTTCCGAGACGGCGAGCTGGATGGCTGCTGCGCCCACCGCGGCCCCCCTGACGAACACCGTCAAGGTAATGAACGCACGTGATGCCGCATAACAGCGCATAAAGCTTCACTCAGAACTGCAGAACTCTCATCTGTTATACCCCCCTCTTTGCGTAATACTAGTTTCGATCGTAAATTAAAGCTCATGGTGTTCACATTTGCCACTTAAAGTTAAAATCTGAAACGCGATGATTTCTCTGTTATATAATTATTGAGAAGCCACATCAGCCACTGTAATTTACTACAAGTTAGATAAGTAATTAAAGATAATTGAGGGTCACTGTAGACCATTTTAATTGTTTTCTCTTTTATGAAACTTAATTTAAACCTAGATTATAGATGTGATATGGCATAGGTCATCCTTCGATCCATTGTAGAACTTGGAAACCCATTCAGGGAATATTCGCCCACATTCTTGTAGAATGTAGTTGGTTTTTACCATCCTGTATTAAAACATTTCCTTTTATCAATAGTGCAATTTATAAACAATGTTTTGTGAGTTGAATAAAATTTGCAATGGTAAACGTAAATGCTTTTTCGACGTTATTTTACCAGCTAACTAAAAATAGGATAGCCTTGAACCCCTTCCACTAAATTTAGTTAGTATTAAGATTCTTTTACAGGGAGTGCAGTGGAGCAGACGCAGAGATCATTTAGTATTTGGTTATATCATCGCTAGTCTCACTGAACTCTTCTGAATTCTACATGTCATATGTGATCTGGCGTCTCCTTACCAGCAACAGGTCCCAGGTTCAAACTAGTCAAGTCCCTAAAAAAACACGCTCCGAGCGTCGTTGCGCGAAAGTGGTAGGGAGACACGATATAGAACAATCAGACACCATAATGGATGTTTAGATGTTGATCGCTACAAAAATGCAAACAAACTTCTCCGTCTCCATGACAAGGCAAGGGTCCAGACAAGTCTGTGCACTCTAGAGGAGCTCACATAACTCCATTGGACTGGTCTTCTTCATCCACTCTACAGCCCGGATTTCGCACCTGCCGACTTCCACCTGTTTGGCCAAATGAAGGATGCACTCAGCAGGAAGCAGTACGTGGATGGTTGGGATGTTACTGGGGCCTCAAGACGTTGGCTCCGGCGTCGACAAGCAGAGTGGTGCCATGCGGGCGCGCAGGTCTTCCCAGTAATGTGGCGAAATGCCGTCGCATTGAACGGACATCGTGCTGAACAACATGGTTTTGTAGCCATAAGCGTGGGAAATGACATGGTGTATCCTGAATAAAACTACTCTGCTATCACAAAAAGGTGCTGCATAACTAATGTTTTCTTAGCCGTATTCATTGGTTGATTACGTTTCGAGACGTCCCGAAAAAAACAGTTAAAAGGTTGTTAAGATCCACATTAAAAATCTCGTTAAATTTCATGTCCCCATAGTTACTATTTACTGTAAGTACAGTCAGCAGCATATTAAAAAGTACTTGTTCGAAAAATTTAAAAATATGAACTATTTTTTGAGACACACCGAAGGTTTGAAGAAATAGGCGCTCTCGATAATTGACTAGATCAGCTCAGAGGATGGTCCAACAGTAACGACATTGGGCTGATTTCCTTCCCAAAGAGATGTGCTACCGTCATATTAAATAATTACTGGGATTGTACTAACTGTAATGATCAAAAAACGACATTCAAAAACTTGTAGATTTGTTGTATGTGTTTTTTTTTAAATTAACTATCTCAATTATTATTACCATATGGGCGATGACATCTTCCATTTGTAAGGTATGCGGCCATCCGGACTTGGATCGTAGTAATTGCATAGAAACGTCTTGGTCGCTGAAAACTTTATTTATGACGCATTTCGAGTCATCATCAGCAGATAACTGCGGCAAAATTTGCACAAAAGACAATTTCTTTTCTTCAATATGATTTCATTCCCTTGCCCCATCTGGAGCAGGGGAGTGCTAGCAGCAGCACAATCCGCCGCTTTTCAGTCGAGTGATACAGTTAGTAAAAAGATGAAAAAGATACATATAAAAGGCAATAAGAAGGGGGACATAACAACATAATACAGACGACCGCTACGGTCGCAGGTTCGAATCCTGCCTTGGGCATGGATGTGTGTGATGTCTTCAGGTTGGTTAGGTTTAAGTAGTTCTAAGTTCTAGGGGACTGATGACCTCAGATGTTAAGTCCCATAGTGCTCAGAGCCATTTGAACCATTTTTGAAGAACATAATAAGATGAGACAATGAAGGTTAAAATATACTCTTACAAGGAAACGCTCATCTTGGGACAGTTAAAAAGTCCACATAAAGATAAAAAAACACAGTTGGATATTTGCGTAGCATATAAAATACACTGAAGTCACATGCACAAGTTAAAAGTTGGCCACAGTATTTAAGTACACCAGAACGACACATTAAAACAACTGCACGAAACGTAGCACACACAAAAAAGATTAAAAAGTTCCGGGAAGGACCTGCCAAGGAAAAGGAAGCCTGAGAGGAGGGAAGAGGGGTGAGGAGGGGGCATCAGGAAGGAGGGGCTGTGTAGCAAGGGGGTCAGGGGGCAAGGGGGCAAGTCCACAGAGATGCAGAAGGGATGCACTGGAAAGGGAGGGGCATAGGAGGGAAAAACTACTCAGGAGAAGGGAAAAGGAGGGGCGAGGGAGCCCTGATGGAGGGGTGGTGGTGATGGGCTATAGTTGGTGGGAGGGGAGAGGGGTTGTTACTGGAAGGTATGTTGGTAAAGAAGATGGAGAGGGGGTAGGACACAGGGGTAAAGGTGCTGGCAGTGTGGCAGGGGTATAGAGGACAGAAGATGTGAGTGGATCCAGACTGTGGACATTGCACAGGGTGCAGATGTCTTCGAGGATGCCAAACTGGATGAGTCAGCGAGTCAGTGTGTGAGGCCTCAGCTTAAATACACGCTATAGGGAGGTTGTTGGTGGCATGTTGCTTGCAAGTGTGTCTCTGGCCTCTCGTGATAGCTGTGCTTGATCCAGCACCTAAAATCGATCTTCGTGCCACATCTTTGGCAACCAGTATGCTATTGACAGCTTATGCCAACACAAAGCTCATCCTCCATTCCAAATGAAACACTTCTCCTGGTCACACTGCATCACTGACTATCAATCAAGAAATGTCCACTCTCCTTCCTCGCTGCTCTTGCCACCATGTACAACACCATCCACTCCATTGGATTTTATCCTGACCTGTGGAAGACCTCCCACATTCTGTTGTTATTTAAACCCAAAAGTAAAAGTGTCTATCCTTTCCTGCCATATCAGTCACCACCTAACTCGACATCACTTTCTCCCTCTTACCCAGTGTGTGTCCCAGCCTTCTATCTCTGCCATCAACCACCTACTCCACTTTACACATCTCCTCTACCTCCATCTTAACTCCTGCCCCTCTGTTATTTGTAGTTCTCTCGAACTTCAGAGTGCCTATGACTGTGTATGGCATTCTGTCTTCCTTTTTAAGCTCCATACCTATGCCCTTCCTACAAACTTCATATGTCTCCTGCCCTCTTCCTCTCTCACTGTCCTTCCTATGTCACCATCGATAATACCAATTCTCATGCCTCCTACCCTAGTGCACATGTGTCTCAGGGCTCTGTCCTTTCTCCTTACCTTTATCTCCTGTACACTGCTGACATGCCCAAACCACCCACACCCAACCATCTCCTTCAGTATGATGATGACACCTCCTACCTTGCCCTCAGATCAATCTTTCAAAAACCCACACAATCATAATAGGACATACCATGCCTTCCTTCTATTTCACCATCTATGACTCTCCTATCCAACTTACTCTCACCATGAAATAACATGGCCTCGCCCTTGACCATCATCTCATGTGGACTCCCCATCTCCTTATCATTCAACTCATGGCGCACAATAGGCTCTGTCCTCTGAAACTCCTGTCTGGCCAGACATGTGGATTGCATCCTTCCACCACCCTTCATACCTACAAATCTTTGATCTGTGCCATCCTTTGTTAAACCACTGTCACCTGAATCTCTGCCCCTCCTAAATTCCACAAAGACCTCCTAATCCTTGAATGCCACACACTGTGCCCTGCTTTCCATATCTGTCTCCCATCCTCTATGACCTCATCCCTTTCTCATGTCTCCTTTTCCTTGAACAGATCCGTATCCCCTACACCAATTGCCACCTCGATGCCTCTCACTCCCTGGTGTCTCCTTTCTGTGCCTGCTGCTGTGCTTCTACCGATATGCCACACACACTCTGTATCTCCACACCCTACAGTCCCAAAGAAACTTTCAGCGTCTTCCCATCTCACATGATGGCCTGATATTTTCCCTTTTTTGCAACTCTGAGCATCCCCTGGGCCTCCTTCTCCTTTCCCTCCCCCTCTGCTGTATCCTCCCTCCCTGTCCTTCTCCTTTCCTAGTCCATTGGCTCTCTCCTGTATTACTCCTTTCCCTGCCCTTCCTGTCTCCTGCCCCTTGGGGTGCTACTGGCTTGCCCTCCTTCCACTCCTTCCTTCCCCCCCTCTTCCCTTGACCCGCCATCACTCCCTCCTCTTCCCCTCCTCTTTGACCTCCACTCTCTTGGCTGGTACTTCAAGCTTTAATCCAGTCACTGTCTGTCGTTTTTCGATGCCTCCTGTATATGTTACGTAAGTTCAGTGTGTATTTAATCGTCACATGTGGCTTTCATACTGTGAATGCAGTTTTTAATTGTGCTTCTCGTGCCACCGGCGTTTCTGTACTACGCCTTTGTCGAGTATCATTTTAATCATATGTTGATTTTATGCAGACATGCTTCTCTAAACTACCCCTTTTTGTGTACTTTTGTTTCCCCTTCTGATGTGTCAACCTGTTCTTTTATCCCCATATTGTTCGTATTTAACGTTTCTCCAATGCTAGTCTCTTGGCTGAAGCCCACCTCTGCCAGGCAACACCTGCTTACATGGGGCAGGGGTATGAAATAACAATAAAGAAATAAAATTATCTTTGGTGTAAAGCTTTGCCACAGTTATCTGTCGATGATTACTCAAAAGGAGTCATAAATAAAGTTTTTAGCGATCTAGACAGTTCCATGGAATTACTACATGTCAGTTTTTATTTTATGAAAATTACTTGTAAAGCAAGAAATTTATCCCTTTTTTCATGAATTAAAAGGAAATTGTACGACCTTACGGAGCCCTGATATACGAGGGTTAGACAGTTAATATCTGAAAATATGTTATAAAATTTTATTATAATCAAATAGGAAACTTACAAGAACATAATTTTTGGACATAGTCTCCTTGCGTTTCAGCACACTTTGTCCGTCGTTGTACAAGCTTCCTGATGCCCTAATAAAAGGTTCTCGGTTGAGCTGCGAGTCAGGAATGCACCGCTTTTCCACTGCTTCGTCCGAGGCAAATCGAAGGCCCACTGATGCCAGTTTGAGCGGACCAAACAAGTGATAGTAGAAGGGGGCAAGATCTGGACTGTATGGAGGATGATCCAGTACTTCAAGTGTGAGTTTCTGGAGCGTATCAGCAGTGTGGGCAGCAGTATGTGGACGGGAATTGTCGTGCAACAACACAACACCTTTTGACGGCAATCCTCGGCGTTTACTTCAAATTGCAGGCTTCAGCCTGGCAGTAGCCATGTCACTGTAACGTACACTATTGTTGTGCCCCTTTCCCCATGATGTTCCAGTACTGGACCTTGTGCGTCTCAAAAAAGCTGTAAGCATCAGTTTTCCTGCCTACGGTTGGGTCTTGTGCTTTTTCTTGCACGGCGAATTTGAATGTTTCCATTCCATACTCTGCGGCACGTAATGATGAACCCATGTTTCGTAACTAGTTATAATCCTGTCTAAGAAGTTATCCCCTGCGTTACCATAGCGATCCAAATGTTCGTTGCAGATGTCCAAGGGCATTTGTTTATGCATCCGTGTGATTTGTTTTTGGACCCGACTTGCACAAACTTTATGAAACCCAAGTCTGTTGTGGATGATTTCGTTGGCAGAACCGTGACTGATTTGTAGACGATGTGCCACTAGCTAATCGTGTTTCTAAGAGAATCATTTCACGTGAACTCTCAATGGTTTCTTCATTTGTGGCGGAAAACGGTCGTCCGGCTCCTTCATCGTGCGTAACACTTGTACGACCATTTCGGAATTCCTCAATCCATTCGTAGACACTCCTTTGTGGCAAAACACTATTGCCACACTGTACCGAAGGCCTTCGATGAATTTCGGCTACTGATACGCTTTCCGACCACAAAAAACGGACCACTGAACGTTGTTCTTCTTTGGTGCAAATAGACAGCGAAGCAACCGTGATTAACAGCACGCCAGCGATAACGAAACTATCCTAGTAGCTTGAAAATTGAAAAGATATAACGACAAATAATTAAAGCATACGTCATCAAAGTAAAACGACAGTACTACCAAAATAAACCAAAATGTAACTAAATTGCGTATAATAATTGACTTACCCTCGTATATTTTTATACGTGTAAATGTAGTTGGTAGAGCACTTGCCCGCGAAAGGCAAAGGTCTCGAGTTCGAGTCTCGGTCGGGCACACAGTTTTAATCTGCCAGGAAGTTTCATATCTGCGCACACTCCGCTGCAGAGTGAAAATCTCATTCTGTAGTGGTCACAGTTAACATTTGACAGTGATGAGCTTGATGGTGGGTATTACTGAAAACTTTTATTTTCAAGAAAAAGATACCAGGATATGTTTAACTGCGTTTTAGTGTTAGTAATTGAATTACAATTTGAAGAGTACTAGCGGGGTGTGTGTTTGCTGGAGAGAGAGTAATGGAGTGGGAGGAACCGGCGCGCCCTCGCTTAGAAAACTTATTCTAAACGGCCCGTGGCTTCTGGAACATATACAAAATTCTTCTGTATTTCCCCTTGGGTAACAGGACGAGATAAACGCGGATACGTTCTGCAAACATATTTCACACACAAAAATTATGTACTAAAAACATTTTATGAACTTGTTATTGCAACAATGTATAACAATAGGTTGTACGATTGAGAAGAGTTTTACAGAGGAGTAAAATGATGAATACGTATAGAGAACTTTCATGTATTAAGTGTTTTGTGCACTAGTTACTATTTTATAAATTATTCATAACAAAATTCAATTCCGGATTGTTGATAGCAAAGATGACACACTGCTGGTCATTTAGAATCATTTTTCAGGCCAAGCAAGCGCCTGCCTACGCCCCTCTCCGCCGCGCGATCCAGTTGAAGCTCTCCACGCTTGCACACTTCACTTTATTATTCAATTACTAGTAGTAAAAATCAGTGAAACATGTCGCAGTATTTTTTCCTTGATGATGTAAGTAGTTAGTATTAACATCCATTAAGTGCATCGCTGTAAAATGTTAATTGCATCTACTAGATTAGAGAAGTTATCTTGGCTTCAGAGTGCCGTACAAATTTTCCTTTTTAAATTCGTGAAAAAATTTCTTCGTTTTCGTAAAATAAAAATGGACATGATTACTTAAGGAAATACATCCAACAAAAGCGAAACGTTTTCGAAGTAATTTTCTGATCATTGGAACTAATAAAATCGTAAAAATTATTTAATAGAGTGGCAGAACAAGTATTTGCGAAGCAAACGAGCCTAAAACCAATACTGTAGGGCCGTCGCTGAGGAGATCTAGTCAATTATCTATAGCCCCTTTTTTTTTTGAAAAAATCGATGTATCTCGAAAAATAATTAATATTTTTTTAATTCTTCAGGCAGGTAGTTTTTTGACTTACCGAGGGCTATACTTGCAGTAAATAGCAAGTTTGGGAACGTGAACATTAACGAGATTTTTATGATGAGATTTTTAACGGTGTTTTCGATATATCTCGAAAATAGCCAATCAACCAATACTTTTAAAAAATCGGTTGAAATATCTTTTTATGACCTATAGCTTTCTCGTTTAACGTTATAGGTTTTTACTCACTTAAGGAAAACAGTTTTTCACAACTGTGCGGATATTTTGGCCATGTTCGCCGTGTAGGAACGAGTTGAATGAAATAGAAATTCTATTTAAAATTTAATACCTATATGCAAACGCTTTACAGGTAATAATTTTTGCAAATTTAACATTAAACCGTCACAGAATGCTTGTACTATGAGCTCCAAGAAAGGACTCTCGGCGCGGGCCTACCCGCTTCCGC
Organism: Schistocerca gregaria; assembly: GCF_023897955.1. NCBI lineage: Eukaryota > Metazoa > Arthropoda > Insecta > Orthoptera > Acrididae > Schistocerca > Schistocerca gregaria. Next base: position 1,474,183 of record NW_026061757.1, on the reverse strand, counting down.
AGGACCACGTGCTAGAAAACAAGTACGGCCGTACCCTGGCGCCTCAATATCATTTTCGCCATAGACAAGATCTGTGGTCCTTATGACGACCGCCGTCGTGGTTCCTGCAGCATGAACTCTCCTGGAATCCTTAACGACCATTTGTCCAATGCCTGGGAACCTCGCCTCCGACGCTACTTGAACCTGGCTGTAGTCGTTCTGGAGCCATGCCTAGCTTTGGTCTATACAGCTTAAACCTGGTGGACTTAGATATTATGACCCGACGCAATGCAAGCATAATTAGAGGCAATCAGTTCCTCGTGAACCGGTACTTTGGCTCTAACAGCTGGGATAGTTTTGTGTGTGAAATCTTTTGGGACTTAACTGCTAAGGTCATCAGTCCCTAAGCTTACACACTACTTAACCTAAATTATCCTAAGAACAAACACACACACACACATGATCAAGGGAGGCCTCGAACCTCGGCCAGGACCAGTCGCACAGTCCGTGACTGAAGCGCCCTAGACTGCTCGGCTAGTTTTCAGTGGCTGACAGTCAACTGGGCTGACATATCAGACCCACTTCAAAGACAGAGACTTATTTGTTAACTACATTTTCTGTTGTGTAATTACACTTTAAAGGAGGAGAACTGCCATTATATGTTCACTTCACTTAACCTACTTCTCATGGTGTACGTGGGTTTTTGGTTCTCTGCTTCAAACCTGACGTGTGCCACTTCAGCACGTTGACTGATTCAGGATTTCAGTAAGAGTGAGGTTGAGTGACCTCGCCGCGCGGGATTAGCCAAGCGGTCTGAGGCGCTGCAGCCATGGACTGTGAGTCTGTTCCCGGCGGAGATTCGAGTCCTCCCTCGGGCATGGGGGTGTGTGTTTGTCCTTAGGATAATTTACGTTAAGTACATTTACATCTACATCTATACTCCGCAAGCCACCCAACGGTGTGTGGCGGAGGGCACTTTACGTGCCACTGTCATTATCTCCCTTTCCTGTTCCAGTCGCGTATGGTTCGCGGGAAGAACGACTGTCTGAAAGCCTCCGTGCGCCCTCTAATCTCTCTAATTTTACATTCGTTATCTCCACGGGAGGTATAAGTAGGGGGAAGCAGTATATTCGATACCTCATCCAGAAACGCACCCTCTCGAAACCTGGCGAGAAAGCTACACCGCGATGCAGAGCGCCTCTCTTGCAGAGTCTGCCACTTGAGTTTGCTAAACATGTCCGTAACGCTATCATGGTTACCAAATAACCCTCTGACGAAACGCGCCGCTCTTCTTTGGGTCTTCTCTATCTCCTCCGTCAACCCGATCTGGTACGGATCCCACACTGATCAGCAATACTCAAGTATAGGTCGAACGAGTGTTTTGTAAGCCACCTCCTTTGTTGATGGACTACATTTTCTAAGGACTCTCCCATTGAATCTCAAACTGGTACCAGCCTTACCAACAATTAATTTTATATGATCATTCCATTTCAAATCGTTCCGCACGCATATTCCCAGATATTTAACAGAAGTAACTGCTACCAGTGTTTGTTCCGCTATCATATAATCATACAATAAAGGATCCTTCTTTCTATGCATTCGCAATACATTACATTTGTCTATGTTAAGGGTCAGTTGCCACTCACTACACCAAGTGCCTATCCGCTGCAGATCTTCCTGCATTTCGCTACAATTTTCTAATGCTACAACTTCTCTGTATACTACAGCGTCATCCGCGAAAACCGCATGGAACTTCCGACACTATCTACTAGGTCATCTATATATATTGTGAAAAGAAATGGTCCCATAACACTCCCCTGTGGCACGCCAGAGGTTACTTTAACGTCTGTAGACGTCTCTCCATTGATAACAACATGCTGTGCTCTGTTTGCTAAAAACTCTTCAATCCAGCCACAGAGCTGGTCTCATATTCCGTAGGCTCTTACTTTGTTTATCAGGCGACAGTGCGGAACTGTATTGAACGCCTTCCGGAAGTCAAGGGAAATAGCATCAACCTGGGAGCCTGTATCTAATATTTTCTGGGTCTCATGAACAAATAAAGCGAGTTGGGTCTCACACGATCGCTGTTTCTGGAATCTATGTTGATTCCTAGAGCGTAGATTTTGGGTTTCCAAAAACGATATGATACTCGAGCAAAAAACATGTTATAAAATTCTACAACAGATCGACGTCAGAGATATACACTCCTGGAAATTGAAATAAGAACACCGTGAATTCATTGTCCCAGGAAGGGGAAAGTTTATTGACACATTCCTGGGGTCAGATACATCACATGATCACACTGACAGAACCACAGGCACATAGACACAGGCAACAGAGCATGCACAATGTCGGCACTAGTACAGTGTATATCCACTTTTCGCAGCAATGCAGGCTGCTATTCTCCCAAGGAGACGATCGTAGAGATGCTGGATGTAGTCCTGTGGAACGGCTTGCCATGCCATTTCCACCTGGCGCCTCAGTTGGACCAGCGTTCGTGCTGGACGTGCAGACCGCGTGAGACGACGCTTCATCCAGTCCCAAACATGCTCAATGGGGGACAGATCCGGAGATCGCGTGGCCAGGGTAGTTGACTTACACCTTCTAGAGCACGTTGGGTGGCACGGGATACATGCGGACGTGCATTTTCCTGTTGGAACAGCAAGTTCCCTTGCCGGTCTAGGAATGGTAGAACGATGGGTTCGATGACGGTTTGGATGTACCTTGCACTATTCAGTGTCCCCTCGACGATCACCAGAGGTGTACGGCCAGTGTAGGAGATCGCTCCCCACACCATGATGCCGGGTGTTGGCCCTGTGTGCCTCGGTCGTATGCAGTCCTGATTGTGGCGCTCACCTGCACGGCGCCAAACACGCATACGACCATCATTGGCACCAAGGCAGAAGCGACTCTCATCGCTGAAGACGACACGTCTCCATTCGTCCCTCCATTCACGCCTGTCGCGACACCACTGGAGGCGGGCTGCACGATGTTGGGGCGTGAGCGGAAGACGGCCTAACGGTGTGCGGGACCGTAGCCCAGCTTCATGGAGACGGTTGCGAATGGTCCTCGCCGATACCCCATGAGCAACAGTGTCCCTAATTTGCTGGGAAGTGGCGGTGCGATCCCCTACGGCACTGCGTAGGATCCTACGGTCTTGGCGTGCATCCGTGCGTCGCTGCGGTCCGGTCCCAGGTCGACGGGCACGTGCACCTTCCGCCAACCACTGGCGACAACATCGATGTACTGTGGAGACCTCACGCCCCACGTGTTGAACAATTCGGCGGTACGTCCACCCGGCCTCCCGCATGCCCACTATACGCCCTCGCTCAAAGTCCGTCAACTGCACATACGGTTCACGTCCACGCTGTCGCGGCATGCTACCAGTGTTAAAGACTGCGATGGAGCTCCGTATGCCACGGCAAACTGGCTGACACTGACGGCGGCGGTGCACAAATGCTGCGCAGCTAGCGCCATTCGAGGGCCGACACTGCGGTTCCTGGTGTGTCCGCTGTGCCGTGCGTGTGATCATTGCTTGTACAGCCCTCTCGCAGTGTCCGGAGCAAGTATGGTGGGTGTGACACACCGGTGTCAATGTGTTCTTTTTTCCATTTCCAGGAGTGTAGGTCTATAGTTTTGCGCATCTGCTCGACGACCCTTCTTGAAGACTGGGACTACCTGCGCTCTTTTCCAATGATTTGGAACCTTCCGTTCCTCTAGAGACTTGCGGTACACGGCTGTTAGAAGGGGGGCAATTTCTTTCGCGTACTCTGTGTAGAATCGAACTGGTATCTCGTCAGGTCCATTGGACTTTCCTCTGTTGAGTGATTCCAGTTGCTTTTCTATTCCTTAGACACTTATTTCGATGTTAGCCTTTTTTCGTCTGTGCGAAGATTTAAAGAAGGAACTGCAGTGCAGTCTTCCTCTGTGAAACAGCTTTGGAAAAAGGTGTTTAGTATTTCAGGTTTACGCGTGTCATCCTCTGTTTCAATGCCATCATCATCCCGGAGTGTCTGGATTTGCTGTTTCGAGCCACTTACTGATTTAACGTAAGACCAGAACTTCCTTGTTTTTTCTGTCAAGTCGGTACATAGAATTTTACTTTCGAATTCACGCATAGCACTCCTTACGCTAACTTTGACGTCGTTTAGCTTCTGTTTGTCTGAGAGGTTTTGGCTGCGTTTAAACTTGGAGTGAAGCTCTCTTTGCTTTCGCAGTAGTTTCCTAACTTTGTTGTTGTACCACGGTGGGTTTTTCCCGTCCCTAACAGTTTTACTCGGCACGTACCTGTCTAAAACGCATTTTACGATTGCCTTGAACTTTTTCCATAAACACTCAACATTGTCAAGGTCGGAACAGAAATTTTCGTTTTGATCTGTTAGGTAGTCTGAAATCTGCCTTCTATTACTCTTGCTAAACAGATAAACCTTCCTCCCTTTTTTTATATTCCTATTAACTTCCATATTCAGGGATGCTGCAATCACTGATTCCCTGTTCTGCACATACTTCGGGTCTGTTTCTTATAGTAGGTCCAAGATGTTATCTCCACGAGTCGGTTCTCTGTTTAATTGCTCGAGGTAATTTTCGGATAGTGCACTCAGTATAATGTCACTCGATGCTCTGTTCCTACCACCCGTCCTAAACATCTGAGTGTCCCAGTCTATATCTGGTAAATTGAAATCTCCACCTAAGACTATGACATGCTGAGAAAATTTATGTGAAATGTATTCCAAATTTTCTCTCAGTTGTTCTGCAACTAATGCTGCTGAGTCGGGAGGTCGGTAAAAGGAGCCAATTATAAGCCTAGCTCGGTTGTTGAATGTACCTTTCCACACATAATAATTCACAGGAACTATCCACTTCTACTTCGCTACAGGATAAACTACTACTAACAGCGACGAAAACTCCATCACCTGTTGCATGCAATCTATCCTTTCTAAACACCGTCTGTCCATTTGTAAAAAATTCGGCAGAATTTATCTCTGGCTTCAGTCAGCTTTCTGTACCTATAACGATTTCAGCTTTGGTGCTTTCTATCAGCGCTTGAAGTTCCGGTACTTTACCAATGCAGCTTCGACAGTTTACAATTACAATACCGGCTGCTGCTTGGTCCCCGCATGTCCTGACTTTTCCCCGCACCCTTTGAGGCTGTTACCCTTTCTGTACTTGCCCGAGGCCATCTAACCTAAAAAACCGCCCAGCCCACGCCACACAAACCTGCTACCGTGTAGCCGCTTGTTGCGTGTAGTGGACTCCTGACCTATCCAGGAGAACCCGAAACCCCACCACCCTGTGGCGCAAGTCGAGGAATCTGTAGCCCACACGATCGCAGAACCGTCTCAGCCTCTGATTCAGACTAAACACTCGGCTCTGTACCAAAGGTCCGCAGTGCGTAAGCTTAGGGACTGATTACCTTAGCAGTTAACTCCCATAAGATTTCACACACATTTGAATATTTGATTCGAGTGACTTACTGAGTCCAATTTGAAAACTGAGTTCCAGAAAGGAAAAAAGGAGAAAGTCAAGGAGGCAATAATTCCACACATCAAAAAAAGTTTTGCATCACCCCAGCTCCCAGAACTCCTGAAGACAAACGTTGACTGTGGATATTGTATCACAGACACAGTCCCTTTGACTGTTCAGAGATGTCAGTAGAGCCGCCCAAAGATGTAAACAACCATGCATGAGCAGCGGCTATTAAACGTAAGGGTCGGACAGCGATCACTTCCACCAGGAAGGAGGTACACGGTTCGTGTTGTCTGTAGAACAACCATGCCTAGACAATCAATACCACGGTTCGGTCGCGTCTGCATTGTTACTTTGTGCCAGGAAGGGCTCTCAAGAAAGGAAGTGTCCAGGCGTTACAGAGGGTACCGAAGCAATGTTGTTGAGACATGAAGGAGATACAGAGAGACAGGAACTGTCTATGACACGTCTCGTTCAGGCAGCGCAAGGGTTACTAGTGCAGTGGATTACCTCTACCTGTAGATTATGGCTCGGAAAAACGCTGAGAGCAACGCCACCATGTTGAATAACGTTTTTCGTGCAGCCACAGGACGTCGTGTTACGACTCAAACTGTGCGCAATAGACTGCAAGATGCGCAACTTCACTCCCGACGTCCATGGCGAGGTCCATCTTTGCAACCACGACACCATAAACCGGGGCACAGATGGGTCCAACGACATGCTGAATGGACCGCTCAGGATTGGCATCACGGTCTCTTCACCGATGTGTGTCGCATATTCCTTCAACCAGACAATCGTCGGAGACGTGTTTGCAGGCAGCTCAGTCAGGCTGACCGCCTTAGACACACTATCCAGTGATTGCAGCGAGGTGGAGCTTCCCTGCTGTTTTGGGGTGACATTATGTGGGGCCGACGTACGCTGCTGGTGGTCATGGAAGGCGTCGTAACGGCCGTACGATACGTGAATGCCGACAAAGAGTGCAACCATATCGGCAGCGTATTGGCGAAGCATTCGTTTTCAAGGACGACAATTCGAGCCCCCCCCTCCCTCCCCCCCCCCCCCCCCGTGCAGATCTTGTGAATGACTTCCTTCAGGATAACGACATCGTTCAACTAGAGTGGCCAGCATGCTCTCCAGATATGAATCCTGTCGAATATCCTGGGGTAAATTTAAAAGGGCTGTTTATGAACGATGTGACTCACCAACCACTCTGAGGCATCCACGCCGACTCACCGTTGAGGAGTGGAACAATCTGGTCCAACATTGGCTTGATAAACTTGTGGATAGTACGCCACGACGAATACAGGTATGCATCAATGCAAGAGGAGTGCTACTGGGTATTGGAGATACCGGTGTGTATAGCTGTCTGGACAACCACGCCCGAAGGTCTCACTGTATGGTGGTACAACATGTAATGTGTGGTTTTCATGAGCAATAAAAAGGGCTGAAATGATGTGTATGTTGATTTCTATTCCAATTTTCTGTACAGGTTCCGAGGTGATGCAACCGAGGTGATGCATAACTTTTTTTGATGTGTGTACTATGCGACGGCGATTGCTACGAAAAGGTACGTCCGTCTTACATCTGAGGTCTGACCGAACTCTCCTAATTTGTGGGGTTTTCTCGCTGGTCCTAACCGCCAGCTAGTTTGCAAGAAAGGTAGCTATATGCTCCTGGCGTCCATCTCCAAATCAAGCAGCCACCGGTAATTACAGTTTGCAAGGAATTGCGCATGTGCAGAGATAATAAAGATGTGTTATTTCTTACTCACTCACTTCGGGGACACATAGAAGATCGGTACACAAAGTTTTCTTTTTAATTTTGGTTTGTAACACAGATACTTAAGTAAATGAATGTAGATTAATACTGTGTGCCGGAATGGAATCCACGTTGCAAAAAACATAGGTCTCAGGTTAGAGTCCTGGTATGAGTACAGTTTTAATCTACCAGAGTGTTTGAAATTAGCGCACACTCCGGCGCAGAGGGAAATCTCATTCTGGTGATAAGTGTAGTATCACAAACTCCTTTGGATGTACTTACGTTTATTCATGTCGACTCGACCAGAATTACAGGTCGACGGTTTCATTCGATGTTGGCGGTCATACTAAGCATAACCTGTCAGTATACTCTAACAGCCTCGATACTTTCCGCTATGACGTGGGTTGAGCTTGTTGGGAGGGTCTGCAATTTTTCCCACACTTGACGCCCCATACCGACAACTCCCCAGGAATTCTTTAACTGTGGAATTGTTAGTGTCACAATGTCATATGCTTGTGTTCGCTGAGAGCAGTGAATACGTAATACATGATTTCCGGTATTTGTTATGTTTGAATATTACCCTCTACCTGCAGCTATTCTTTGACGTAAATAAGCAATACAGCAAGCCAGTGGTTCTCCACCTTTCTTAGAGCGTTACCCCTGAGTGCAACCAGACGTTAGCAAGTACCACTGCCCCTCCCTCCTAGCGTCTTTTGCCTCCATCCACCAAACTATCATCGTCTATAGCACTTAATTCAACTGCAGAATGAAAGACTTTTCTTAGAGCACTTTTATTTCTAAAAGGTGAATGATATTTAGTTTGTGTACGATGGGGGACGTTGGATGTTAGGATGAATAACGAGTTACCCACAACTCTTTGACAGATTACAACAGTGACTATCCGCAATGTGGGTAGACATTTGTTACATAACATACTTCCACTGCAATACTCTCCACCATTGCGACACTTGCTTGACCTGCACATTGCAACCTCATTTAAAATCAAGCAGGCTAACATGTGTGCACCATACTTACTATTCGTAAATTACTTGATTGCGGCACTCCTTAACTGAGAACTGTCAGAAATTGGAAGAGTTCCAATTAATTCATTTGTCTGTTTCGAAGCGAGTAATGAAGCAATCTGTGGACTGTTGCAGGTACTATCTACAACTTGGAGAAGACATCTTCTCGAGATATTTGGCATTTGTTACGTATATGTCTCACTTTTATCATCTGCGATGTACTGGATAAAGCACAACATACGGATGTAGTGCATGGACTATGTGAGGAACCTGTAACCCCCACCCTATTAATGCTACTAATTGAGAAAAAGTAATAACTGATAACTTATGTAATAGTAATGATTTTTTGGAAATAACTTAGTTTTGTGACTGAAAGGAATCGAATCGTATTTACCTCTGAGAAAATCTCATTTTACCCCTCAGGGAGTAATTACCCCGAGGTTGGAACCCACTCCAGTGAGCATATAATGTGCAAAATGTTGCAGCAATATGGTATTTGCAGTGGTACTACAGTTGTTTGTGTTGCTGATATTGTGGAATATTTGTGCTAGAACTGTGTTGATGACACATTTCAGCGATGCATAGTTGTCTAGCATACGCTCATTATTCATTAGAGATGCGTTATAGCTGTGTACGGTTCTGTGAAAATGAAAAGGGGAAAAAAACATTCGCTTAGCTTACCACGAATTTCCGACTGATAATGACCTAGGAAATATGTGATTATGCGTGATTTCTCGAGAAAGCTTCAAGCCAAATACGGTATCAAAAATTAATCAGTACTTTGCAGTCAACAATAAAAGTTTACCGAGGTATATTATGTATCTGATCTAAAAAGAAAGATTCTGAAGACAGGCAATATTCTCAGCAGATTTTCAAATTAACCTGTCAATAAAATTGCAGTAGCAGCAATATCTAGGCGGCAAATTGAAAAGCAGCCTTCCAGTAATCCGGTCTGTCGTCAGCGTAAAAGAAGTGCAAGCCCTGCGTACAAAAAGCGCACAAATGAAGGGAATATTGAAAGCTGGTTCATTATCGATACCGCCATGTACCAACAGAACACGGACAGAAACAGCAGTTTCACCTCAGAGTGAAAGAAAACACGACGAGAAAGTGCAGTTGCCCGCTCATAATGTTAACATACTACCTGCTAGAAGTGCAACCAATTTTAAATTTGAATATTGTAAACTACGCGGGCTCATAAAGAGTTATGAATATCTTTGCAAATAAACAGACTAATATTGTTAAGTTTGTATTGGAGTACGTTGGTTGAGATGTTGTAATGAAACTTTGAGAGGAAATGTCCTGTTCAGCCTGACATTTGATTTCAACAATTTGCAAAAATCTCCATTAATGGATTTGATACATTGGTATGACAATCCAGGATACAGAATTTGTTATCTGCCAATACCCTTCATGAATTGCTAAATGCAATATCGGGTTTTGTTGCAAGCGCTCTTTCGTACTTACAAAGTAACTGTCTAAGGAAGCAATTGGAAATGTTTATAGCGACACAAATAGAAAATGTAACATGTTTTTGTTGTAACAGTAGAGAAAACTGTGGATAGTTTTCTTATTGTGCTCTTGTGTGCGAATATTTCTTAGCAATGGTGTTGAAGCAGATAGATTGCTTTGCTACAGAAGCTCAAGAACGACAAATGTTCATGAAGTCCGAACCGCTGAATAGAAAAGTGCTACGTGGTTAGCACCACAGGCTCTACTCTCAGTGGTAGCTGGTAACAAGTCGTCAGTCAGCACATTGGGGCGACCGGCTGAATAACAAGCTCCGGTAACGAGTGCCGAAGCTGGCAGACCATACTAACGCGCTACGTTCTCGGATTTGAATAACAAGCGAAAACACTGAGTATCGTTCGTTTATTTGTAGGTTGCAGCAGAAATAAAAACATGTACCAAAATCTTCCAATATGGTGTTGCTACTACACATTTAGTGAAAACGAAACTACAAAGTTGTCTGCAGTACGACACTTGCTATCAGACCAAACACTACCGCCCAACACTGCCAGTTCTCTGCCCGAACCTCTCCCTTCAGCTCATGCTTTTGTAATGGTTATTATTATTACCAAGCAAAGTGGCGCAGTGGTTATTACACTGGACTCGCATTTGGGAGGATGACGTTTCAAATCCCCATCCTGCCATTCAGATTTTGGTTTTTCGTAATTTCTTTAAATCACTTCAGGCAAATACACAGATGGTTTCTCTGAGAATCCTGCAGCCGATTTCCTTCCTTCTGCTTTCGTAATCGGAGCTTGGGCGCCCCCTCTAATGGCCGCGCAGTCGACGAGACGCTAAACTCTGATCTTATTTCCTTCCATCTTTTATATCTTATCATCTTTTCCGCAGTTTGAAATTGCTCTGAAACCCGATTTTATGGAGGATTCAGTACATCAAAATTAAAATCGGAGTCCCTCACGGGCGGCCAGTATGCATGCGGATCGCGTTCATAAAAAGCTCACTACACAAAAAAAATTTATCACTTCTGGAGAAATATTACACGTATCATTTAATACCGTGTAATTACGCCCTCGGACTTGATAACCATCGGGACTCGTTTAGAAATTGAGTCCACAAGATTGGGCAGGTACGTTACATCCAGGTTGAGTCACTCGCTGACGATTTGATCTCGCAATTCCACCGAAGTACGGGGATGCTTGTTTTGGCGATTTACCTCTGTTCCAACATGCCTAGCTCATTTTCTATGGGGTTCAAGTGAGATGAATTCTCGGGCCAATCGGGATGTAATATGGTGGCGGAATGTTCACAAAATCAGCCAACTATTCTTACGGTTGTCTTCCTGAAAAATGGTGGTATGATTGGAATACTTATCATGCAAATGTTGACTTAAAGGCAGCACCTGATCATTTAAAATGTTTAAATAAACTTACTGGTTCATGTCAGTAGTCACCTTGTGAGGTAACAAGCATTTCGCTCTCATTTAAGAATATGGCCGAAAGAGTGAGCTTCCAGGAATTGTGAAACGAACACTGTCGTCCAGGACCGCGTGCCACAAAGAGCGCAGATTCACCACCAGATCGGGAAACTCACAGGCATCTGTTGTCTATTGAGGCCTAACACTGTAGTGTGTGAGTGAGACAGGCGAGAACCTACGTCACAGGGAAACCCAATGGAATCCGTTTGTGGCCAAGGAGAAAAAAAAAGTTCAGATGTCTGTGAAATCTTACGGGACTTAACTGCTAAGGTCATCAGTCCCTAAGCTTACACACTACTTAACCTAAATTATCCTACGGACAAACACACACACCCACGGCCGAGGGAGGACTCGAACCTCCGCCGGGACCAGCCGCACAGTCCATGACTGCAGCGCCTTAGACCGATCGGCTAATCCCTCGTGGCAGCCAAGGAGACGTAGCAGTGTTAATATGGCGCATCTAAGATCGGCCATAAAGGGAAACATTTGTGGATACTATTTAATTATGTAGTAATGCAAGAACTGAAACTAACAGTAATTTTAATCTACCACCCTTCATAAATTTTCATGGTGATCCCAGTATAACTTGAGTATTGATCATATCTATAATAGTTTATGACTTACTGTTAAAGTCAAATTCACAAGTTTTGTAACAAAGACCTGAATACTTAAATCTGAATGCTTTAGTCGATGTTAACGATCGACATTTCATATAGAAGCGCATTATTAAAATGACAAATTTGGTAAATAGCATCTCTGTAGTATCATTTCTTTAAAATGATACAGCAAATTTAAATTACCTATATTTTCAGTTAAGCATCTGACCATCATTTCCTCCACACTAAACACATTGAACGATGACAGCACGACACCCTATTGAATCATTCGGTAATAGAATATTTGTTGTAAAGTTTAGTGCATAATACTTACTTTTGTTCTTTATTGATCAGAAAGCACATTGGTGCAAGGCTACTGGCTGTGACATTCAAAGGCAAGAAGGAAATTGTGTCGGTTTTATGTAAAAGAATTTAACGTTTATTACGTATTGGATATTATTGTTACTTTATTTAGAAGCTGAATGTGGTCAAGCTTTGATATTTAAATATGTTAAAACGTAAAAGAATGTAGAATAATCTGTAGCCAATCAGATGGATGGCTTCAGGAAAGGGAACTGCCCTAGTCAGTTGAGCGAGGAGACTCGCCGCGACGGGGAACGCGGCCAGGAACGTTCGGATTGAGGCGCGATAGCGGACAGTCTGTCTTTAGACAGCTGGGGAAGAAACGACTTAGGAAATTTCGGGTTGTGTGGTATCGTGGGACTTAGTCTCTGAGCGATGAGCAGCCGCACCCCTGGTATTAACCCTAACTTTTCGCGTAAATGTGGAAGTGGAGTACTGTAATTCGCGATGAGATTGTGAATGATCGAACTGTCTCAAATGGATATGCGGTCGAGCGTCATAGTAATTCTAAATGCGACCACTTTCGCTATACTTTCTGAATAAACATTATTCTAACAAAATCGAAACTGTGTGGCCTACAACATTTATGGGTCGTTAATTTAGTTCCCAGTATTGTTATTACTGTTGTTATATGTTATGTTAACGTTGTATTTCGCAAACTTGCCATCAGCCAGACAATTTAACCAAAGTGAGAACTTAACTTTTCCCGGCGAAAACGCAAAGAAGAAGAAATGTGCAAGGAAATTTAATACCTCGGTTCACAGAGGAGAAACAAGGAAGACACCATACGCAGAACAAGTGTCAACACAAACAAAGATAACCAACATCAGAAATATCGATCTTTACTATTAATCAACAGGTGAGGTAGCACTAATTCTGTCCCTCTATTTTTTGATGAGAGACAGAGCCGGATTCCAAGCAGCCTTTAAACAAAATCCACCATCTCTGTTAGTAAGGTTGCTTGATAGTTTGATTTCAACAAGTTCCTTAATAACACTATCCCAACAGCAGGACGTGCAAGCCAGAATCTCCGTGTTGTAGTATTCCATAGGATGACCGGTGGCCAGGCAATGTTGTGCAATAGCGGATTTGCTCGGCTGTTGTAAGCGTGTGTGACGCTTATGTTCAATACACCGGTCTTCCACAGTCCTGATTGTCTGGCCAATATGTGACATGCCACAACTGCAAGGAATATGATAGACCCAAGCCTTACGCAAACCATCTTTTACGGACGCCAACAGGACCTTAATCTTAGAAGGTGGTCGAAAAACACGTTTCACATCATATTTCCTCAAACTACGGCCAATCCTGTTGGAAATGCTTCCTGCGTAAGGCAAAAAGGCCATAGAGTTAGGTGCCACTTCGTTGCTATCGTCATTCACCCGGCTGATGGCGCAACGCACGTTTGATCTGCCTCTCACTATAACCATTCTGACGAAAGGTGACTTCGAGATGTGGTAGCTCAGCTGCCAAACTTTCAGGGTCTGAGATAACGTGGGCCCTGTGAACCAAGGTGCGAAGTACTCCTTCACGCTCAACTGGATGGTGACAACTATCATCTCGCAGATACAAGTCAGTGTGGGTAGGCTTCCTATAATAATAATAATGGCGGGTGACGAGGCCCTCCCGTCGGGTAGACCGCTCGCCTGGTGCAAGTCTTTCGATTTGACGCCACTTCGGCGACTTGCGCGTCGACGGGGATGAAATGATGATGATTAGGACAAAACAACACCCAGTCCCTGAGCGGAGAAAATCTCCGACCCAGCCGGGAATCGAACCCGGGCCAGTAGGATTAACAGTCTGTCGCGCTGACCACTCAGCTACCGGGGGCGGACAGGCTTCCTCTAAACAGAATGTCCCAACGTACCATCAGTCTTCCTTTTGACCAACACATCAAGGAAGGGAAGGCATCCTTGTTTCTCCTCTGTGAACCGAGGTATTAAATTTCCTAGCACATTTCTTCTTCCTTGCATTTGTGCCTGGAGTTTGACAGGGTGTGCTCCTGTCGAAATATCGGCGGTCTTCGACGACGTCACCCTGCAGCAAACCCGTACGTTATTTGAACAATTTAACCGAAGTGTCACAAGTGTCTTATCTGTTCATGATTTGGGCCGTTCTCGGAGGTTGCGAGCTAACATCCCAAAGATGTTCGGGCTCACATGCGGTTCCCCTTCGTCGAAATGTCTTGGCTCAAACCGTCTAGGTGTTGAACCGCACGTGTCGCATTACACGCTCTGAATTAGACACTTGTGGCACCCCCAACACATCGAAGACTCACTTCCGGTTTGAACCTGATCTACCACCCATTACGAAAGGAATGCTTCATCTAGGCTTCGGCTCACTCGACGACGTGCTTGAATATAGGCAGAAACGTGTTTAGTCAGACCACACTGCCTGCCGCCTGTCGGTACTGTCCACGTATGACTTAAAGCCCGTTAAAGACGCCCAGCTTTATGGGCGCTTGTCAGGAATGGCCTGCAGCGTGTCCGACTCTACATGTTCATTGTATGCAGTTCCCGACGTAATCTCCCGTAATGTAACAGGTTGCGATGGGTCTTTATTTACTGTTTGCAGAAACTCTTGCCTCGTTTGGAAGTGATTTTGTTTTGCAAGCCGTGAAACGCGTCTTCGGTTTCATTCATCCTGGATATTTTTCCGTCCAGAATTCTGACGTTATGTTTCATGGCCGCAATTGTTACAGTACTGCTTCTAAACACATTTAACAGTCCGCAAATCCAAGAACTTTTCATCGTATGGCCAAGCTCATGGGAAAACACGATTGCCCTTCTTTGCCTCTCTCACATCCTCACATTTACCCATGTTTACGTACGATATCTGCTTATATAAAGGCCTCTCTGGTGGCTACTTCACGTAGAACCAGTGTATGGACGGTTGACCACGTGAATAGATCGCTGCGCCATCTGTAAAGGCACAACGAGTCAACTGCGTGAGCGGTCTGGCGTGAGTAATTTTGGTCCCATGAACTTACGTTGATTCAGCCGCATATACATGGGAAGGTAAGATCTACAAACAAACAAAAATAGACACCAATACTTTAAAAGTTGGAACACATAACTGATCATAATGTTGTTGTTTCTCTATCAAATAATAACCTGTGATTCGGGGAGTAAAAGTCCGAAACAGCATTTTGTCAGCAGAGAATACACGTTACTGAAAAAGTCACTTCATTTAATAAGACTATCTCTTCCACATGAATGAAGATTGAAATTGGGGTGGACTTCAACTTATTCATCGAAACTAAAAGTTTACTTTGCTGCCTGTTGAAGTTGCTAGATCATATGGCTGCAGGTAGGTTGCGAAAAAAACTCACATTCTCTGTAGTTCATTACGCACTGAGCGTCGAGTCCACATAGCACGGTAACACGGTAGCAAAAGGCGTTTTGTATTGTCCGCCTTAAAATGCGTAATACAGTTACAACTGCGTGGTGTGATTTTCTTGAAAGTGTGATAACTCAAAGATAATCTGTCGTAAGGGCCACAGGGAGTTCAAATTCCACCATATTTCTTCATGAAAGCCCTATTTCCTGGTGTATGATGTTTTTCTGAGGGTGTTTAAAGACTTCGTCTGTGTGCCTTCCCTTCTAACAAATGTCTGATGAACTGTGGAGGATGATATGAGAAATTTGTGACTGCAGAAAACAAAATAATTTATGAGCTACACCAACCACTAGTTAGTTTCAGCACTATTCTTTCATGTCATTACCGATTTCTGACGACAAAGCTTGGCTTTCGATGGCGTGCACCCTTTATTATTACGAAACTGAACTTGAAGTGCATCATTATTGTTACATTAGGTTCAATAGTGACACCTTCCAATACATTATAGTTGTAAGATGAAAAGCGGACAGTAGCCTATCTAAAAATGAGCTCTGTCGCTCTAAATCGGCAATGGCGTTGAAGCAATATCACTTTAAATGAGTGCTGCTGTTACGAATTATTTAATTTTTTTATCAAAGTAAAGGCTAATGCTCTAAACGCGAGTTAGTATTAATAAATTAATTATTTAATTAACTGGTAGCAACGTAGATTGTATGGGATTATGACGCTTACCAATTAGGATATTAGCATTGCTGTTAAGTTTATTAAAATGGTGTGGTTAAAATTCGTTCAACCCAGAAAAATTACGAATACATAAAACTTTTTCCGACGTAATATACAACTGCAGTACATTTTCATTTTTCCCACATCATGTACTACAGCAGTACATTTTCATTTATTTTTTATTTAAAATAGACCTATTCTCTGTTTTGACTGGATTACTTAAAATGAGCAGTTTGAGTTCAACATGAAACATCTTCAGACCAGTTTCGGTACGATACAAGAGTAATCCTTCCATTATCAAATTCACAAGCCATGTCACTTTCTTTGTTACGTGACGTAGCATATGAATTTCTTGATATTGGACAGGCCGCTCTTACAGTCAACAGATCTGAAGGTAGTTCATGTCAAACCGAAATCGGTCTTTAAAGTTAATGCAGTTGCGATTGAGAAGTTGTTTTAAAACCAGTGATGTGGATTTGTTCTCCAGGAATATTATGTCAGTTTTGGCAAAGCTTCAGCAACTTTCCTCAACAGCAACCATATTGCAAATAAAATACCTCGTAACTCAAATAAATTTTCCGCAACAAAACAAGGTAGTATTTATTTATTTTTACATTTTTTTTCCACCTGGCAAAATAATAACCCTCATTCCCTCTCATACATCTAACTAGAGGTCGTTAGTGAGTCAAAATTACAATATACTTAGCACGTAGACAATTTATAATAGCAGTAACTATTATTATTATTGTCATTGTGTATAGCAAATAAATATACGGAATTTTTTTTTTAAAGTTGTTAGTCTTATTTAGTTGTGGTAAGCAACTGCTTCATTACATTTTTGTCGAATCTGAGCAACGACTTCTGACAGAAATGTGTGGCAGTATTGGACATGGGATCAATACGGGGAAGAAGCGGATTGGTCTGAGGCAGCTGAATGGTCAGAAGAACAGCCCGAAATAACAAAGCTTAGCAGATGATATGGAAAAAAATAAATGGGAAAGCGAGTACCAAGAAAAGCGTGGATAGTTTGCAGTGTGATAGAGATACAGGCTCTCTGTTGGACAGAAGAGAAAGAGCTGGAGTATGCCAGGTTCGGATAAAGCTTCCATTTGCTCTTGAAGGCTGAGTCATTTCGAACAAGGCGTCGATTTGTTCCTCAATAATATGACTGAAATGGAGAAAGCGATAAAGAAAGATTTACTATTGTGCGAAGGTTCAACGAAGGTGGTGTGTGCATCAGATAGGAATGGGGTAACGGCAGCGCGAACGCAATTTGGATATAAAATTCATATGCAAATTAGTTAAACTGGTCAATTAATAACCCCCACCCGACTGGACAGTTTCCACGTGTTGGCTTGTGCACTTAGGTTTTCCATCCAGAAATACCAGGATTCGAGTTCTGGACAGGGTACTGCCATATTTAATCTCCAACCAATTCATGGGTGCGAGAAAGGTGGAATGTCATCATTGCAGTGGGACAAATTAGTTACCACCAAAATTCGAAATTCCAGTCAAAATTCTATATTCCCACAAATAGGGAAGGTGGGAGGGGGAGGCAGAGAGACAGGATTGGGAGGGGTCGTGGTTGTGGTCCTGCCTGCTGGGTGAGAAAACCACATGACGTCATCCAGGGTGAGGGTGCAGGTGGGGGTAATGAATTCATCAATTTAATTAATTTGCATTTCAATTTGATATCAAAACTGCGCTTGTGTTGTACTATGCTGCTTTTTCTAATCTGGTTTGGCAATTTTGGAATGGTGACAGGCATCTGATATGTGATGAGATGTGGTGAGGACCCCACTGATCAAGCAGACAAAGAAATATTAGTTGACTACAACATTATTGACCTGGGAAAGAGGGCGCTTCCGTCGGCTTGTCTTGAATATTTCAGGAGGACATGCTGGAATACTAAACCATACAAGGGGCGTTCAACAAGTATTGCAACACTCCTTTTTATGAAAGCAGGTTGATTTTATTCAGGATATCAGTACACCATATTATTCGCCACTCATCTGATTACTAAATCCCGTTTCTTAACATAGTCTCCATTCAGTCCGATGACCTTACGCCACCTTACTGGGAGGGTCCGTATGCCTGCATGGTACCGCTCTTCTGGTCGTCGTCGGAGCCAACGTCTTGCTGCATCAACAAAGTCTTCATAATCGAAGTGCTGCTTCACGCGGAGTGCACCTTTCATTGGGCGAAACAGATGGTATTCGGAAGATAGGAGATTAGGACTTTAAGGTGAATGATTAAGAACAATCCAATGAAGTTTTGTGAGCTCCTCGTACAGTGAAGTTTTGTGAGCTCTCGAGTGCACACACTTGCTTGAGTCGTTGTGTTGTCACAGAGAAGAAATAGTTCATTTGCATTTTTGAGGCAGCGAAAGGAATGATGTCATTCTTCTGCTTCCTAATGGTAGCACAATAACAATAATAAAAGTGGTTCTAATGGCTCTGAGCACTATGGGACTTAACATCTACGGTCATCAATGCCCTAGAACTAAGAACTACTTAAACCTAACTAACCTAAGCACATCACACAACACCCAGTCATCACGAGGCAGAGAAAATCCCTGACCCCGCTGGGAGTCGAACCTGGGAACCCGTGCGCGGGAAGCGAGAACGCTACCGCACGACCACGAGCTGCGGTCAATAAAAGTAAACATAATAATGAATATTAAGACGTGTCACTTATATGAACTGTGTTTGAAGCAGTTTCATGAATAAGCTCTTGTCACAACACGAGTAATGTCAGATTAAAAAGTGTATCCAGCTGTTTGAGATTTCACAAGATATTAGAACTTTCATGTGCTATTGTTACCTAAAATGGAAGGCAGCTACAAATTTAAGTGGAATACTTGTGTCTTAATAGAAAATTCATTCGAGCTACAACCAGTCACAAGAAAAACAGAACAAGTTCAGTGGAAATGACAAGAAATTTCGTTCAGTATCGGCCAGCACTTGTTTCTACATTGCAACAGGATGCCTCTGTTTGCCAGTGGGACGATTGACGTTTACGACTGCACCATGCTGTCGGTATTCGTTGACCTGTAGATGGTGCGACTTCTCTGGTGGTACTATTTGTTTCAAACACTGGTTCTTCATTCGCTTTTGCACGACGGGAATGGTGGCAGGACTACATAACCGAAAGTTTTCAGACACCTGTATGTAACGAAACTGGGCTCCAGATGTCAGGAGAGGCAGACCCTCCAATGTAACAGAAGATACCAGGGGTACTGCGTTGTCTGTAGGGCAGCAGTAACAGTAGAACAGATCGCTCCAGAGAGCTCAGTGACTCCGAAAACGGCCTAGTCACACGAAGTCAGCCGAGTAACAAACCTATTTGGGGACCCAAGTAGACTGTTTGTGACATGCAAGTGAAGTGCAAACAAGAAGGAAAACCACAGCTAGATGAAACCCACACAGACCACATGTACTAATGGACAGTCACAGTCAAGCATTGTGAAGGCTGTTGGTAAACAATCTTTTGAAATCAGTGGAAAGAATCACTCATAAATTCCAGAGTGCTACCAGCCGTCCAGTTAGCACGACGGCTGCGAGTAATGAGTACAGGGGTACAGTGGCTGAGCAGCTCCTCATAAGCTGTACATATATGTACTAAATGCTAAGTGACACTTGAGGTGTTGGAAGGAGTGACGTCTCTAGCCAGTGGACGAAAGTAACGAGTGATTTGGAGTGATGAATCAAGGTACACCCGGCGACAATGCGATGTAAGGTTCGGGTTTGGTGAACACCTGGAGAACGATATCTGCCGTGACGTGTAATGTCAACAGTGAAGTAGAGAGGAGAATGTGTCATGGTACTGGGGTGTTTTCCGTGGTTACACTATGGTCACCTTATTGTTCTTAAGAAAACGCTAGATGTAGAACCATGTTAACACATTTTAGTGCATTGTGTATGGTATGGTGTTGCGCTCAGAGGATACTATACTTGGGATCGCTTGTTCTTTCGACGAAACTTCAGTCTAATGACTCATTTTAGAATCTCGTGAAGGAACGCGCACTAGTGACCCTTATAAGCAGTTTCCGGCCTTTCCGGCAGTCTTTGTTGTTGCCAGAAATGTGATCGTACTTGTTGCAACATTTCTAAATACTTCTAGTACTAAACATTTAACTGCTATATAATATATTAATGCTATTTGGAGTACAATGTCACTTCTTCGTCTACAGAATTTTAAAATTCTATACATTTTGAAAACCAGTTATGTAACATGTGGAAGGTAAACCCGTACTTCGTGGATCGTGCAACGTCCTGTACCTTGATACAGAAGAAGGTATTATACCATGAAACATGACATATAGCAAAATTAACTGAGATTATTTAATATCTTAAATATTTTCCCCATCCTGAAAAATAGAAATTAGTGTCCAGCAGCGTCAATTTAAAAAATCTGACTTCCTGAGTAATTACTGGAATTTCAGAAAAAGACTGCAGCGCATAAAAGATGAATGCTATTATTTAAAAACAGAATATTAAAACTTTGTGTACTGCCTTACGGAAGGTCTTGTCATGGGGAAACTCTCTTCAGAGAGATCCACCGCATGAGCGTCTAGAGAAGTGATTCCAATGGTGGTGTCCGTTGCCTTCCACTGGTGATGATGAAATGATAATGACAACACAACACCCAGTCCCTGAGCGAAGAAAATCTCCTACCCAGCCGGGAATCGAACTGGGGATCCTTGGTGTGACAGACCGCCGCGTTGACCACTCAGCTATCTGGGCGAACTAAAAATAGAATAAGAAAATTATTAAACTTCTATTACCGAGCCCTCTAGAGGTGAAATTCTGAAACGTATTCCAGCGTAATCACACTCTTCCCTGCTGCATGCAGCATACGAAAAGTTCGGAGACGATGATTGATTCCATCGGTATGAGAAAGCACTCTTTCATAAAACATTATCTATGAGGGAGCGGTTTGTGGACAGAAATAATCCTGAAATGGCTCTGGCTTGTCCAGAATGCCGACCTGAACCCTGAACACTATACCATATGACTATCGTATGGTAACCTCAACTGTGTATGTGTCATCCACGTAAACAGTTGTTTCTTGGACACAGTGCTATTGAGTGCTGTGTTCAAGATAACAGGTTACGTCTTCACAATTTGAAATTGAGAATACAAGCTACGTATTTTCAACTTGAAAACGTTGAGATGTGCAGATTTTTGTCTCACATTCGGCCAATTGATTTGGAGACAATATATACAGATAATAATATGCAGTATTCATGCATTGATGTTGAAATTAAATTCATCAAGGTGCGTTCTGGTATTTCAGTTAATTGTTTGACCTCATACTTGAGCGATGTATGTTTCGGAATAACAGCAGAATTTCTAAGATTAATAAGACAAGACTTTCCCGTGTCAGGTTCGTTATGCAAGTAGTAGAACAGCGGCTAACCTAATGCAAGATACAAGACATACAGATTTTAATGTTCTGTATAGACAAAGGCTTCACAGTGATCAATGGTAATGATATTGATTCTTTACCGTTACTGCATAATGAGATTTAGTTTAACATGATAAATTTTGCGGTAGTATTTCTTATATAAAGGTGTTGTGATTGGATATTACGTATATTTCAGGTTCTCGTAATTAATAGCTGACTTTTTTCATACTTGTTAGTTTTCATAATGGTGACTGAGCTTCACTAAAACTAGTCATATAAAGTCTCTGTAATGTACTGTAATTATGGCTTGGCTACTGTACTGAAGGCAAATAAATTTGAAAGCCTTTTCTGAAACTTTTTCTGTGGAATGTAGGTATTATGAAAGTGATGGTCAACAGTTGAGACAGGAGGAGAATAGGAGCTTTTCAAACGTGGTGTTACAGAAGAATGTTGAAGATTGGGTGGATGGATCATATCACTAATGAGGAGGTACTGAATGGAATTTGAGAGACAAGAATGTTTTGGCACAACTTGACTAAAAGAAGGAATCTGTTTATATGATACATTATGAGACATAAAGGGATCACCAGTTTATATTTGAGGGAAGTGTGGGGAGTAAAAATTGTAGAGAGAAAAAGAGACGAATAGAGCAAGCAGATTCAGTAGCATGTAGGTTGAAGTAGTTATTCGGAGATAAAGAGGCTTGCACAACATAGTGTAGCATGGACAGCTGCATCTGTCCAGTCTTCGAACTGAAGACCACAACAACAACAAGCACTACATGCACCGAGTTTGGCTGGTATCGATCCAGGCATATAGAGCATCTTTTCAGCGGTGGCCTTGTCCACGTGCACACAAGTCACATATATTTCACATATATTTTTCTTATGTTATACATACTTGTGCACATAGTACACCTGTATGTATAGCGAATTTCGCCTTATAGTTGCGTTTACAATTTGCTCAATGCTTATGAAGTCATATCTCCTGAACTGCGTATCATAGAATGACGTAATTTCGTAGACACATCTAGCAACATATTTGAGTATTGCATGCAAAATTTATTGCGAATAGAGTAAATAACAAACAAGTAATAAATACAAACGTCATTCCCGATGCGGCAGCGTCTCACGCATCCAAGTGTTTATGACATCATCCCGAAATATACACTCCTGGAAATTGAAATAAGAACACCGTGAATTCATTGTCCCAGGAAGGGGAAACTTTATTGACACATTCCTGGGATGAGATACATCACATGATCACACTGACAGAACCACAGGCACATAGACACAGGCAACAGAGTATGCACAATGTCGGCACTACTACAGTGTATATCCACCTTTCGCAGCAATGCAGGCTGCTATTCTCCCATGGAGACGATCGTAGAGATGCTGGATGTAGTCCTGTGGAACGGCTTGCCATGCCATTTCCACCTGGCGCCTCAGTTGGACCAGCGTTCGTGCTGGACGTGCAGACCGCGTGAGACGACGCTTCATCCAGTCCCAAACATGCTCAATGGGGGACAGATCCGGAGATCTTGCTGGCCAGGGTAGTTGACTTACACCTTCTAGAGCACGTTGGGTGGAACGGGATACATGCGGACGTGCATTGTGCTGTTGGAACAGCAAGTTTCCTTGTCGGTCTAGGAATGGTAGAACGATGGGTTCGATGACTGTTTGGATGTACCGTGCACTATTCAGTGTCCCCTCGACGATCACCAGAGGTGTACGGCCAGTGTAGGAGATCGCTCCCCACACCATGATGCCGGGTGTTGGCCCTGTGTGCCTCGGTCGTACGCAGTCCTGATTGTGGCGCTCACCTGCACGGCGCCAAACACGCATACGACCATCATTGGCACCAAGGCAGAAGCGACTCTCATCGCTGAAGACGACACGTCTCCATTCGTCCCTCCATTCACGCCTGTCGCGACACTACTGGAGGCGGGCTGCACGATGTTGGGGCGTGAGCGGAAGACGGCCTAACGGTGTGCGGGACCGTAGCCCAGCTTCATGGAGACGGTTGCGAATGGTCCTCGCCGATACCCCAGGAGCAACAGTGTCCCTAATTTGCTGGGAAGTGGCGGTGCGGTCCCCTACGGTCTTGGCGTGCATCCGTGCGTCGCTGCGGTCTGGTCCCAGGTCGACGGGCACGTGCACCTTCCGCCGACCACTGGCGACAACATCGATGTACTGTGGAGACATCACGCCCCACGTGTTGAGCAATTCGGCGGTACGTCCACCCGGCCTCCCGCATGCCCACTATACGCCCTCGCTCAAAGTCCGTCAACTGCACATACGGTTCACGTCCACGCTTTCGCGGCATGCTACCAGTGTTAAAGACTGCGATGGAGCTCCGTATGCCACGGCAAACTGGCTGACACTGACGGCGGCGGTGCACAAATGCTGCGCAGCTAGCGCCATTCGACGGCCAACACCGCGGTTCCTGGTGTGTCCGCTGTGCCGTGCGTGTGATCATTGCTGGTACAGCCCTCTCGCAGTGTCCGGAGCAAGTATGGTGGGTCTGACACATCGGTGTCAATGTGTTCTTTTTTCCATTTCCAGGAGTGTACAATAGTATAGTTTTGCAGATACATTCACTGGTGTATGTAAAAGCTGCCTCCAAAATATATCGCGTATATAGTTAGTAGTAAAGAAGTACGAGATTACGTCGTTGCCATGCAGCAGTTTTGTTGCATGAACAACTAAAATCTAGAAAAAGATAAACTTTTTTTCCTTTCATCATTTTGTGGGGATTATCAGACGAAGTTTTTTAAAGGTTTGAAATTAAATCTAAAGTTTGTTACAGTTCGTACAGAGCACTCTTTATCAAGTAATGGATGAATTAAATCTGTGACTGTGAGTCGTAAGCTACACGTTTTCTATCATACCCATCCGTATCCCTTTGATAGTACATGTTCCTTACGGCCATAGCGATTCTTTCCAGAGCGTACGTGACCTAGTTTGGTTGAAATCGATCCAGTCGTTAGGTGGAGAAATGGATCGTACATGGATACATACGTAAATTTTATAATAGGTATGGATCCTTTCTGCATAGGTGCCATTTTGGTTAGCGTTAATTTTATAGAGGCTCTTTTTGTTCGAAGATGGAAGACAGGAGTGCAGGGATACTTTCCTGGTAGATTGTTAATGGTGTATCTAGAGCGTTCCTTCATAACCACGTATTAAGACGGAAATTTTTTTTGTAGGGCGGAATGTTGCTGGGAGCGATTTTTCAAGCACGATTCAGCAGAGTCACTCATAGACACTTTTCGCAGCGTTCTGGAGCAGTCAACACGTAGCATCCACGTAGTCAGTGTCCATCACAGACATCATGGCAACAGCACTGCTTGCGAAACTTTGGCTCTAAAACCCAACACACTTATCTGCCACATTTTGGTCTGTTATCTATAAACTAAACACAGACTTTGTTTATTCTTACAGAAATAAATAATACCAGCAGTAAATTTTCCCATACATCCCCAACAAATGACGCAATTTGCATCATTATATCTCACACAATACTGCTTTCCATCACTATAAATATTCATGCTATTAAAAAAGACTAAAAACTTAGAGAACTTATAAAAAGCTTTGAAAATGGACTGTGACAGTTACTGTTCGCGAGTGACTTACGTGACTGACGAGATAGGAAAGTAATCGCCAGTTATCTTCTGCATCAATTTGGCGAGAAGATAGGGCCTACAGGGCAAGTAACACACTCTCTCTCTCTCACCAGCCTCAACATTACAGTGGTTTCTTTGATATCATTTGACAATTTTTGTTTTTAATTGACTCTTGATTACGTGTGAAACCCGATATTGACAAATAGTGCACTCTTTCATTCCTGTTTCAGTGCTTTATATTCGTTTTACTGTTGGCACGTAAATTTTAAATGCAGAATGCATTTCACTTACTGAGTCAAGTTTGAGCTTCTCCCATTGCTACGATTTTGGCATTGCCCTTTCTGTTCACCTACAACCCAATGATAGCGCTCTGAATAATCTGTGTTCCAAACGACTGTTAGGTTCACACCTGTAAGTAGCATCGAGTCAGGTGCTCCCAAGAATTGACTGATTTTGACAGGGAAGCGAAAACAGCTTTGGTCTGACCCACCACTGCCTGCACCGAAACCGAGTTTATTGTGCGGTATCGTTCCCTGTGCATCTAGTAAAGGCAGCCAATACCCTTAAATTGTGCAAGGAGTACATTTCCAGTTTTTTGTTGCACGCAGTACCTTCAGGTCTAGTTTTCCCGAAAATTCTGTATGCCATGCATTCGAAGGTTAAGTGTGATGCAGTTTCTTCACTCTCATCACAGATCCTACATTTAGGGTCTTTTTCCGTTATACCCATTGTATGTAGGTGTTTTTTGAAATTGCCATGGCTGGTCATCAGTCCAGTCATGAGTTTCATCTCGTTCTTGTACAATCCCAGGATTACAGACCTTCTTTTAAAACACGGATTAGACATCATTACCTTACCATGTTTCTGTTTATAGACCTTGGTCCAATATTCTACATGCTGATTCATTAGCCAGTTCCGTAGTTCTAGTTTGATCATGGCCTTGGTGATTGTCAGGACAGGTTCTGGTCCAATGACTGGAGTCTTTTCCCTCATCCTGGATAATCTGTCTTCTTGTTCATAGCCACCGATCTCTGAGTGGCCATGGACCTACACTAGGTTTACCTGGTTGCTTCCCCCTAGCTCTACCAGACTCCTGTGGCATTCTGCAACAATCTTAGACCTTGTTGTAGGATCTGCCAATGATTCCTGGGCTGCCTGACTGTCTGAATAGATATAGATGCTACGATCCTTGTAGCACCTACGCATATTCTCCTCCACACATGCCCTGATTGCAGTAATTTCAGCTTGGAATACTGAGGCCACTTTCGTAGAGAGATGATTCCCTCCAGTCTTGGTTGAACGCCATACACCTGAAGACAGCGTCTTGGTCTGATTCCGACCCATTAGTGAAACCGAAAATTTCGCCCGTACGGTGCCGAATTACTTCTTGCCCGCTGCTCCCTGCTTCCAATTATTATATTGTAAGGCTTGTTGGAGCAGTTGGGAGTTATTCTATAGTCAGCTGGTATTTCCCCCTCCATTCCTATGTATCCTCACTAAATACTTTAGTGTGTGACTGGTGTGCTGCTAACTCCGTCTGTTATGGCTAAGCAGGCCTGTTTCTGCACCTTACCAAGCTCCTTAGCTGCAACCTGCTGTTGTACCTTCTTCCTCCACACTATGGCCCGATAGGAAATTCTAGGTCTAACCACTGTGGTGTATATCCAGTGCACATCTCTGGGGCTTAGGCGCCAACTTTAGGCACAAGCCCTTCTGGTACTCACTAGAGTACCTTTCGCCTTGGAGAAGATGTTAGTTTCTCATCTAAGGTTATCCCTAGACATTTTACTATCCTCTTCGCAAGTAGAGTTTCATGGAAGTGCTTTAGATTCAAACTTGAGTGCTGGATATGCCTCTTCATACATGGCACCACAACAGTCTTCTTAGAATTAAACCTTGGATCCTGTATAATGCACCAGCCTTGCAAAATGTCCAATGAACCTAGTGCCATATTTCTAACTGTCTCAGTAAATTTGACAAACATTATTATGAAAAAAGCATTATCTGGAATTTAGTTCCTCAATGAGTTCATTCACCACTAGATTCTACAATAAAGGGGATAGAACTCCTCCTTGTGGACAACCTCTTATAGTGTTAATTACTATCTTTTCATTCATCATGGAAGCCTCTGCTTTTCTTCCACGAAGCATGGCCCTAGTCCATTTACGTATAGTGATCCCTAGGCCACGCACGTCTGCTGCCCTATCCATGGAATCGAAGGTTGTGTTACTGAAGGTCCTCTCAATGTCCAGGAACATGCAGAGGGATATTTCTTGAGAGTGAAGTGCTTGCTCCACCCTCCCAACGAGTTGATGGAGAGCTGTCTCACACGATTTACTGCTTGTTATGTGTGTTGGTTTGAACGTTGAGGTTCCCTAATTATCCTTCTATTCCAAATGTATACATTAACCAGTTTTTCGCATGTTTTAAAAATGGAGGAGGACAAATTGATTGGTCTCATATCCTTGCCCTTGGTATGATAAATTCTCCCTGGCTTTGGAATGAACTTCACTGCCCTCCAGGCATTGGGGAGGTTCCTACTGCTAGGCTTACCCTGAATAACCTGCCTAGGACACTTCTGAGATTCTCCCCTGCTTGTTACAGGAGAGCTGGAAAGATTCCATCTGGGCAAGGTGACTTGAATGGTTGCAAAGTTCCCACCACCCATTGGATTTTATTGAAGTCGACACCCTCCTTGGCCGACTGGTTCAAATGGCTCTGAGCACTTTGGGACTTGACATCTGGAGTCATCAGTCCCCTAGTACGTAGAACTACTTAAACCTAACTAACCTAAGGACATCACACATATACATGTCCGAGGCAGGATTCAAATCTGCGACCGTAGCGGTCACGTGGTTCCAGACTGAAACGCCTAGAGCCTTGGCCTATTCCCAGGCCTTTCTTCTAGTGCCTGAGAATCATTGTCTCTCTAGGATCGCATTCGGGTCTGTGTTATCCGGCAGAGCATATTGAGGAAAGTGAGTTCTGAGGAGCAATTCCAGCGTCTCATGTGCTTTCTTTGTACATTCCCCATCCTCCTTCTTCAACATACCTCCTGGATTAGTTGGTACTCTAGTGAAGATTCTGTGAAGCCTGGCTTGAGCAGGCGTATTTTCCACTTCCTCACAGAATGCTTTCCAGGATGCCACCTTTGCTTGTCTAGCTGCATGGTTGTAGATAACAAGGCACTCACGAGATTTTTCCCTTTGCCCTTATGTATCACAAGGTTAAACAGTCTTCATACCCATTTTCCTTGTGTTTCCTAGTTATTGTTCCACAAAAGCACACTCCTGTTTGTGTGCTTCTTAGTGACAGTGCAGGTCTCCTGGTATGAGGTAACTATGTCAGAGGTAACAGGCTCTCATGATGTCATCCTCACGTTGCTGCATCTTGATGATCACTAGGTCCCTGTAGGAAAAATCAATCATTGGCAAGAAAGAAATTCCATTTCTCACCTACAACCCCATGATAAGCTCTGCTTAAGCTGTGTTCCAACCGACTGCTAGGTTCAAACCTAACAGCATCGAGTCAGGTGCTCCCAAATATACCCTGCACAGCAACAGCTTCAACTTGTTAGTGAAAGTGGGATGAATGCGCGGTGTTCCATCGCAGACGGTGGGAAAGTACACTGTCTTTTCTTTACCAAATTCACCATTTTAGCGTTCGAGAAGCCACAGAAAAACCTTTATTAGAATGTAAAACTGTAATTTTATCCTTATTACTCTGAAATGCTAACTGCTGCGAACTTCAACAGTGGCGACATTAATTCCACATAACGTAATTATCTTCGCTACAGTTCATCATACGACGATGCTAGGAAGTCGTTGACATGGCGGTAACAGTACCTCTCTTCCTGGAGGAAATTTGTAGAGAAACGGCAAAGTCTCTTGTGGTTGCCACAAACTTGGCACCAGCTCCTAGTGAAGCCCTCACTAACGTCACCGTAACACCAGCGAGTCAATTCAGAGCCGTGGCGTTGAGTAGCACCCCACAGCTAACAAGGGCTGCTTCTATGAGTAGGTAGAGCTTTTGTGTGCGGTTAGTTCCTCCCCCTCCCCCTCCCCCTCCCCCTACCTCCCCTCCGGCCCAACCACACAGCTCTCACCATCTACCACGGGGGCCAATAAGACGAACGAGGCAAGGCAACCTAGGGATAACTGGGCTGCCTGCGCGTTGGCGAGGAATTCTGATGCGCTGAGGGAATTTATTTGCTCTGGCATTAGTCTCAAGGATAGAACTCCTTATGTATTCGTTCACGGCAACACTGACATGTTTTTGTTCGGAGTGATTCTTTCGTCTATGGAGACAAGTAGTTGCAAGTCCAATAACTATCCGAATACACGAAGGGCAGTTATAATTAATCAGAAGAAATACTCCTTCTCTAGAGATTCTCACTTCAGAGCAATGTATTTTTCTTAAAGATGAATTACTAGGTGGCGAACTTTGCTGGACGAGTCTGCATTATGACTATTAAGCAAACGTTTGACCTCGAAAATCACCTCGTCATCATTCTGAAAATGCCTACTACAACAGAAGAAAACCAGCAGAAACTGATAAAATCAACGGCACGATGACTAGAAGCATGATATATGAAGCTAATATTCAATTTACGTAAACATCATATCTGTTCATGAAGTTCAGCAGTGGAACATGGTTACAGGATATTACGAGTCATAGTAATTATACACTGAAGCAGTTCAAGTACACAGTTTTAAAGAACATTAGTGTGCCAAAAACATGCAATTCAAATTCAGTTAAATAAAGTTGTTTCAAGGAAGCCACGCGTTCTTACCGGTTCCCAAATCTGGGCCATAATGTATTCAGCAATTATTCATTAATTACTAGTTAACATTTTACTACCTGATTATAAAAACGTATATAACTTCACTCAAAATTTTGTCACATGCATAAAAATTGCAATATTGTAAAACATTTACAATTATTCGATGTGATGTCACAGTTTAATATGAACAATTTTACTACTGAAATGAATGTTTGTCACTGCGTGATGTATGTAGGAATCAAAGAAGCTATAATATTGTAGAGAGATATGAACAATAATATGATCTCTCATTTATATATAAACTTTTGTTTTTATCTGGAATGTTAATTATTCCTTATTCTTACGACTACTGTTATCGTTGAGATTGTCTTAAAACAACTACATCTCTATACATACATTGTATTGGGTCACAAGAAATAAAAGAGATAACCTCAACTGACTAATGACTGACATTCGAAATTATTTCTTCTACAATTACATTCTCATAAGTAGCCAGAGAAATCCCGATACCTACGTTGACATGCATTAGGAGAGATGCCATAGACATGACGAACTAACTCTTTAAAGACTCAAGAACTCACAGTCAAATAGCGTTAACAGCGCTTTACCAAGATTTCGTCACTCAACATACTACGGAAACGATGAGTTTAATTAACTGTATGTCGCTTGAAAGCCAACAGTACAAACCAACATGTCGTCAAAATAATATTCCAACACAACATAAAAGAACTTAAAACGCTACAACAAATAAAATAACAACTACCAACTATGACAGGACATAACACGAGATTTCACAAAAACACGAACATTATAATGTGTTGTATTTTACAAATATTTTATGTAGTTATGCTGTAAGGGACTAATATTGTATTTCTTTTTCATATATGATTTTCGAGTACTATTGACAGAGAGGTGTACATAACAGACAGCTGGAGAGGAAAGGATTTTAACAGCAGCCCAATTCACAGCAGTCTATGAAAAAAATGACTCTAAGCACAATGGGACTTAACATCGGACGTCATCAGTTCCCAAGACCTAGGACTCCTTAAACCTAACCAACCTAAGGACAGCATACACATCCATGCCCGAGGCAGGATGCGAACCTGCGAGTATAGCTGCAGCTCGCTTCCGGACTGAGGCGCCTAGAACCACTCGGCCACAAAGGCCACCGGCGTATGAAAAGTAGGTGTACATTTTCATCTGTATCTCTACAGATTTTTCTATGTGTATTGCAGGGAAGAATTAGTGGTAGACAGGTACTTTTCTTTTTAAAAATTAGGCATAATTAGTGTCCAAGTTTGTTTGTGTCAACTA
This sequence comes from Schistocerca gregaria, assembly GCF_023897955.1. NCBI lineage: Eukaryota > Metazoa > Arthropoda > Insecta > Orthoptera > Acrididae > Schistocerca > Schistocerca gregaria. The sequence goes on along the minus strand of NW_026061757.1, from coordinate 1,442,862 downwards.
TATGTGTGACGTTATCTCTATGTAAGCGATATTAGATTGTTTCTGGCGTGCTGTTGCGTGATTGGCAAACATGTTTTTGAAGCATAGTGTTGTTGAGGACCTACTTGAAATTAATTTAAGCAATACAAACTATCTCACACGGTCTGTGTAAGATATTAATCATTTTAAGGTCAAAACAAGACAGCGGAGTTAAATGGCAGAAGAGAAGAAACAAAATGCTCCGCAGGCGAATGTGCAAGAGGTTGCTGATCCGATTACTTTACTGTCAGAGCGTACTGAACAAATGTCACAGAATTACAAACGGAATTAAGAGAAGAGTTGCAGAACAGTCAAACAGGGCTAAAAACTGAATTGCAGAATAGTTGTACCGCATTAAAAACTTATATTCAAACACAGTTTCGAAATTGTCAGACTGAATTAAAAACGGAATCGCAGGTAACTAGATCCGCATTGCATAATCCAATAGCAAAGTCGCAAACTGAACTTAGCAATGCGGTTAAACTGATTTCTAATGCACAAATGACTTCAGCCACTGAACTTCATTAGTTCCGCGATCAATATAAGCATGTGTCAAATGCATTTAATACTTTAAACTTCGAAACTGGGAATGCGAAATTATTCTAAGAGGAGTTGTCCAGTATTGTTACTGAGTTGTCACAAGCAGTAGATAATGTGATAACGTGGCATTGCAAAAGCTCAACTGACGCAAAAAAGAAACAATGTAAAGATTTTTTCGAGCAGTGGTTGGGTGAGCAAGACACAAAGGTGACTAATACTGTTGAACCAAAGGTCCTCTCTGTGGTAAAGGATGTCATGTCAGACAGGGATTTAGCTAGAAGTTGGCATTAAGTTTGACAGCAGGTCGGAGATGGGTGCTAGCAAATAGATTACTCAATTGTAGTGGACAATGAATCTGTGAACGAAAGGCACATAACGCAGCAAGCTTTTAGAACTAATGAACAAGTCGATACAAAACCTTCACCACATGTGAATGTAATGACAATCATATTAGTAATTACATGGCGTTACACATGGAGGAGAAATTAATTAAGCATAGACAATTTACATCTTATAATTGGGAAAAAAGACTGTGCATACAATTGTTTTATTAGATATTTTGAAGGAGTTTTAGTGAGAATATGACCGGAAAACCAGAAGGTTTGTTAAGTGGGAATATTTTAGGAAATGGAACCCTACGAGTAGGTGAAGCAGCAGGAACATGCAATATATATGCGAGTCTGAACATGCATTTATTGCGAAATACTGGACTTCTGCGATACAAGAGAGGATGTGTAAGCAGATATATATCCAAAACCTTATAATTCACGTTTAAGCAGACTACGCAGATACTTTGAGAGGCATCAAAGTACGTCTAAATATTTGATCTCATTAGAATACTGAAAGAAAATTTCCCACAGGACATACAAACTAAATTATTGCATATCAATGAAACCAATTTTGGCGAGTTTTCGACTGCATTAGATGCTGTAGATTTGTAAATTGAAGACACGAAAACCAGAGGATACAATGACAATAGAGGTAATGGGTGGAATAGAATAAGTTACGGAAACTGACATACAGACAACATCAGTAACATGTGAATGCTTGTGCAAACCTACAAATAGGTTCGTTCAACACAAGATTCAACAATGCCAGAAATCAAAGAAATGAAATCAACAATAACCAAGGATACAAGCACAAGAACAAGAAACGTGATAGGCGATTTAATCCTGGTTATCAACTAAATCTAGTAATGTCACACAGGGATCAAAACAGTAATAATCCACCAAATCAAAATTAAACCATTAATGATTGGGGGAATCAGTCAGCAGTTATTACTGACATTACAGATGAACAAGCATCACCAAAAGATAGATGGCAGGAAAACTAGACACAAACAAGTCCCGAAAGGGTGTTCAGAGATATTGAATGGGGATGTCGCAGTAATATTAAGATGAATAGGAACAATCATACTAATGACATTACGTACTAGTTATTGCATGGTGAGAAAGATTGTAACTTTAAACTGAAAAGAATGCCACAAGTAGCTATTAATGCGAATATTGTTCTACTCAATGTTATAGCCATCTTAGACATCGGCCCAAGTGTAAATGCTATCTCAACAGCATTTATGAAGAGACTACTGTAATGAGCAAATTTCCCGACCGTACCTATAGTGAACTGCAAAATATTTGGTGCTGTAGGCGGACAGTATAATTAAATCCAACTGCAAACAAGAATCAAAGTGGACCTCAGTAATGGAGAAATACATTGCCCATGCCTAATATTATTGTGGACTTAATTTTGGGGAATGAATTACTGAGGGAAATGAATGCAATAATAGGCTTCCCCTCCAGTAAGCTCATGTTAACTATAGACAGAGTACCTCTGACACTTCACCTGATACAGGAGCAGGAACTGCACAGGCACTATTGTCACATGATTGTGATAAAATTCATTACTTGTGATAATAGCAGGAAGATCGCCAGTCCAATGACTAGTGATTCTAACCTAAGCATATTAGAGCAGATTAACATTAAAGTAGCTGAATCTAACACCCTAATGCCTCAGTAAAAGAATGAATTAATACAATTATTACAGAATTATGCTGTGATGTTTCAAGAGAAATCACGTATTATAAGAGTAAATGTCTCTCTTTCATTCATGAGGCCTTACAAAGTGCCACCGCCATGCACCACTGGGGCCTCACGCTAGCCTATTACGAACGCAGTTACGAGAGCAGAAGGCTGTTTCCTGTTGCTGCACGGTGCCGAGAAATGCATCGCTAACAACTTGTCACTGGGTCACATTGAAGGACGCACGGACACTGGTGTCTCCTATCCTGCCATTCTGGTGTGGGTGGCAAGCCTCCGGTAGTGCTTGTCTCGTGTGGACACGGAATATACCCCGGCACAATTTAGAATAAATTAATTGATTGAGTAACCAAAGAGAGGATAACGTTCTACAAGACGAGCCGTGGAATGTCAGAAACTTGAACATGGGAGTATAGCTACGACATCTGAAAAGGGAAATGCAAAGGCTCAATGTAGATATAGTGGAGGTCTCTGAAGTGATATGGAAAGAAGACTACGATTCCTGGTCGGATGGGTACAGGGTAATATCAACAGCAGCATAAAAAAGGGGTGTAACACTGGTTATGAATGGGAAGGTGGGGGAGCGAGTTCCATACTCTTAAACAGTTCAGAGATATGGTTGTTCTCATCGAAATAGGCAGCAGACCAACACCGACAATGGTAGTTCAGGTGTACATGCCGGCGCCGCAAGCTGAAGATAAAGAGGCAGAGAAAATATATGAGGACATTGAACAGGTAAAGCAGTACGTAAAGGGAGATGAAGATCTAACATTCATGGGGGAATGGAAAGTGGTTATAGGGAAAGGAATAGAAGGAAGGGTTATGGGAAAAAATATGGGCTTGGTACTAGGAATGAGAGAGAAGAAAGACTAATTGAGTTCTGTAATAAATTTCAGCTAGTAAAAGCGAATACTCTGTTCAAGAATCACAAGAGGTGGAGGCATATTTGAAAAAGGCCAAGATATACGGGAAGCTCTAAGTTACATTAAATCATGTTCCGACACAAATTCCGAAATTAGATTCTGGACTGTAAGTGTAAGCAGTAGCAGATATATACACAGATCACAATATAGTAATGAAGAGTAGGATGAAGTTTAAGAGATCAGTCAGGAAGAATCAATATGCAAGGAAGTGGAAATACTAAGGAACGATGAGATGCGCTCGAAGTTCTCTAACGCTATAGTTACTGTAATAAGGAATAGTTCAGCAGGCAGTACAGTTGAAGAGGAATGTGCATCTAGAAAAAGGTCAATAACAAAAGCTGGAAAGGAAAACGTTGGTACAAAGAAGGTAACTGCGAAGGAACCACGGGTAATAGAAGAATACTTCAGTTGGTCGATAAAAGAAGGAAGCACAGATATGTTCCGGGAAATTCAGGAATACAGAAATACAAGTCGGTTAGGAATGAAATAAATAGGAAGTGCAGGGAAGGTAAGACGAAATGGCTGCATGAAAAATGTGAAGAAATCAAAAAGACATAATTCTCGGAAGGCTAACTCAACATATAGAAAAGTCAAAACAATCTTAGGTGAAATCAAAGGCAAGGTTGGTAACATTAAAAGTGCAACTTGAATTCTCTGTTAAATGCAGAAGAGAGGGCAGATAGGTTGAAAGAGTACATTGGAGACCTCCATGAAAAGGAAAAACTTGTCTGATGTGATACAAGAATAAAAAGGAGTCAATACAGATGAGATACGGCATCCTGTATTACAATCAGAATTTAAAAGCGTTTTGGAAAACTTAAGATCAAACAAGGCAGAGGATTTGTTAAAATTCCTTCAGAATTTCTAAAATCATTGGGAGAAGTGGCAACAAAACGACTGTTCACGTGGTGTGCAGAAGGTATGAGTCTGCCGATATACCATGTGGCTTTACAAAAAAAATCATCCATACAGTTTCGAAGACTGAAAGAACTAACAAGTGCCGAATTATCGCACAATTAGCTTAAAATCTCATGCGCAAAATAATATATAGAAGAATGGAAAAGAAAATTGAGGATGTGTTAGATGACGATCACTTTCGCTTTAGGAAAATTAAAGGCACCAGAGAGGAAATTCTGACGTTGTGGATGATAATGGAAGTAATACTAAAGAAAAATCAGTACATGTCCGTAGGATCTGTCTATCTGGAAAAAGCGTTCGAAAATGTCAAGCGGTGCAAGATGTTGGAAATTTTGAGTAAAATAGGCGTAAGCTATAGGCAATGACGGAAAATATATATCATGTAAAAGAGCCAATAGAGAATAATAAGAGTGCAAGAACGAAGAGCTCGGATTAAAAAGGGTGTAAGTCAAGGATGTAGCTTTTCGATTCTGCTGTACAGTCTGTACATGGAAGAAGATATGTTGGAAATAAAGGTAATGTTCCGAAGTAGAATTAAGATTCAAGTAGAAAGGATACCAATAATACGATTCGCTGATGACATTGCTATCCTCAGTGAAAATTAAGAAGAATAACACGATTTTCTATTTTTATTTTTTAGAGCGCTGTAGTTCCGCAATACAGTCTCTAATGTGGTGCGCCAATTAACTATGGTATCCTTGAAAGCATGATTCTGTATGAGCATCAATGCTGATTGCGATACTGTCGGAATAATTATTATATCTTTATCAAAGCCGTAAGCATATTTAATTTCCTCTACTACTGCAGTGAGATCGGCTGTGAGTACCCTGGCTTCTGGAGAGTTGGAATTGATCACTATGGCATATCTGTAGATCGTAAAATGTTTGGCAAGCGCCAACTGAAGTACGTGAACCCCTGTGTACAGTGCAATCTCACCCATCTGGTGTGAGACTGCGGTTGAGCGTTTAGCATAACCCTGACATAATAACAAGATCTGAATCCAGTCACATATACAGTGAACAGACTGCTCCCCATATGATCATGTGAAATATTAAGAAAAAAGTCACGCAACAGAAACTAATAAGCATCTGAATTTCAGCAGGGGTGGCCCCATCAAACATGCAATATGGCTACCAGAGCTCATATTGATATAATGAGAGAAGGTTTAATCAAACTACGAAATGAAACCAAAGGTCACTGTAACACCCTGTTTATCAGTAAACTGCATTGCTTTGATTCGAATCATTTATTAAAGAATCAAAAATAAAGGGCACAAAATTCTAATGAATTATAAAAGGGAGACGTAAGACCTTGGTAGAGATTCGTGGAATTGGAAATGAAATAATACATTCAACTAGGTCCACATCAAGCCCATGCGGAACTAGTCAACATACTAACGAAACTAAGCCAGAAAAGTACATGTAATTACCGAAACCGTTGCCTAAGTGCATTCTGAGTTTAAATAGAAGACGGTGTGAATAAATTTAATAACACCATGACTCGGAATTGCAACAAACAACTTCGCGATGCCCTTATCACGAGACGCGAAAATGCAGCTTAGTCTCACCATCGGTGTAAGGCTACTTACATGCGGAGGATGGATGCAAAGTTAGTTGAAAGTTGTAAGTTCAGCCCTACAATCTATGACCAGCTGTAGGATGACATCCTCCCTCTCTGCAGGTAAGATGAAAGGATCTCTCCCTCTGACAACCCGAAACGAAGTGCCTATTCGATATCATACTCAAAAATGCTGCTTGGCCTGTCATCACTGGGTTCTCTTTAGCCGTGCTCTGTAGGCCTTCAGACCTCCAACTAATAAAAGTTAATTACACTAGCTACAGTTTCACTTCACCTGAAGAATCTGACGAGGTGAACCAGTACTGGTCAATTCTCTTTCAAAAGTGGGCTGTGCGGTTCTAGGTACTTCAGTCCGGAACCGCGTGACTGTTACGGTCGCAGATTCGAATCCTGCCTCGGGCATGGATGTGGCTGATGTTCTTAGGTTAGTTAGGTTTAAGTTGTTCTAAATTCTAGGGGACTGGTGATCTCAGATGTTGAGTCCCATAGTGCTCAGAGCTGAAAGCGGAACTTCTCTCTCTCTATTAGAGTGGTATCAGGTTTTAGCCAACGACAAGGGCTGCACGAATGTACTTGTAAGTCTTCTTCTCTGCTACAAAAATAATTTAGATGGACCAACCTGTGACTTCCTTACAAAGCTGCTGATCTCCTTTGAGTTCAGGAGATTCTTTTGGGCCTGTCTGCTTTCTTTTTTCCAACCCTTTGAGATCTCTATATATTTCGAAGACGTTCTTTACTTAGCTTCTTACAGTGGCAGCTTAAGGCCTGACAAAAGTCACCTTCACGACTCTGTGAGGCTCTTACCTCATGCGCCCAGAATACCAACGTTAAGAGCTGGCCTTTCAGCTACAAAAATTTTTATTACGCACTGTCAATTCGTCGCTTCTGCCTCTCACTTTCCCACTGTCTGCCACAAGGCGCAACTTCCAGAGAAACATCACATGCATCTTTCTCTCAATCGTAATGCAATTGAGAATCATTTATTAGTTCTACAATGATTGGTGCTGCTTTCGTTAAAATTCGCAGTTTCTTTGCATCAGTAGTAATTTGAATTTAATCCGAGTGGTTTAATTTGGATACAGGACTATTGATTGGGTTATAGAGCACTTTTGGAAAAGCTGTCCCATAACCCCACTTAAAATGTCTTTCAACAGCTGCAGACTCATATTACCTTCTATGAGTGTTGTATCTGTTTGAATGTCTACATCTGTTATAGTATTCGCGTAAGATAACGTTGTGTAGATAAACCAAACCAACTTATAGTTGTATATCGTGAGGGATGGTAACAGAAGACTGTATAAATGCACTCCAAATGGCATATTGAGAATACTAATGTTATCAGCCTTGGTGTTAAGGTCTGTGTTACTGCAGCTCTATGATTGAAAATTGAAGTGTGCATTCGATCAGCCGCAGTAGAATGAGCTTCACTTGGTTACGGAAGTCTCAGTATAACAGTTGTGTATGGACAACCAGTCGGATACTGTAGGGAGTCTGACAGGCTGTACAGGATCAAGTGTCCAGGAAGGAGACGTCCAACGAACACCACGTGCCACTTACAGTGAAAATGTGCTTAATTCATTAGACAAAAAATTTCAGGCAATTGGTATATTTTGTTATCTGTCAAAGGCATTTGACTGTGTAAATCACAATATCCTTTTAAGTAAATTAGAATATTATAGTGTAACAGGAAATTCTGCAAACTGGTTCGGATCTTATATCTGTGGCAGGAAACAAAGGGTATTATTAATAAAGAGACATGTATCAAGCTATCAGGGATCATCCAACTGGGAACTAATTACATGTGGGGTTCCACAAGGTTCCATTTTAGGGCCCTTACTTTTTCTTGTGTGTACCAATGACCTTTCATCAGTAACATTCCCAGATGCCAAGTTCGTTTTGTTTACCGATGATACAAACATTGCAATAAATAGCAAATCAAGTGTAGTCTTAGAAAGATCAGCTAATAAAATATTTTTGGACATTAATCACTGGTTCCTAGCCAATTCTTTGTCACTAAACTTTGAAAAAACACACTACATGCAGTTCAGAACTTGTAAGGGATATCCCACGAGTATATGTCTAACATACGATGACAAGCAGGTAGAAGAAGTGGACAGTGCTAAATTCTTGGGATTACAGCTTGATAATAAATTCAACTGGGAGAAGCACACCACAAAAACTGCTGAAGCGTCTTAACAAATCTCTATTTGCAATGCGAATTGTGTCAGACACAGGGGATATAAAAATTAAAAAGCTGGCATACTATGCTTACTTTCATTCCATAATGTCGTATGGGATTATTTTTTGTGGTAATTCATCAAGCCAAGCTAAAGTTTTCTGGGCACAAAAACGTGCAGTAACAGTTACACGTGGTGTGAACTCAAGAACATCCTGCAGAAGCCTGTTTAGGGAACTAGGGATACTAACTACTGCTTCCCAATATATTTTTTCCTTAACGAAATTTGTCATTAAAAAGATATATCTTCTTCAAACCAACAGCTCAATTCATGGAATCAATACCAGAAATAAGAATAATCTTCACAAAGATTTAAAGTCACTTAGTCTTGTACAAAAAGGTGTGCATTATTCAGGAACACACATTTTCAATAACTTGCCAGCAGCCATAAAAAGCTTAACAACCAATGAAATTCAGTTTAAGAGAAGCCTAAAGGATTTATTGGTGGCCCACTCCTTCTACTCCATTGATGAATTTCTCAGTAGGACTAACTGATTCATGTGTGTGATATTATAACTTCTGCACAATATCAGTGCAGTAATTTGTTCATTGTAAATAAGTATTATAGTTGTTGTATTGCTCGTTTATTACCTTATAAATAAATAAAAAATCTTTTTTTATTTTAGATTCAATGCATTAGTATTTGTAAAATGACTCTTTCATATTGTGTTGATTAAAAAATGACGATCATTCCACATGGGACCTGTGGAATGGTACATAAGCTTATTTGTTTTAGTTGTAAATATTTTTCATGTATTGTTGTTTTACTGACATGTTGTACATCCTGGAGGACCTCCTCACTACGGATCAATTGGAATGAAAGAAAATCTAATCTAATCTAATCTAAAACTGTTCCGTCAGTTAACGGAAACACGGTTCATCGAATCACAACTCAACGACCTGGCAGGACAAGAAACCGGACGGACTGCCGATTTAGAAGAAGCAGTAGTTAATAGCTCATGTGAGGAGCCTTAGATCATGTCTCGATCAGTTAGACTTGACAGTAGTACCACGTAGGATACCGACTTCGGGTTTCGTATCGTGTTGAGGCAATTTGTCCAACGACTGCTATGTTTACTTTCCTGCGCAAGTGCTTTCCCCAGTGTAGTCTGCTTCACTCGAGATGTAGCTAATTCTCTATAGTCGTAATAACCATGTATCAACCACTGAGAGTCCCGACATGACAGTTGCAAGGAACTGCGAAAACAGATATCCAGTGAGGTTATTGATGCTCATAGTCGATGGTCCCGTAATATTGCCCCTAGACGCAGTGTTTGGAACAGGTGTACATGGTGTTCCGGAAAGATTTATCCGATTTTAGAAGAGAATGTCTTCTACATAAATGAAAATAGAAACTTGGAGTGTACTTTGAATTACGTACAGAAACTACAATCTTACCCTGGCGCCAGCTGTAAACTGCCAGTTCATTTAGTTGCCCGTAGGTGTCTGCGGGGTGCACCTAACTCGCTCGCTTGCACACCCGTTCGTTAAGAATTTCCGTCGAGTGGAGGTATCGATGACAAAGCAACAACAGGCGTTTCGCGTTCTCCGTTTCGCAAGTGCAATTAAATCTAACTTCGAGGCGGGATTTTCGTCTTGACTGAAGCCCCTTTTACATGAGCAAATTTTTTGTCTCCGTGACGGGTCTGCCGTTTTATTTACTGCGCTGAATATCGCGTGTCACGATGGTCGTTTTCGTCTATAGATCAAAAATTGCTTGTGTTGTAAGAGCTGTGTATTTCTCCACCTGAACGGTGAAAATAAGGTTATGAGGTACCATCGAAATATAGTTAAAAATGTAGGAAAATGCAACTATAGTAGAGTTTACTAACGAGCACAGCAGAACGAATACCGGGTGTTATTGTCAAAGGTCATAAAGCAAATTTTCTACGCTCCTGGGAGCTGAAAGAACGAAAAGTGTTCTCCAAACATTCAAAACGTACACATCTATTAGTTCCACAAAATGTATCTCTGGAAGCACATCACAAATACTTATAGTGCAGTAAATAGCACAATCTTACTTTATCCTTCGTATATTGTTTTAATGCCACATAACATCTAAAATTATTTTTCTCGTCTAGTAATTCTGATTTTATGACTGTTGAAATAATTTTCATATAACACGTTCTTTTTTGTGCATAGCGTTGCCGTGTTCCAGGTATTTTAAAGCGTAAATAAGTTTTTCTTTTCAGATATTTCGTCTCTCCTGTTGGAGGTCTCTAGTAGGAAAAATGCCAGGACACCCTGCATACTTTTGAGTGTGTCAGAGAAACAGCAAAAAATACTTCAGATATTACGGAGACGCGAAAGCACAATATACGTTTCTATTATTACTGTTATTTACATTTTATGGCCTTCATTGGACCACTGTATAGAAAGAAATTTTTAGTTTCCTGTCAGCCCCGTACTTCTTCATTCTCTCAGATCTCATCCTTCTTTCTTCATCGGAAACCACCCTTCCTATTGCCTGTTTGTTGATTCTCGTTTGCAGTCTGGTTTGTTTGTCTGTCAGTTTCCTGATTTTGTCAATTTTGTTTCTTAGGTCTTACAATGTAATCTGTAGCTCATCCATATCTTCCTTGATTTCTGTAATCTACTTAATGTTACACTTACTATTCCACAATTTTTCTATTATTCCCCTGTGTTCTGATTAGATGTCTGAAAAATGAAATGCGTTTCTTCCTGATTGGACCCATTACCGTTTCTGTTTCCTTGTAGACTGTTTCATTTGTAGCTACTCTCTAGTGTCCATGTTTCTGGTACGATTTGTCGATGCATGTTCTGATGATAATTCTATTTTGAGTATTTTCTCTATTTGTGCAGTGTTAGTTGTTTTGAAGATGGCTTCAAATTAGTTCAAATGGCTCTGAGCACTATGCGACTTAACTTATGACGTCATCAGTCGCCTAGAACATAGAACTAATTAAACCTAACTAACCTAAGGACATCACACACATCCATGCCCGAGGCAGGATTCGAACCTGCGACCGTAGCGGTCGCTCGGCTCCAGACTGAAGCGCCTAGAACCGCTCCGTCCGGCAAAATGGTATTACTTGTATGTTATTTCTGGTTGAGTGATGGTTTTGTAGTGTTTTAATTTTGTGGCTATTGACAGGCTCGTTTTGTTTTTAGGTGTTCATGTTGGTATATTGTGCTCTAGTCAATTTGTTTATTCTGTTATGCCATGTTGTCATTTCATTGAGGTTATATGTTATGATTTTTCCCAGATATTTAAATTTATTTACAATTTTAATTTCTTGGTTTCCTGTGACAAATTTGTTTATGAGTGGTGGGTCAGTTCACATGATGACTGTTTTTTCAAAGGATATTCCAAGACCAGTTTTCTGTACTATTTCCTGTAATGAGATACCTTGTTGTCTTGCTTACTGAATACTTTTTGACAAAAGAGCAAGGTCATCAGCAAATCCTTGTCTTGTGTCTTCCAACACAAGGGGCGATTAAAAAGGTTCCGTTGGAAAGTCAGTTCAGAATCGGTACGCCAGTCAGGTAAAATCGCCATGAACATCAAGGCATTCATATCACTGATGTACCACGTTGAAGATATCCGCTTGATAAAACACAGTGTCCTGCTGCATGTCCTTGACTGCTTGCTCCACATTCTCGTCCGACAGGAATCTTTGACACTTCAAGGCATTTTTTAAGGGACCAAAGGCGTGATAATCGCATGATGATGACAGATCAGGCCTGTGGGGCAGGTCCTCTGGTGTCTTCTGCGTTATTATGTTTGCGATATGGGGACGTCTTGTATCGAATCACGACCAGCACGCAACTAGGCGCACCATTCCACAAACAGACTTGCTGCCTCATACACATCCTTCATTTTCCGGTGAATGGCTCCCGGTGTTTCTTCGGCTGCCAAGAAAAGAATAACTGCACGTTGGTCCTGTTTGGTCGCATTTCGTAATAATGTCGCCCTGTTCGCGTTTCCGCATCACTGAGTAAAAGAGTGTTCATTGCGCAGAAGGGTGTAATCAGGATAATTGGTGGAGGTCATCCAAGATCATCCTGCAGACACTTAAAGAGCTAGGGATCTTCACTGTAGCCTCACGATGTGTGTATATATATATATATATATATATATATATATATATATATATATATATTCACTTATGAAATTTGTTATTAACGAATTAAAACGTAATAGAAGTGTACATGGATACAACACTAGGAGAAAGGATAATCTTCACTACTCAAGGTTAAATCTAACTCTGGCTCACAAAGGGGTAAATTATGCTGCCACAAAAGTCTGTGGTCACTTACCAAATAGTATCAAAAGCCTGACAGATAACCAACAAGTATTTAAGATGAAATTAAAACTAAATTAAAGGAATTTCTGAATGGAAACTCCTTCTACTCATTAGATGAATATTTGGATACAGTAAGTGGGTAATTTCCAAACCCCCCACACAAAAAAAAATTAAAAATATTAAGTGTTGTGTAACATTTTGTGTAATGTAATATCTTGTAGAGACAGCTATTATTAATCTGACACGTTCCACATCACTACCAAGTGTCGTATTCATGATCCAAGGAACAAGTACTAATCTAATCTAATCTCTAATCCAAACGCACGTCGGAAAAACACTAATGCTACACGAATCTATTGCCTACGTGTCCTTACGTATTCACCAGCATCGGAGTCGCGCTAGGTTCCGTATACGCTGGAGCAGCATCTTCGGACGGAAACCTTTAGACCGTCCCGTACAGCAGTGAGCTTGGCGACAGAGACAAAATTTCGATGTTAGCAGGCGACGTATTAGTCCACCGTTTCTGCGCCCTCGAGATTTTGGAATTCCACACTCAGTACAGTCAATTTTCCACTGACGTCACTGGTCAACTCGCAAGTGGTTGACTGCTGATTCACAGGCGAACATATGACGCGCACGCACAACGGGTAGCCGATCTTGACCAGCGAGTCGTTCGTGTAAAAGAGGCTTTACGGGTTCTACGATGGATCGGCTGTGAGGAACGTTTGGATCTTACATTCCACCATCGAAGTTCGCTTGATCTCGCAATAGATGAATTAGTTTTAGTTTGGGGTTTTCCCTTGTCGTAGTTCAGTGACTAGAGTGGCTGGCTGCTACGCGTGCACTCTTACGGATTTTTCCTTGGAGGGAGGAATGGAACGAGGCGCACTCACCCTCGTGCTACCGAGCTACTTCTGAGAAATAGCGGCTCCAATGTCTAGAAAACCGACAACAGCCGGGAGAATGGTGTGCCGATCTCATGTCCCTCCATACCGCATCCGAACGACGCCATTGACGCCATTTGCAGAGGACGACACGTCGGTCGGTCGGTCCCGACTGAACTGTGGGGCCAGAAAGGGTAGTTTTGCTTTGCTCTGTGAAACACTTCGTCTCAGTGACTTCCTTCCTAACAAGTTGGGTGAATTTCGACGAGCAATGGCAGTGAATGCAGTGACGTCAGACAGGCTCGCAAAATAACGATAAGAGGTTATTAACGTCTGCAGGGTTGACGCGCGTGTGTTGTCGGGCACACTAAAGATTGATGAAAGGAAAATAAAAACTTTGATCTTAAACGTAATTGCAAATAGTATCACGAAGTTATACGTGGATTCATAAAAAGATATCCACTTGTAAAATCGGATGGCTCTTTTGAAAGTTAAAAAGAATAAAGAATTCATTTCTTCGCGCCACTTAAACCTTAGCCCACATTTCTATTCTCTGTTCGTGTAAAACGAGGCTGCCATTTGACAGTGAACTAACAGTTCCATTAGGAAAAGTTACTCTGTACGACGAGATATAATCTGAAGATGGGCAACATTGCACGAAACCAAATAAAAGGCTGCGATCAACAGACAGAATAACTGGAAGTACCAATGAGTAAGAATGGAATGATTACGTTGGTCAAATGGCTCTGAACACTATGGGACTTAACATCTGAGGTCATCAATCCCCTAGAACTTAGAACTACTTAGACCTAAGTAACCTAAGTACAACACACACATCTATGCCCGGGGCAGGGTTCGAACCTACGACAGTAGCAGTCGCGCGGTTCCGGACTGAAGCGCCTAGAACCGCTCGGCCATATCGGCCGGTTCACATAGGTCAGTCGTGGATAAAGCAGGCAGCAGCGTTAGATTTATTGATAAATTATTTGGGAAATTCAATAGTTCTACAAACGAGGTTGCTTGCAAATAACTCGTGCGACCTATCCCAGAATATTGCTCAAGTGTTTGGGACCGTAGCAGATAGGACTTGTAGGGGATATTGAACGTATACAGAAAAGGGCAGCAGGAATAGTCACATGTTTGTTTGACCCGCGGGAGATTGTAACAGAGATACTGAAGGAACTTAACTGAAAGAGTTTCTTTAATTTAGGTCTATGGTCACACTATATTGTGACCATAGACGTAAATTAAAGTAACTTATTACATATAAGGGTCACGATTTCGCAGCTTGTGAACACAAAGACTCCTGAAGATTAATGGAAACTATCTCGAGTAAGTCTATTAACGAAGTTTCAAGAACCGGCTTTAAATTATGACTTTACAAATATACAACAACCCCCAACATATCGCTCCCTCAGGGATCGTCAGGACAAGATTCGGTTAATTACAGCACGTGCTGTGGTATTTAAACACTCATTCTTCCCCCGTTTCATACGTGAATGCAATATGGGAAAGGCTTAAAACCTGGTACAGTGGGACGTGCCCTCTGCCAACAGCTTCACAGTGGTCCGCAGAGTATAGATGTAGCTGTGGAAGAGAGCCAAACACTTGGAAAAGAGTGACATTAGGCTGTCTTTAGAGGAAGGCGTAACTGGAGCGTGGAACGTGGCGCTCCCGTGTCTCCGTGGATGCCAACTCGGCGCTGTTCTCTGCTCGTCAGTTATGCACCGGCCAACCGTGTCGCGTGCTGTAAGTAGGCGCCGGTCGATATGGGCACCGCAACAGGTGGTCTGCCTGCCTCTGGAGAGGAGAGGCGCCAACAGCCCAGAAGAAGTGACAACTTGCACGAGAGACTGAGGTGCTGCAACGCTGGCGAGGGTGAGGGGGCCGGATTTGCACATCTGCTATCTGCTATCTGCTACAGCCGTCCTCGCACGGGACGCGTTTCTCATGGCAAAGCACGCCAGACGTGGCGTCCGTTGAGGTAGCCGCACGCTCTGAACCGACCTGATACATCTCACGGGTGCTTGTCTGGGAAAATGGACGCTAGTTAGGTAGTTGTTTCAACTCTTAACGATCGTCAAAGACGCCCGTAGAAAATCGCAAAAATTATCGTTGTGTCGTCGATGGCTTGAAGACGAACTGTTGGTAGAGGGACACTACATATGCTGAGTGGCGGCTCGTGAGTATACCGTGTGATCAAAACGTGTATAAATTTGAAACCTTAATAAACCACAGAATTAGATGGAGAGGAAAACATTGACACACATGCTTGTGTGCTGTATTACAACGAAAAAAGTATTGCTAGACGCGTGAAAAATCTCTTGCGCGCGTCGTTTCGTGATGATCGTACGCTCAGCCGCCACTTCCGTCATGCTTGGCCTCCCAGGTCCACAGACCTTAGTCCGTGCAATTATTGGCTTTGGGGTTACCTGAAGTCGCAAGTGTACCGTGGACGACTGACATCTCTATGGATGCTGAAACACAACATCCCACGCCAATGCCTCACCATACCTCCGGACATGATTTACAGTGCTGTTCACAACAGTTCGCATCTCGTGGTCGCGCGGTAGCGTTCTCGCTTCCCACGCCCAGGTTCCCTGGTTCGATTCCCGGCGGGGTCGGGGATTTTCTCTGCCTCGTGATGATTGGGTGTTGTGTGATATCCTTAGGTTAGTTAGGTTTAAGTAGTATTTAAGTTCTAGGGGACTGATGACCATAGCTGTTAAGTGCCGTAGTGCTCAGAGCCATTTATTCTTGTTCACAATTACTCGACTACAGCTATCGTGGACATATTGAGCATTTCCTGTAAAGAACATCATCTTTGCTTTGTTATGCTTATTAATGCTATTCACATCAGATGAAGCGCGATCTGTCGGACATTTTTTGAACGTTTGTATTTTTATGGCTCTAATAGAACCCCATGTCATTCCAACCATGTGTGTGAATTTGTATCTCTCTATCTACATTATTCCGTGATTTATTCACTTTTCAAATTTATACTGACTTTTTGATCACCCGGTAATTTATGGGTATTCACAAAATTTTAGATTCAGATCAATCTGAGAGTTGAAATTAATGGAATCTGCTGTATATCAGTTACGCTTATCAGCAAATTTATACAACTATAGCCGCTGGCAGTAATAATAATAATAATAATAATTACAACAGTTATAACAATAATAACAATGTACGTGATTTATTAGAGAAAAGAAGGATTTGTTCTGTGGAACTTCGTTGTCTTGTACATAATTAAGTAAAGTTTATAGCAAGAACGAAATAATGTGCAAGCTTTGGCAACTCTCCGTTTCGCATTTTTGTAAAACTAGGAGTGTTCGTCCTTTTCCATTTTTTCGTACAAATATACAAGATCCCCGTCAGATGTATTAGCCTACGAATTTACTTCCAGGATGAATATCAGAGATTCCTACGTTGTACTCACCAAACAGCTTCTGCTAATTGTAATCTTCCTTGTTAAATGTTTCCTTATAATAACACTTATTTGATTACGTCACTGTCTCAATCAACGGATCTGGTCTCGGGGGCCTTCCTTCCTTTGCGGTTTACTATTCCTGGTAAATTACGTTTCTGTTCCCAGAATGATATTTTCTCTCTGCAGTGGGGCGTGCGCTGATATTAAACGTCCTGGCAGATTGAAGCTGTGTGCCGGACCGAGACTCGAACTCGGGAGTTTGGCCTTTCGCGAGCAAGTGAGCTACTGACCGAGCTACCCAAACACGACTAAAGACCCGTCGTCACAGCTTTGCTTTTTTGTTAACATTTAAAATCAATTCAACATAATACATGTTTACACGGTACTCGAAACCCGATTTCCACACAGTAAGCAACAAACTCTAGACACGCACTGCCGAGTGTAGAAATGATTAATTTCAAGTAGTACTGTCTACCATCATGATCACGCGACTATAATGGAAATGAGGTGCTGAGATTCATAAGGACCTTAAGCCCAACGTCGTCGATCACACATTTAAGGGAAAATCAGAGAAACCAGTGATACAGATTTCGTGAATTTTCATGTACACAATGTGGGCCTACAGCACAGGTGAACCTTACTCACCATTTCAGAAACTTGAATAAATGCTACAATCTCACAATCGACAGCGATTTACACCCTTGTGATTCTCAGCGCTTCAAATTATGATAAAATTCAACACTTAATGTATTACAACTTGTTCAGAACCCACAAAATAGGTCTTTCTGTCAATATAACTATAACATATACTGACATCCGATCTATTTAGTGAGTGGATTGTCATGTCTGAGGAGTGTGCTATCATCTAGCGGGATTTACGGCGTCAGAACGGGGATAAAAGTCTGCCACATTGTGCCACCACGTGATAGCGCTGCAGTAAACTTCTAGTTGTCTGGTAAATGCAAGCTGTGCACATCGTGAACCGTGTACGTTGTTTATCAATTCTGTATGTATTTGGCCTTTACGGCAATTACGTCACGCCAGTTAAGCATGCGCAGAAGCAGAAGCTCCTTAAAATGTACACAACCGATGATATGCTCGCGTCCCTGATGCTGGGTTTCACAGAGTCTACAGGGGCAATAGTGCGGCAGATTTAAGTGCCGTATCTTTTAGACTGCAGCATCAATGTTAAGTTGAAGAGCATTCAAAGACAAATACCCACTAAATCCGCGAGGTGACCAAATTTCAGGTGTTCACATGCTCTTGTGCTCTTCACAGCAGCCGTTACTGCATACTCCGCACAACGATTTGCATATGTGGCATAAATTAATGGTTGACTCTGTTGAATATCTTTTACATTTTCGGGTTTAACTTGAAAGTAGTTGAAGTATTGTGCGTTTCTAACGTCTGTTTCCACATATACAATATGCATAATCTAGATGCGATATTGGCTACAGTACCTCTGAAATAACCGACTTAAGCACATACGTGATCAAAAGTATACGGACACATCCAAAAGCATATATTTATCATATTAGGTGCATTATGCTGCCACCTACTGATAGGTACTCCATACCAGTGACCTCAGTAGTCATTAGACATCGTGAGAGAGCAGAATCGGGCCTTCCACAGAATTTAATGTTGGATTTGTATGTGTCCTGAGACGCCATGACCGGCCTTATTTTAACTCTTCTGTTGGGAGAGTTAATTAGGAATTGGAACGGCTTCTTGGGTCGGATGCGGGGGCTCATATTCGTGTGATTTCTGTTGATTCTCTCAGTAGGTGGGATTATACCAGGCACAGCCTACATCTCAACAGGAAACGGATGGCTAAACTGGCTGGGGTAATAGCAGGAAATTTAAGGGGGGGGGGAGCCAGTGGTTACAGGTGTTGGAGCAGCACCTTTTTTAGGACAGGTAAGACGGAAAGATGTCAAGTTCTAGGAGAGGTCAGTATTGAAACAAATCTTCAGTTTAGGAAAGAAATTAAACAGCACAATTCTAGCACATTGGATCACCAGTCACAGCTGTCAATTATAAATTTTCACCAGTCACCAGAAATTTTCTCTCCAGCAAGTTGTATCTCAGTCCTAGGTAATTGCATTGATGAATAAAAGTCACCCAACTCAGTTGACATAATCTGCCTCTCTGATCATCATGTAACCACTGGTATAGGAACTATACCTAAGCACAATGAGAAACTCAGACAGGAGAGTACTGCAAATGTTAGAATAAGGAAAGGTTCTCATAAAGATATGATTAAAAATAATGTAAGTATATTTCAGCAGAATATTGGGAGTTTAAAGAATAAAATAAATGAGCTTCTGGTTTGTTTAGAAGATTTAGAAGCTGATGATGAAATAGATATACTATGCCTGTTTGAGCATCACATTGTTACTGATGTGCATAAGGTAAATGTAAGTGGATATAAGCTCTCTGCACATGTGATTAGAGAAAATATGGAGAAAGGAGGAGTTGCCATATATGTCAAAAGTTATCATTGTGCAAAAAGTATAGAAGCAAAAACGTTTTGTGTTGAGAAACATATAGAAGCATGGGCCTGTGAACTTAAATTAAATAAAGGCACATTTATAACTGTAACTGTATATAGGTCCACATCAGGAAATTTCTGAAAAATTTGGACTCCTTGTTGTGCTATCTGTGAGACAGGGGGAAGCAAATTATTATTTGTGGGGACTTCAATGTAGATTCTCTGAACTAGGGTGATAGGAAAAATGACCTTAAGTATTAGTCAGTTCTTTCAATTTGACACCCGTTATTGATTTTCCTACTCGGGCACTAAAGGATAGCAGCTCACTGATAGCTAACTTCTTTATAGACCAAGATAAGTTTAACCAGGTAAATGCTCAGCCTGTTGAGAATGGTCTTTCTGATCATGGTGCACAGTTAGTTACAATATATGACATAGCTCCATTCAACAGTACTAAACAGTCCTCCAAAGTAATGTGTTCAGTTAACAATTTAACAATTGCAAATTTCAGGAAAAGCCTAGAGCAGTTAGATTGAGATGAGGTGTACTGTGAACCTGATGCCAATTTAAAATATAATTTATTTCATGACACTTTTGTAAATGCATTTGAAAACTGCTTCCCGAAGAAAATAGTTAAACATACTTGTAAGAAACCATGTAACAAACCATGGCTTACTAAGGGTATAAAAATATATTGTAACCGGAAAGGGGAAATGTATCTGACAGCAAGAAAGAGTAGTGACCCAGAAGCTATCAAACATTTTAAAAACTACTGTGCTATATTAAGAAAAGTTACTGAAAAAATTCAGAACTATGTGTATCATGTCTGAAATCAGCAACTGTGATAATAAAATTAAAACAATTTGCAATGTTATTAAAAGAGAAACAGGTCAACCAAGAGCACAGAAAGACAGTATTACCATAAAATTGAATGAAAACTTTACGAACGAAAAGTCAAAAGTTGAAAATATTTTCTAATAATCATTTTCTACATGTTGTGGGTATAGTAGGATTTAGGTGTTCATTAGAAGATGCTAGGCAGTTAATGGAAGAGGCCATACCTATTAAATTTGATACAATTGAAATCTCACCCCCTTCTGAAATTAGGAAAATAATAAACTTGCGAAAAAGCAAAAGCTCACATGGAATTGATGGCATTTCCAGCAAAATACTAAAAGCTTGTTCTCAACAGATAAGTAAGATTCTCAGTCACCTGTGTAATAGCTCTCTGGAACAGGGCATTTTCCCTGATAGACTGAAATATGCTATTTTTATAACTTTGCATAAAAAATGGGAAAGATCTGATGTCAACAATTACCGTCCAATCTCCCTTCTAACAGCCTTATCCAAAATATTTGATAAAGTAATGTATTCAAGAGTAGCTTCATATATCTGTAAAAAGGAAGTACTAACAAAATGTAAGTTTGGTTTCCAGAAAGGTTTTTCAACAGAAAATGCCATATATGCTCTCACCAATCAAATTTTGAATGATCTGAATAGCCGAACACCACCCATTGGGATTTTTTGTGATCTCTCAAAGGCTTTTGATTGTGGAAATCATGAAATTCTGCTAGACAAGCTCAAGTATTGTGGCATGAGTGGGACAGTGCACAAATGGTTTAATTCGTACCTAAGTGGAAGAGTGCAGAAAGTTGAAATAGCAGTTCTCATAATATGCAAAGATCAGCACATTCCTCAAACTAGGGAACTATCAAGAATGGGGTTCCACAAGGGCTGGTCTTGGGTCCTTTGTTGTTCTTAATATATATTAATGACTTGCCATTCTATATTCATGAAGAGGCAAAGTTAGTTCTCTTTGCTGATGATACAAGTATAGTAATCACACCTGACAAATAAGAATTAGCTGATGAAATTGTCAATAATGTCTTTCAGAAAATTACTAAGTGGTTCCTTGTAAACTGACTCTCTCTGAATTTTGATAAGATGCAGTACATACAGTTCTGTACAGTAAATAGTATGAAGCCATTAATAAATATAGAGCTTAATCAGAAGCATTAAGCTAAGGTAGAATATTCAAAATTCTTAGGTGTGTCCATTGATGAGAGATTGAATTGGAAAAAACACTTTAATGATCTGCTGAAACGTTGAAGTTCAGCTACTTATGCAATAAGTGTCATTGCAAATTTTGGTGATAAACATCTTAGTAAATTAGCTTACTATGACTATTTTCACTCATTGCTTGCATATGGCATCATATTTTGGGGTAATTCATCACTGAGGAATAAAGTATTTATTGCACAAAAGCGTGTAATCAGGATAATAGCTGATGTCCAACCAAGATCATCCTGCAGACATTTACTTAAGGATCTAGGGATATTCACAGTAGATTTTCAGTATATATACTCTCTTATGAAATTTGTCATTAGCAACCAAACCCAATTCAAAAGTAATAGCAGTGTGCATAACTACATTACTAGGAGAAAGGATGATCTTCACTATTCAAGATTGAATCTAACTTTGGCATAGAAAGCGGTGAATTATACTGCCACTAAAGTCTTTGGTCATTTACCAAATAGTATCAAAAGTCTGACAGATAACCAACAAGTATTTAAGATGAAATTAAAAGAATTTCCGAATGACAACTCCTTTTTCTCCATAGAGAAATTTTTAGATATAAATTAAGATAAAAGAAAAATTATTAAAAAATTAAAAAAAAATTAAAAACGTTGTCATATTAAATTAATAATTCTGTTAAATTAACTGAATTATGTCATGTATTGGAAAATTTTACTCGTTCCACATCATTACGAAATATCGCATTCATGATCCATGGAACTAGTATTAATCTAATCTAAATCTAATCTCACGTAGTTCAAACGTGGTCAGGTGATTGGGTGTCACTTGCGTCATACGCCTGTACGTGAGATTTCCACACCCCTCAACATCCCCAGGTACACTGTCTGCGATGTGATAGCGAAGTGGAAACGTGATGGGACACGTACAGCACAAAAACATACAGGGCGACCTCGTCTGTTGACTGACAGAGACCGCCGACATTTGAAGAGGGTCGTAAAGTGTAATACGCCGACATCTAGCCAGACCATCACACAGGAATTTAAAGCTGCATCAGGATCCACTGAAAGTACTATGACAGTTAGGTCGGAGGTGCGAAAACTCTGATTTCATGGTTGAGCGGCTGCTCATAAGCCACACATAACGCCAGTAAGTGCCAAACGACGCCTCGCTTCGTGTAAAGAGCGAAAGACTGGACGATTGAACGGTGGAAAAACATTGTGTGGAGTGACGAATCACAGTACACAATGTGGTGATCTGGTGGCAGGGTGTGGGCATGGCGAATGCCCGGTGAACGTCATCTACCAGCGTGCTTAGTGCCAGCAGTAAAATTCAGAGGCGGTGGCGTTATTGTGTGGCCGTGTTTTTCATGGAAGGGGCATGCAACCCTCGTTGTTTTGCGTGGCACTATCACAGCACAGGCCTACGTTGATGTTTTAAGCACCTTCTTGCTTCCCACTGCTGAAGAGCAATTCGGGGATGGCGATTTCATCTTTTAACACGATCGAGCACCTGTTCATAATGCACGCCCAGTGGCTGAGTGGTTACACGACAACAACATCCCTGTAATGAAATCGCTTGCAAAGAGACCTTATCTGAATCCTATACAACACGTTTGGGATGTTTAGGAACAGCGACTTCGTGCCAGGCCTCACCGACCGACGTTGATACCTCTCCTCCGTGCAGCACTCCGTGAGGAATGGGCTACCATTTCCAAGAAACACCTGATTGAACGTATGCCTGCGAGAGTGGAAGCTGTCCTCAAGGCTAAGGGTAGGCCAACACCATACTGAATTCCAGCATTACCAATGGAGGGCGCAACGAACTTGTAAGTCCTTTTCAGCAAGGTTTATCTTTCAAGTCAGATTTGTTTCGTAAGTTCACTGTAATGGAAGAGGAGATTCTTCTAAGCTACACATCATCACTGAAAAAAAAAATTGCCCTCAAGATACAAATGTGAGGCCATCTAGAAAACCAAGATATAGGCATTTATATCATTTACACTTTTAGGTACTTATAACATTTACATAAGGTTTCACAATAGCAAAAACTTCCAGTGTGTTACATTTCTTTAATTTCTGAGCCAAAACATTGTGACAACTTATTTAATAGCTTGTTTTTCCGTCTCTGGAACTAGATACTGCGTATCAGGGATCCGAAGTTTGTTGATTGGTTTGTGGAAGTATATGACATTAGACGTCTACGCTCAGGCCACGTAATTAGCGTAAATAACGGGCCGTTTATTTGCGTACGCGGTCAGATAGCAACCCACATGGGTTCCATAGGGTTCACATGAAGCGAATTTGGTCGCCGAGACATCAACACTACTATAATGCTCCTAAAACCACTGTAGCACGGTTCTGGCTTCGAGACACGGACATTTATATTGCTAAACAATGACAACGCTGCTAGGGAAGACATCAAGCAGGTGGTTCGCAGCAGTCAGCTGCTATTTCGGCAGAAATGCCACAGATCATCATCTATGCTACGTTACAGACCATACAACCGTCCGATCCCCACAAACTCTGAACAGTCGTGGACGCCCAACTATTTACCCCCTAGTGATTGTTTCACTGTCCTTCTGTCTGTTTCCGTAGGTGCTCAAGACAGTAACACGTGGACGTTCGAACAACTTCGCTGTCTTTGAGATACTCGTTCGCAGGCTCTGCGCAATAATAACCTGCCCTTTGTCTAAGTGGTCTCCACAGATATCCCCATTTGCAGCCCATATGTTCGCTAGAGTGATCCCCCTTAAGTGTCTGATCTGCTTACATACTTTTGCTACCGCGCCACTTGCCAGCAAGTCCACCAGATGCCATCCAACGCTGCAGTGGGCAGTGGTCATAGTGTTTTGGCTTATCAGTGTAAAATGACACTCACATTAATATTTCTGGCCGCTGGGGAAACATTGGCCCACAGAACAAAAATTTCAGCAAATATATTAGTCATAATAAATCACAGATTCACAAGCTGCGACATCGTCGCGAAAAAACACAGTGACCCTTATATGTAATAAGTTTCCTTTAATTTACGTCTATGGTCACAATCTGTTTTGTTTAACAGATTACCTGTCTTTAAAGACCATCATCAGATCTGTCTCATAGGACTTTGTTTTTATGCGTCTAAGGTGAAAGGTACACAATGTTTACAAACGTCTAAAGCTATAACAACGGATGTCACTATTTTATATTTCTCTAAAACGAATAGTACCAAAGTCGACGTGCTTTTGATAAATATCATTGCGTCGTAACACTGAAACGGCATAGTGTCATGATACAGAAAGCATCAGTTGCGAGGATCTTTTAACCACCGAAATGTAAGTTGTCGTCATTTTGTTATGACCAGCAACGAAATAACAAAAACCGACGCTTTTTGGGGAGTTGCATAATGTGTTGGTGCTTTAAACCGATTGTACTTACACTACGTAAGCTCTGATATAAAAATCACCAAATACGACGTTCAACTCCATTTCACTTAACACAACGTGACACATGTGACGCAGAACCAATCCTGCATCTCATTGGCCTTGTTGCTCCCCACAACCCAAAAATCTGACATGGACGGTTCTTCCTTTCACTCTTCGCAGTGTATTGGAACGTCGAGTTTCACGCTGAGACGTTACCAGCTCATCGTGCACGAACTTTTCCACGTCTCGTGAGAGGATGCGTTGAACTGTCTCCACTGCACCTTTCTTTATTTACCTTCAGTCTACGGGCGGGCGATAATGAACGTATCAAAACAACGCTGTGGCTGAGTCTACGCCTGCATCTACATATACTTCCACACACGTTCTCTTCTACGCCACAGACTGTGCATTAGAAATTGATGGACACTTTCCACCCTCGCACTTGAATGGTGACCAACACAAAAATTTCTACTGTCACCATTGCCAAAAATGGTTAGTATGCTAATCGAGGAGTCAAAGAACGTGTGAGTACCGTACGCCACTAATACGTTGTCATCAATGGTGTAGTAGACAGAGAAGGGATTGAAGGGGAACGTTTTTTACTGCAGAGGGAAAAAACTGCCATAACACGAGCCTGGGGAAAAAAACTCTGTGAAAGTCGGGACAGGTAGTAGGGCGGTTGATAGTTTTGAGTCAGCAGCGACAGTTCCTGCGTGGGTGTTAAGAAATGTTAGTAAACATGTGTTATCGCTACAACTGGGCACCGACGATACCCCCTGGGCCAGCAGCAGTGTCTGCATACCTGTATCATGCCAAAGTCGTAATCATAGGGATCAATTAGACGCTCTTTTCGTAGAGCTATGTGGGGTTTGTGCGTATTTCATGTGTTCGACTTCCCTGATTTTCAGCTGGGGAAAGAAGGTACAGCAATCACTCGCGTTTATTCAAGAAGATCTAGGTTTCGTTCACCGAGTGGCTACCAATGCAACCGATAAAGTTAAGACATTTTAGACGTTATTTGGGATAATCCCTCTTGGACTACACGTGTCAAGAGTTCAAATTGCACTGAGTCCTCTGCTTACAGATAGCCAAATAGACGTTCCAAAGGGAATCAAATTCAAAATAATTCCCTGCTTTTGCCGGTTAGTAGGCAATGTGGGCGCAGCGCGCAGTGCTTGTCAGATTTTCTGAGATGCAGGGGTTCTCCAATACTGCATTCTATGTTTAAGCTTTCCATAGGTGCTTTTCGGCGGTTATGCTTTCAACCGTTGTTCTGCTACTTAATCCCCGGATGCACAATGAAGGAATCGTTTTAGTGTCTTGAGTTCTCGTACAGTCGTGCGGGGAGTTTTTGATCTCCGCGAGAGTATTGAGGAGTAATTCTCTGTGTCAATTCGAGGTGCGTTTGTCTCTTGGATACTTGCGTATGATTCGTAGGATCTTGTTCTGTACGACGTGCAGGTGGCGCAGACATGTCGGAGCTGTATAACCCCAGAGTGGAGCTCCGTATGCCATCACCGTGCTTGGTGGATGGTACCTTGCTCCAGTCCAAGCCAATCCGTTTTCCGTTTCACTCGCAAACGCACCGAAAGAAAAGCCTCCATACGACTCTTTATTTCTCTTTTGTTGTCCTAACGGTCCTTTTGCGAGATGTACACAATCTATTGGTAGAATGAGGATCGTTCTGCAATCTGCCGGACATAATGGTTCTCTAGACATTCGCGGAAAACACGCTTCTACCTTCCGGGGCCTCCCTTCCGTTCACGAAGGATTTCTGTATTTCTCGGATTGTGATCAAACCTACCGGTAACAAATGAGGGCCCGCATCTCGTGGTCGTGCGGCAGCGTTCCCGCTTCCCACGCCCGGTTCCTGGGTTCGATTCCCGGCGGGGTCAGGGATTTTCTCTGCCTCATGATGGATGGGTGTTTTGTGATGTCCTTATGTTAGTTAGGTTTAAGTTGTTCTAAGTTCTAGGGGACTGATGGCCATAGATGTTAAGTCCCATATGCTCAGAGCCATTTGAACCTTTTTTTTTTTTTTGACAAATGTGGCGGCACGCCTCTGAGTTGCTTCGATGTCTACTTTAATTCTACCTAGTGGGGATTGCAAGTACTCGAACTGTACTGAAGAATGGGTCGTACGTCTGTTCTGTACGCTGTCTGCCTTGTAGATCACCTTTGCTTTCCTACAACTCTACCAACAGATGTCGGCCGTTCGCCTTCCCTAAGTTCTCGTTCGATCTCATATCGCTTTTCAGTGTTACACTTATATATTTAATCGACGATACTGTGTCATACGGCACATCAAAAATGCTGTATTCGAACATTACGTGATTGTTTTCCCCAGTCGTCTGCATTAACTTACATTTTTCCGCATGCAAAAGTTACCATTTATCACGCCAGATGGAAATTCTGTCCAAGTCATCCTGTATCCTCCTATAATCACTCAGTGACAACAGTTTCCAGTACGCTATAGCTTAATCAACAAACAGTGGCAGATTGCTGCTAACCTTATCCGTCATGTAATGTGTTCACAGAGTGAGCAAGAGTGCTCGTGTCACACGTCCGTGGGAAACTTCTGATGATACATTTCTCTCCAATAAACACTGGGATTCTACTTCTTAATAATTCTTCTACCGATTCAAACATCTGAGAACCTATTCTGTACACCTAGACATTCGATAGCATCATGCAGTGTGACATCTATTAAACAAGTAATACGTTTCACGCTGAATCCTGTAGGTAATTGTCTGTGTATAGTCTGACTGATAACACGCCTGAAAGGTTACTTGGCCTGTTCAGTGAGAATGAGTGCATTAATTACAGGTCATTATACCGCATAAGTAACAGTTGTCAACAGCATGAAATCATCTCTCCGAAAAAAAGTGGTCGGTTCGTGTACCAAAGAGTGACATACTTACTATACCAAACTAAATCTGACTTGAATGTATCTGTGAATCAACACAGAGTGAACGTAAATATATGTCTGTTGCCTACAAATTCGGACTGAAGGATTGCTGCAATGGAAATCATGCTTAGAATGTATACCCTAGCACTGCATCAATACGAAAAACATGCCCGTAGTAATGACCAGCGCAAAGTAGTCTCTTTGTAGCTCTGTTCTGCGACTCACAGGCTCGACCTACGTCGAAACCTACCCTAGGAACTGGAACGTAACACACGTATGTATCTACTTAAAATACTCGTAGATTTATCATAATATACTGGGGAGAGGTGTTAGTTACGACTTACGAATAGGGCATTGAAATGTAGAGTACTGTACTTGGGTTTGAAGATGGTCAATAGCGACTTTAGGTAATTCATGTGTGTTACCAAAAAACTAGAATAATGGGAGTCCAATGTCTATCATTATCTTAAACATACGTCGTCAATAGTTGTGAGCCCACACTCAAGTACGTAGCCACGTGTTACTTAAGCGAAGTATGATTAACATATCAAATGCATGAACTATCATCAAAAAATATGGCAAAGACAGAGGAAACTGGAACGTCAGCACGGACTTCCAAACAAATTACAGTAATCAATAGACAATCTTCGTAACAAGAGCATGACACGAGGTTGCTAACTAACCACAAAGCCCAGATTAAAATCACTTCCTATAAATAGTAACGGTGGTAGACAGAAGAATTAGTGGCACCAAACAGCATGAAATAACTTTTCGGTATAATGGAAGTGCTCTCTGAGAAGTGGCTACCAGACAATATGAAAAGTAATCGCAGCATTTGTGTTCAACTAGAAGTAGGCTGAGCACTGTTCAACGGCATGCACAACAATACAAATGTGTAGCCAGATTCCAAGCAGCTTGCGATCCCAGATGACCAGTCAAGGTACGCTGTTCTTCCTACTCCAAGACGTTGTAACCAGTGCAAGCTTATACTAACGCCTGCATCTGTGTCGTCCCCAATAGATGTTGACCTCATGTCTGTGACTACGGCTACACCAAAAGCGAAAACCGAAATCTCCAGGATTAAAAACATTTCTACCTCGAAGGAATCGTTAGTGAAAGAAGCACAAAAAATGTTTATACACAACGAGGTGACGGAAGTCACGGGATACCTCCTAATATTGTGTCTGATCTCATTTTTCCGGGCGTAGTGCAGCAACTCTACATGTCATGACGAAACAAGTCGTTGGAAGTCCCTGCAGGAACATTTAGCCATGCTGCCTTTACAGCCGTCCTTAATTGCGAAAGTATTGGCAGTTCAGTTTGTTCTGCACGAAATGACCTCTCAATCATGTCCCATAAACTATCGATGGTATTCACGTCGGGAAATCTCGGTGGGCACATCATTACCTAGAACTGTCCAGAATGTTCTTCAAACGTGTTTCGAACAGTTGTGACCCTGTGACATGGCACATTATCATCCATAAAAATTACATCGTTTTTTTTTTCTAGCATGAACTCCATGAGCAGTCGCAAATGGTGTCAGATTAACTGAAAATAGTAATTTTCAGTCAATAATCGGTTCCGTTGGACCAGAGAACCAAATCCATTCCATGTAATCACAACCCACACCATTACGGAGACGCCACCAGCTTCCACAGTGCCTTGTTGAAAGTGGAAATGTGTGGTAAGTTCTATGTGACCAAACTGCTGAGGTCATCGGTCCCTAGGCCTATACACTACTTAATATAACTTAAAATGCGCTAAGGAGGGAGGACCCGAACGGCTGACGGGGAGCCGCGTGAACAGTGGCAAGGCGCCCTTGACCGAACGACTACACGCGGGGATGCCTTGTTGACAGCTTCGGTCTATCGCTTCGTTAGGTCTGCGTTACACTCGAACCCTACCATGAAATAGGATCCAGTCGTCTAGGGTCCAACTAGTATGGTCACGAGCCCAGAAGGGGTGTTGCAAGCGATGTCGTGCTGTCTGCAAAGACATTCGCGTTGGTCATCTGCTACCATAGCCCACTAACGCCAGATTTCACCACACTGTCCTAATGTATACCTTCGTCGTACGCCCCACATTAATTTCTGCAGTTATGTAACACAGTCTTGGTTACCTGTCAGCACTGCCAGCTCCACACAAGCGCCACTGCTCTCGGATGTTAAGTGAAGGCCGTCGTCCACTGCGTTGTCCGTGGTGAGAAGTAATGCCTGAAATTGGGTATTCTCGGCATACTGTTGACCCTGTGGATCTCGGTACATTGAATTCCCTAACAATTTCTGAAATGGGATGTCTAAGGTGTCATGCTGACTGGTCGCATTGGTAATAGTCAAACAACAGGCAAGAAAACGTTTTATTGCGCATATGATGCGCTTCGAAATCTATCCACCGTCAGATCCAGGAGCGATTACTGTACATAAATATAGCGTTTCAAGTTGAAAGTGAAAGTATGTGCAGTAATCGCTCCTTGGATGTTAGAAGGTGCATAAATTCCGAAACGCGTGATATGGACAATGAGGTCATTCCTTGCCTGATGTTTAGCTTTTACCGTTGCGACCCAGACAGCCTGAATGCTGAACTACTTATTGTTTTAATTTTAAGATCGACGTCGAATAGCAAATGACAAAAGAAATAATTCTTTCGTGAGGTATAACTACAAATAAACAATTTTTTCATTCACTTGTTCTGCGAAACCTTGCTTCTAGCCAGACTTCGTGATTCTAGAGCCGGCCGCAGTGGCCGAGTGGTTGTAGGCGCTTCAGTTTGGAACCGCGCGACCGCTACGGTCGCAGGTTCGAATCCTGCCTCGTGCATGAATATGTGTGATGCCCTTACGTTAGTTAGGTTGAAGTACTTCTACGTTCTAGGGTACTGATGACCTCAAATATTAAGTGCCATAGTGCTCAGATCCCTTTGAATCATGTTTCTGATTCTAGGTCAATGGGAAGTACTCTATGGGTTTTAACAAGTGAGTCTCCGAGTGTTAAAATATGTGACATAAAAGGTCGTATATTTTGGCTGTATTGACTTAGAAGCTTACATTAATTACACCGTCAAGGGCCTATAGACCTTAGTACGTGTATTAAATTTCAACAAGATATGTTTTCCCGTTCCTGAGAAAAACGAGTCTTAGCATAAGGACGCATAGAAATTCATATTTTTTGTGGGATTTTATTATAAATTTACAATTTTCGGAATTGGTTCTTTGGCTGTGATGTAAAACTTTGCTTCTTGCCAAATTTCATGATTGTAGTCCAACGGAAAGTACCCTACAGATTTTGATGATTGAGCTTTTATTACAATATATGACATAGATGATCGTATCTTTTGACTCCATTGTCTTAGAAACTTCAATGTCTTACACACCCAAGGCGCCATTGACCTCAGTATGTACAATAAATTGCAACTTGATACATCTACCCGTTTCTGGGAAAGAGTTTTCTAGAACCGGACAGAAAAAGAGACAGGCAGAAAGACTAACGGACAACAAAGTGATCCTATCAAGGTTGCGTTTTTACCGACTGATTTACAGAACCCTAAAACACAATCAAATGACACAGTGTTAAATTTATGGTCAAACTATATGTTTCAAAGCCACTGTGGGTAGCCTGAGAAAAGATCTGGAGCGAAAATATCTAACAGTAAATTCGTCAATACATAAGGTTGGTGAGAATTATTTTGCTGGCCTCAGTATACTTCAAGACCTACGTGGAATCTATGAAATAATTAATCGGTTTCTGAGATATATTACCAGACTGGAACTGGAAGTTTCAATCTAGTACTCGTATATTACTTATTCTAGTCAGAAATAAATGCAGTATATGCTGAATACGATTAAAATAATGAAAGAAAGGGTTATTAAAATACGCTACTGCAGATTACGTTGTCATTTTATTCTCATTCATTTTGACATTTTGGATTTGACGTTTCGGAAAACAAGTTAGGAATGGTTGAAGCACCACAGTGTACAAATACATCTATAAAAACACCCAAAATTGTTTTACAGAATGTGTCAAAAAATAAGAAGGTGCAAAGAATGTGGTTATAACTCTCTCCTACAGATCCAAATGATGTAATAGTCTACTTCCCTATATAATAAATCAACGATTTGGGTCTTAAAACAAAATTTTAAAAACGCCTTTTCGAGAGTGTGTGGCGAATGCTGCTATTGAACTATGTCGAAGAATATAAGTGATGAATCAAAATGTTTTGTGTATGGTGCTTTAGTTTTAAAAGTGTTTTGGCGGAAATCTTTCATCTCTGTCTACTGTTATTAAGGATTCGATCACAGATTTATCCTTGTGACAAGCAAGAGTATAAAGATGATTACTGCTTGTTTCATTCGCAGTAATTTAGTGGTGTTCTGAGATTCCCATCTAACCACACACTCGGAAATCGCTACGTATTCGGAGAAAGTATGATGAATTATTTGTACTAGAAAAAATATAAATGTCATTGTCGGTTGTTTCACGCACAGCGATTTCGCCTGTAGCAATTTCATCTTCAATTTTTGGAACGTACTGAAGTCACAGTTTCGAAGATACTCAATACTGATAAAGCGCGCTCTTACATGTAATTAACAACGAATATTATAGAAAACTACTTAACATTAATGAATAACAGTCTGAGAATGTGTTACATACAGGAAGAGAAAAATTATTACCTGCAGCGGGATACGAGGCTACGATGTTTTCAACTTCAGTCTCTTGGCTTAACCACTTGGCCATGGAAAAAAAAAAAACGCGAAGCATGCGCTGTATTTCTGCTGAGTTGAATGGAGAGGGACGTAAGCTGACTTCGTTGCAGAACATTGAGTGTGTTAAGGAAGGTTACCAAAATGATGCTTCACAAAGTTCCTTTTCATTGTTACTTAAATTAGTAACTAAACCATTTGCTGGAAAAAGTAAGAAAAGTCAGTAATTTCAGCTAACACTCATGTAACATACGTAAGCAAATCTGATCTCTTGAGATGTAATGATTTTTAAAACTTAATTACATAAAAATAACAGGTATTTTGTGAGAATACTGAGTGAAAATATTTTTAGTTTTATAATCATTTGTAGTAACAGCGTTACAAAACCATATTTCTAAGAAAGGAAAACAGTCTGTTACGAACTAATTTTCCACTCCAATGCATCCAGGTGCACGTAAAACCACGCAGTCTTTCTAAAATAACAAATTCTACCCATAAAGGAATCACACCAAAATTAACGAGTGTTCATACCGAAACCTAACCACCTCTCGGTACAGTTGTCGAAACATCGAAGGGAAGACCTATCGACAACAGGCATCAGAAGCTTACAGAATACGAATGACGTCACTATCGAGGCTAACCTATCGCAACGATTACTGTGAACGATACAGAATAGGGCTCCAGATACGTCTTCGGCCTGTAATCTCGTACTCTGGAGTTGAACTGTATTTGGAGGTGAGTCCCGCTTCGAACTGGGCCCTGATGCAGCTAAGACCTCTGGAAACGCCCTGGATAGTGGTGGTATACCATCCTAACTGTCGCCCATCGTATGGGCCCACAACCGGCATTAATGAGCTGGTGTGCCATTTCACTCGTAGCAGGACCGGTTCGGATGTCATCCGCAGCACATTTACTGCACAGCTGTACATCGACTTGTGTAGTGCCATCAATGGCAGGCCATTCTGGGTTTACGTTTTAGAAAAATAATTTCCACTCCCACACGACCAGATTTTCATGCTTGCCAAACCCCATGGTGGTCAGCAAGATCACCGGATCCCTACCCGGTTGAGAAAGTTTGGAGCACTATGGGCAGTTCCCCGCAAATAGCTCGGTATTTTGACGATTTAACGCGCCAGTTGAACAACGTTTGGCGCGATATCCCGCAGGAGGACATCCAAAATTTCTATCCGTCACTACTCAGTGAACAACTGCTTACATAAGGACTAGAAGTCGACCAAATCGTTATTGACTTGATAAGTTTGTGAAGCAGTTTATCTTGAACAAATCATCCAGTTGTTCTGAAACTGTAATCATTTATTCGTCTGTACATGTATGGTACATCTCATCTATGGATTTCCGTCCCATTCAGGTAATTAATTAGTGGTGTGTAATTTGTTTTTGTCATGAAATCTATTAGTTTTGGCGTCAATAACTGTATTATTTGTGAGTAGATATATGTATATGAAAGAGAACGATAAAAAACGAGTATGTAGTTATATTCTCACAAATCAGAATTTTTTCGTGTCTTAATTACATTAAATTATATTAATTTAATATCATTGTAAACACAATGCAGAGTTTGTATCACGAGGATTTCGAAGTGAAGCAACGGGTTCATACCAAGGAGTGTCGTTTGTAGGTAACATCTGGAACAATGAGAGCTGCTGATTCTATGGTGTTTACAGTAATTCAATCATACGACTGAACATCAAGAGGCTATTATCAAAGGTAAGATACCCATGGCATCCCTGTTTGTCGAGTGGGAGCTAACTAGAAGTTGCATAAACAATTGTCTGTCAAATGCCTGGAGCAGTTTCAACGGAACTTGATAAAAATATGCTTTAATATCTCAAAAATATGGAGAGCTGAATCACACATAGAACCATTAGGAACATAAATGAGAGCGGTGGTGGAAAGGCAGTGTTGTGTAACAGCAGCAGATAACGACTGGTAGTGTCTGATTCGTAGACTTTTCGTGTAGTCAAGCTCATTGGTAATAACCACGATGGTACCTAACGGTTTTATGCTGAGTGCAAGTAGTACCTCTCTAAACATCATTCTACACTCCTGGAAATGGAAAAAAGAACACATTGACACCGGTGTGTCAGACCCACCATACTTGCTCCGGACATTGCGAGAGGGCTGTACAAGCAATGATCACACGCACGGCACAGCGGACACACCTAGAACCGCGGTGTTGGCCGTCGAATGGCGCTAGCTGTGCAGCATTTGTGCACCGCCGCCGTCAGTGTCAGCCAGTTTGCCGCGGCATACAGAGCTCCATCGCAGTCTTTAACACTGGTAGCATGCCGCGACAGCGTGGACGTGAACCGTATGTGCAGTTGACGGACTTTGAGCGAGGGCGTATAGTGGGCATGCGGGAGGCCGGGTGGACGTACCGCCGAATTGCTCAACACGTGGGGCGTGAGGTCTCCATAGTACATCGATGTTGTCGCCAGTGGTCGGCGGAAGGTGCACGTGCCCGTCGACCTGGGACCGGACCGCAGCGACGCACGGATGCACGCCAAGACCGTAGGATCCTACGCACTGCCGTAGGGGACCGCATCGCCACTTCCCAACAAATTAGGGACACTGTTGCTCCGGGGGTATCGGCGAGGACCATTCGCAACCCTCTCCATGAAGCTGGGCTACGGTCACGCACACCGTTAGGCCGTCTTCCGCTAACGCCCCAACATCGCGCAGCCCGCCTCCAATGGTGTCGCGACAGGCGTGAATGGAGGGACGAATGGAGACGTGTCGTCTTCAGCGATGAGAGTCGCTTCTGCCTTGGTGCCAATGATGGTCGTATGCGTGTTTGGCGCCGTGCAGGTGAGCGCCACAATCAGGACTGCATACGACCGAGGCACACAGGGCCAACACCCGGCATCATGGTGTGGGGAGCGATCTCCTACACTGGCCGTACACCTCTGGTGATCGTCGAGGGGACACTGAATAGTGAACGGTACATCCAAACCGTCATCGAACCCATCGTTCTACCATTCCTGGACCGGCAAGGGAACTTGCTGTTCCAACTGGACAATGCACGTCCGCATGTGTCCCGTGCCACCCAACGTGCTCTAGAAGGTGTACGTCAACTACCCTGGCCAGCAAGATCTCCGGATCTGTCCCCCATTGAGCATGTTTGGATGAAGCGTCGTCTCACGCGGTCTGCACGTCCAGCACGAACGCTGGTCCAACTGAGGCGCCAGGTGGAAATGGCATGGCAAGCCGTTCCACAGGACTACATCCAGCATCTCTACGATCGTCTCCATGGGAGAGTAGCAGCCTGCATTGCTGCGAAAGGTGGATATACACTGTACTAGTGCCGACATTGTGCATGCTCTGTTGCCTGTGTCTATGTGCCTGTGGTTCTGTCAGGGTGATCATGTGATGTATCTGACCCCAGGAATGTGTCAATAAAGTTTCCCCTTCCTGGGACAATGAATTCACGGTGTCCTTATTTCAATTTCCAGGAGTGTAGATGAGCAAAACCATTTCGGACTTTACCTCATGTTGCTCACACAAAAGATAACTGGGCTGTGCGTGGCTCTGTTTCTACATCAACATCTACGTAGATATTCCAAAAGCCACCGAATGGTGCGCAGCGGAGGATACCATATATTGCTTACTACCCATTCGCTCCTGTTCCACTAGCAAATATAGCGAGGGAAAAATGACTGTCTACTTGCCTGAGTAGGGGCTCTAATTTCTCGTATCTTATCTTCCCAATCCTTTCGCTGAAAATGTGTTGGATATGTTGGCGGCAGTAGTACCGTTCGGCAGTCAGCTTCAAATGCCGGTTCTCTAAGTTTTCCCAATAGTGTTCCTTGGAAACAACCTCGCCTTTCCTCCAGGGATTCACGTTTGAGCCCCCGAAACACTTCACCAACACTTACGTGTGGTTCGAACCTACCGTTAACAGATCTAGCAGCCCGCCTCCGAACTACCTCGATGTCCTCCAAATCGACTTGTAACGGACCCCAAACACGCGAGCAGTACTCAAGAATAGGTCGCACCTGCGTCCTACCTTTAGTCATCTTTAATGTGAACGACACTTTGCTAAAATTCTTCCAGTAAACAGAAGTCGATCATTCGCCTTCCCTAACACAGTTCTCACATGCTCTTTCCATTCCATATCTCTCTGCAACGTTGCGCCCACATATTTAAACGACTTGACTGTCTCAAGGTGGACACTACTGACACTGTATCCGAACATTAAAAGTTTGTTCTTCCTACCTATCCGCATTAACCCTCATCTTTCCACATTTAGAGCTGGCTGCCATTCATTACATCGACTGGACGTTTCATCTAAATCATGATACATCTTCCTACAGTCACTCAACTTCGACACCTTACCGTACACCACAGCATTATCACCAAACAACCGCAGATTGCTGCCCACCCTGTCCACCAAATCATTTTTGTATAAGCGGACCTATCATACTTTCTTGGGGCACCCATGAGGATACCCTTGTTCCTGATGAAGAATCGCGCTCGACGACAACAATTTTCCCCTTCTTATGCGCAAGTTACCTGAACTTTTTTCCAGTCGCTTAAAACTTTGTTCCGAGCGGGAGATTCACGATAAATGCAAAATAGGTAAGGCACCAATGCCGTTCTCTTTGTAAAACCGAACTGGAATTTACTTACTTTCACATGTTTCTGTTCTTTCTGTACGCCAGGGAAACTTATTACTACGACGTCCATACGGGAGTCTGGTCAAACGACGGTGTGTTTGTACTATTCACCTGCGTGAAAGATCTGTTCAAAGTGAAATTTAAAGCTTCGGCTTTCGTTTTGCTATCTTCAACAGCCACACCAGACTGGTCAACAAGGGACTGAATAGAAGCCTTAGACCGGCTTAGCTATTTCACACACGATCAGAATTTTCTCGGGTGCTCAGCTAGATCCTTTGCTAAAGTATGTCGACGGTAGTTATTGTACACTTCACGCATTGATCTTTTCACAGACAATCGATTCTAACAGCTCGAATAAATAAATAAGCTCGTATTCTTGCGGCATTGCGCCCATGTTAAGTAACAACAAATTTTCGTCAAATATTGTTTAACAATTATTTATGTGTTCCTGACTTTTCGTTTTTTATAATTAGTGGTGTCAGACAACCAGCGATGCGACGTTATTTAACAAAAAGCATACATATTTGTATTTTGTATTTGGAATACCTTTTCAGTGAAGGTATTTTGTACTTTTTGTAAGATGCTTTTTGAAATGTATTTAACAATGATTTAGAAAATACAAAGTACTTCACAACATTTTTCTCACTTTGCCGTCAGAGCTTCTATTGTGAATCAAGTCCTGCTAGTGTACTGTCTGCTTCATGTGATCGTTGAATGGCCTTAAGTGAGTACTGTGTTAGTAAATTTGCGCCTTCAATGTGGAGACCAGTTCAATGCGGAAACTAATTCAATAGGCCCACAAACTGAACTGTCTTTTACTTTTCGTAATTGTCTTTTTTTATTAACCATGTGAAAGGATTGCTTTGATTTGTTCCTTAGGGCTTGTAGCTAGTGCAAAAGTACAGAATTATGAAAAATATATTGATTCTCTAGCTGGTTTCAAAATGTGTTTCATCGTGTTAGCTGACTAAATCAATAAGTTTCGCTTTAATTATTGTCTCTTACACAATAAATAAATTACTAATGAATCAGATTTCGATTCAGCTTTGGGAATATGTTCCTGTGTATATAAAAAATAGACACCATCATTTCTGCTGGTTTTAGGAAAATTGCCGTTATACGCTCAATGATATTTTTACCTTGAAAAATTAGTTAAATTACAATTACTTGAGTAATTCGTATATTTATCGTTAGTAATTAATCAACTTACAACGTGCGACTAGCGCTACGTGACAATAAATGTGGCCGAGGAATGAGGAATGAAATTTCAAGTCAGAAGCATTTTACGAGATTTGCCGCAGGTTTTCTTCTATGAGGAACCGTTCCTCTGGCGACCAGCTATCTGACCAGCTAC
Organism: Schistocerca gregaria; assembly: GCF_023897955.1. Taxonomy (NCBI): domain Eukaryota; kingdom Metazoa; phylum Arthropoda; class Insecta; order Orthoptera; family Acrididae; genus Schistocerca; species Schistocerca gregaria. The sequence goes on along the minus strand of NW_026061757.1, from coordinate 1,404,502 downwards.
TGTACAACTGGAAACACGAGGAAATTCCTCGCGGAGTCTCTACTGTTGTTACAATGTGTCAGTGTGATGCAGCTCTCCCGTTCACTTCATGCAATGACCATACGAGTGCCGTTGCACTAATGTCAGACAGTATTGTTTCATGGGCGTTTTCTTTTTTGTACTGATTATTGAATAATTGCTTCTTCTACGTGAAACTTCAACATGTAAGTAAGAAACCAAACTAACAATTCGCACAGTTACTCAGTTTGTATCATAGATAGGACTGTCTCGTTTGTTTCCTTAGAACTTATATGTTTATGAGGAAATGTATGAAAAGTATCTTGCATTTTCTCATCTCTCGCAACACTTATAATATAATAAAAGGAACTTAAACTGACTAAGCAACGTCCTTACTCTTATTTTGCTAACAAGTGGGCTATTGTAAACGTATGAAAGTAAATATTTAAATGGCTTCAATTATGAATATACATATTTCTTAGTCGAAAGAGAAACAAAACTGAAAGACTGTAAAAGTCTTAGCGGCCTTACCTGCCTTCGATCCGCTTGGCAGCTATTTGTTAGGCATCTTGGTACGTCTCACTATCGCCACAGTTTGCGATCTATCAGTAAATCCAAAGCGTTCATAACGTTAAGTTAAATGTAATCTGCACCACTACAAATAGTGCTACATTCAAACATTGGCGTCTTCACAAAGCACTTTTACGAAATCTGATTCTTTCTGTGTGACATTTCTTCAGAGCAGATAATTGTAACGAAACGTATTAGGCTGTCAACATTCAGCATTGCTATGGCTGCGTCCCCATCACCCCCCACCCCCCCCCCCCCCCAAAAAAAAATTGAGGCCACAAAACAATAAGACTTTTACGTACTGTAACTTAGAACATTATAATGAATCCTTATAGCAGCCTCTTGATTCATATTATTATTTAATTCGTGTTATGTAATTAAGTTGTTGTATCAACTAATTATACTGTCGAAATCATAGCTGCAAAAAATAATCGGGGTATTAACCGAAGAGGTGGGACAAGGGATTTGTTGATTACGACTGTCTCGCATTCGCGAGAGAAGGGTCTATTCATGTCGACTGTCTTTTGTTAACGACTACTAGAAACTTCATGACCGTGTCCTGTAGACCACAGTACTGCTCGATACATATCGGTAGATGTCGACAGTCTTCCAGACTATGACGTTTTGTTTGCCAACTGCAGCGATCTATCAGTTATTTCAATATTACAATAGCGCTAATTTAATTTTCTACATCGTACCAAATTTAATATGATCATTTTCGTTTCTGTATTCTTTTTTATGATAATGCACTCATTCGGCGTGTAATTTTTACCACCGTACCTGATTGAATGATTGTCATACGGCGCTTGGTAGGCTGGCAGCTATGCTAGTAGTGTCATTTAAACATCGAGCGTTTCAGTATCCGATAGCATCGATAATATGTCTGAAACTACTAGACGTTACAGCCTACACGCTAATGCATCCCGTAGCTCTCCCCCCCTCCCCCCCCCCCATACCCCCGCCCCAGCGACAGAAGGACGGACCTGAGCACCCTTGTACATCAATGCTGAGGGATAAACTGATGAAGAGAAAAATAGATAGGAAACGATTATATTACAGCTTGAAATTCGATGTAGCCAAAATTTACAGCAGTTCCACCAACATCTCCGTCATACACATCACTACAGAAATGGGTCGAGATTTATGCATTTTTCACCAAACTAGAAAGAAAATTAGCTGGACATTAATACATCAACTTTTCCTCTGAATATGAAATGTTAATTATTATTTCTCTGAGTCAATCGGAAAATCTAAAAATAACATAGTTTATAATAACAATATTATGAAAAGTAACAGTACCAAAGAGGGGAAGTTGCTACTCACCAATAAGTGGAGATACTGAGTCGCGATAGGCACAATAAAAAGATTCTCACACTTATAGCTTTCGGCAGACGTGTGTGCAAAGTGTGTGTGCGTGTGCGTATGTGTGTCTACCGTTGACAAAGGCCTAATGGCCGATAGCTATGAGTGTGTGAATCTTTTTATTGTGCCTATAGCTTCTCCGCTATATGGTGAGTAGCAGCCTTCCTTCTATGGTAATATTATGAAACTCATAGTTACTACTCATCGTGTAACGAAGTTACTGAGCACCAGAAACGCACAACAAAAAGAGTGTCGAGAAGTTGGCTTTCGGCCAACGAGGCCTTCGTCAAAAACACACAACAAACACAACCACACAAACGCAACTCATACACATATCTCACAACTTAAAGAGCAGTCTCCGTGATGTAGTCACAGTAAGGAAGTGATAAACGTAATATTAGGGGTAAGTTTTTTCAGTGTTTAATGAAATGGTGAAACTAAAAGTTTAGTCACAAGAAGACAACGGAATGTCTGTGTATAATACGTAGGGGTAAACTGTTAAAACACCGCGGCAGGGGCGCAGTTGACATTGTCCTGTTTAACAGGTGATTAAATACAATCCTGTAATTTTTTAGACTTCTAATTGCTTTTTGCACACTGTAATCGGAGTATTGTTTACAATTAAGTTTCATTTCAAGGAGTGACAGTTTGACTAAACTTATATTTCACGTCTTTCATATTCCTCATGCAGACCCATCAGCACACTGTAACAAGGACTGCTACAACAGTTGTTGCGCGTATTAACATTAAATTGCTATCCTAGACAGAGACAGAAGACAAAACTAGATTAAACACCATCGTATTATTCACAAAACTGATATACTTAACCATGGTATTGTTTACATTGATACAAAGCAGCAGTAATGACACAGATGATTGCAGCGTGTCATAATTAGTCAGGATGGCCTGGCTTGTGTGGCCCTGACTGAATAAAGCATTTAAATACGAGGGTCGGTCAAAAAGTAATGCCTCCCATTTTTTTCTACTTAAAAAAATTAAGTTAAGTGAAAAATTTGAATTTGGCTCCATTCCTCAAACCTTCTTCTGCAATCCACTGCAGTAGTAACTTTCTGTGTCAACAGGTGGCAGCACAGCAGAAGTTTGTAAGATGGCCGACATCGATGTTCGTTTGAGACAGCGTTGTGTGATTGAATTCTTGAATGCAGAAGGTGAAACGCCCATACGCATTCATAAAAGACTGAAGAAGGTGTATGGTGTTGTGACAGTGGATGTCAGCGCTGTTAGACGATGGGTTCGTCGTTGTAAGGAAGCTGAAGGGCAAACACCTTTGACTGACGAAAAGCGGAGCGGCAGGCCGGTGAGTGCAGTGACTCCACACAACATTCAGCACGTTGATGACATCATTCGTGGTGACCGTCGGGTGACTGCAGATGAAGTGTGTCGCATTATTTCTCTTAGTAAAGGCAGTGTGATCACGATTATTAAACAATTGGGGTACTCAAAAGTTTGTCCACGGTGGGTTCCAAGAATGTTAACCGATCAGAATAAAGAGGCAAGGAAAACAATAGCCTCCCAACACTTGCAGCGCTTCCGTTTGGAGGGAGATGAGTTTCTGAAAAAAATTGTGACCGGGGACGAAACATGGGTGCATTTTTTTGAACCCGAATCAAAGAGGCAGTCAATGGAGTGGCGTCACACAAGCTCGCCGAGGAAGAAAAAATTCAAAACTGTGCTATCTGCAGGGAAAGTTATGGCAACAGTTTTCTGGGATACAGAGGGTGTGATTCTGGTTGATTTTTTGGAGCAGGGATGCACAATAAATTCTATTCAATACGTCACAACCCTCAAAAAACTTAAAGCACGTCTTCAGCGAGTTCGCCCAACAAAATCAATGGTAGATGTTCTTCTTTTGCATGACAATGCAAGACCACACACCAGTCGTCACACCTCTGACGAGATTGTCAAAATTGGATGGGAAGTTTTGCCTCATCCCCCATACAGCCCTGACCTGGCACCATCAGACTTCCATCTGTTCGGGCCACTAAAAGAAGCTTATCGTGGGATTCATTTTGAAGATGAGGAGGCCGTCAAAACATCCGTGCGTCAATGGCTTAGGAAGCAGAGCTGTGATTTTTACCGTGCTGGCATACATGCCCTTGTTCAAAGATGGACCAAAACTGTAGAGATGGGCGGAGATTACATTGAAAAATGACAAAATGATCCTCAATGTTGTGGTTTTCAACCTATGTAATTGCATTTAAATTTCCTGACAATTAAACGTAGAAAAAAAAATAGGAGGCATTACTTTTTGACTGACCCTCGTACTTGCATTTGTTACAGGGTGGGCACAAATGTGCCATTAATGCTGCAGCATTGTTTTATAGGAGTTAAAAAGGTGCCTGGTAATGAGAAAATGTGTCTACAGTTTGAATAAAATTTTTAAGAACGTTGAAAGGTAGTTTTCATTCCTCTATATTTTTTTTAAACTATTAACGTAAATACACACTTCTGTAAAATACCAAATATACCTTTGATTATAATTAAAAAGCTGGTTTTCTAGATTGTTTATCCTTTCTTTCATGGACCGGAATAACATTATCTAACTGTTTTCAGACAAAAGAACACGCTAGCCTTTTGACTGATTATGAAAAGCTGAAACCTGCACATATAAAGGAAAGAAAACATGAAACGATGATATTATTCACTTGCCTACTTGTTCAAAGAAAGAGAAACAAAACACTCTTACAAATTATTTGCTGAAATTAGCTAATTTCGATCAAATTGCTGTCGATTTTTTTAACTAACAACATGAGCCCAGCATCAATAACTGAAAACTAATCATTTAAAACTGTGAGTAAAAGTGCTTAGCAGGTATCAAGGCCTCCAAAAATTATGTGTAATTAAACTAGCGGAAATAAAATCACCGAAAAATTTAAGAAATCAAAGGAAATTACTAAGATAGCTTTGTAGAATGCTTATATTGTGTCTACTACCGCTGAAATTTGGTAATCATCCAGAAGAAGCTATATATGAGTTAAAGTTCGTTTGACTGATAACAGTACGCTTACAAGACAAAGTGGTGCACCAGCTTGGAATAGGTTTGAAAGTTCTTACACTTATGACAAAGTTTCTGAGCGTGTTTCTGGCATACATTCAGAATACGATCTAAAATTGTCCAACATTGTGAAAACTATTACTGATAATGGATCAAACATGGTTAAGGAATTTACAGAATTTAGGAAAAGTTAACAGAGCTATAGATAGCGATGATAATGACAACTTGTTCCCTTTTGTTTTCCCAGAGGCATTAGATGATCTTAATGAGTATCTCCTTCCTTGTCATTAGAGATGTGTAACTCACTCACTGAATTTCATAGCTGCAAAAGTTATTGATCAAGCTACAAGGCAGATTAACCCTTGCAAAAAGTTTCATGATGCAGCCTTAGCTAAATGCCAAGTAGATAGTAATCAGTAATCCAGGCCTCAAAAGCTTGTGAGACATACCTTGATCTGTCGGAAAATCAATTATTTATTCATGTCTAACAAGATGGAATTCGTACTATAACTGTCTCCAAGATATTTTGTTGGCAATACAAAATTTAAATGAAGCGATAAGAAAATTGGGGTTGCCCTATTTCAGAGACAATGGAATAGACTATCTTACAGAGTACGTTAACTACTTGAAACCGATTGTAGAAGCTATTAGAAGCGTAGAAAGAAAAAAAAAATATTCTATGGACCTCTGTTCGGAAAATAAAAAATAAGGGTAATAAAAAAGAACAACATACAAAAAGTGTTACTGAAAAGAAGAGGGAGAAAAATGAGTATTATATGTTTGAGGAACATTCACATTCCTCAGTAATAAGTGACAACACAAACACTTTCACTGAATTAAAGAGACTGCAGTTCTTGAAAGATTCACTAAATAAATATCCATAGTTAGGGAAAATTTTCGTAAAGTGTAATACTTGTTTACCGAGCTTTGCGCCAGGCGAATGTCTTTTTTTCGATTTAGAGAATGATCATGAGGCCTCATAGAAGGAAAATTAAGGATGAATTGTTTGAGAAACCAGTTATTTTGAAATAAAAACGATTATATGATTATAGCACTGTATTTTAATAAAATATGTAATTTTATTTTGTATTTAAATACTAAACCAAAAATGTTTTTAGGATTTTGAATTTCAAATAAAAAACATTTAAAAATATTTTGTTGTTACATCCTTTTTTTAAAATATTTTTCACACCTCTACTGCTAAAACACACAGTTGGTCACTCATAAATTATATTGGTGTTGAATAGCACTTGTAATCAGAATATAAATAAATTTACTGAGAAAATAGTAAAATGTTCATTGAATAACTATACAGGTACAACAATGAATGAGGCATTCATGCTAAATTCAGTTGCTGCGTTATTGTGGAGAATACAATGTTCTGACAGACATTTGCATGATAAAGAAGATATAAAAGTTGTCATAAATGAACAAATAAAATGGATACATATGACTGGACTTCATCAATGATAGCTACTGTACAATACAGACACCTAAGATATCGTTTGTTGAAATAGTATGGAGCATTTAAAAGTTGTTAACTCTAAGGTTCATTGTGAAAAGGATTTTTCACTCTAAAAATATTAACTTCTACAGCTTTAAATATAATGAAAATATTGTTGTACTTTTGGATACGTCGCATTTATATGAGACCACAGATGTATTCATATTTGCTTTTGTCGAGTTTATACGTGCTTGTAAGGAGTCATTTGCTAACCGTTATTTGCTAACCGTGGTAGCGTTACGGAGATGTTTAGCAAACCCAAGTGGCACACTCTGCAACACAGGCGCTCTGCATCGCGGTGTAGCTTGTTCGCCAGGTTTCGAGAGGTTGCGTTTATAGATGAGGTATCGAATATATGGCTTCCCCCTACTTATACCACCCGAGGAGATCACGAATGTAAAATTAGAGAGATTCGAGCCCGCACGGAGGCTTTCAGACAGTCGTTCTTCCCGCGAACCGTACGCGACTGGAACAGAAAAGGGAGGTAATGACAGTGCCACGTAAAGTGCCTTCAGCCACACAACGTTGGGTGGCTTGCGGAGTATAAATGTAGATGTAGATGTAGATTATTCATATTGTCTGAAAGTCCTCCGTTACTGGTGCATTCCGCTCTCTGGTAATCGAACGACCCCCGTACAGCTCCCCCTACGGGTATTTTCTCCATTTCCAGCCACACTGCACATCTTTGTACCTAGCTTGCCAGTACTGGTTCCTTAGATGGACCACCCGCAGCGCGCCCTCGGCTCTGGGTCCGCATAGCTTCACAAACAAATTCATTTACCCCCATACGGATTCTAGACGACCGATTAACTCACTTGCAAATGTGTAATGTTACACAGTGCTGGAGATATTTCAATATTAAGGCTTTTGAGGGGGTTTGTAATGGGGTGGCAACGAGATGAGATAAAAATAGTCTAAAGCGACATGTTAGTGCCCAACACATTGTTTTAGCGATTGCTAGGTTGAATGTTAACAGTCCTCATGGCATTTGACCTATAGAGATAGGCATGTCCACGGGGATGGAGATGGGGCTAGGATTGAAAGAGGTGGCATGAAAAGCTCAGTATGAAATGTGTGAAGCAGGTTCAGTTGAAGTTGGTGCACATGTCACGTACTTTCTGGATACACTTGTGTACTGGAACGGCGTGACATAAAATTAATTGAAAGTGACTGATACAGTTTGTAAACAGAAAATGCCTGCTAATCAGCTAGTGAAATAAGCTGTTAACTTGGACTATTTCTGGGACTGTTTAAGGTGTAGTCTTATGATGAAGTTGGTGACGTGCGGAACTGTCTTGCCTATGATTGGTAGAGCTAAACCAGACTAACAGCAGATTTGAAATAGTGGCCAGGCATAATACAAAGCTACTTTTATTATCTTTACTAAGAATATCATCCCTCCTCCCTGTTCCGTCCCTTATCGGATGAGAGGGGGGAGGGGGGTAGCCAAATGATGCTAAAATATAATCGTGTAGTTATTTAACACTTAACAGATTAAAATAAAAGAGTGTGAATTCCTTTCAATGGTTCAAAATAAGTTACTGACGATAACTATGTGGCTGGTGCTAATGCAATGACGATGACAACATGTCCAACAATTCCCAAGATGTCAGCTGCCAGTAAATGCCCTGTGGGTGGGAAGGAAAGACATAGATAGGGGTGAGTGTACAAAGTTTCTCTAGCTCTCTGCATCTTATATACCGATATCACACCGGCGCATGATTATGTTTTCTATGTATGAGCTGCTACGAATAAATGAACGAATTTAAGCATAAAACTTCAGTACTTTGATGCGTGAAACAGAGGCAACCTAAATTATCAAATCTGTAATTTCTTCGAAACTACTTATCGAATTTATGCGAGTGAAACAGCTTTTCATTTGTCTTTTTCAGAACTCACGTACCATCAGAGCAAACTACAATTGCTCTATTTTTAAAATGCAAGTTGATGCCTAGAGCTCTATAATTCATGCTAATATGAGAAAAGACTATACGTCATCTAGTGAGGAGTTTCTTGCAGTTTATTTGAGTGAAAACATAGACACATTGTAATCATAAAAGAAGAAAGAAAACGTAGCTTGAGATAAATATGCATGTGGTTCTTATGTTGATATTTACAATTGTAGAACTGATTTATTCTACGGCATGGAGACAAGTTGATAACCCATGGAACATGCAAACGGTTAACTAAATAACTGCTAATATACGCATCACGCTTTCTTACTTTTGCGACATGTGCTGGAAGTTACTTTCACTGCTAACGATGCTTTCTCATTTGAAACGAAGTACCGAGTCCAGCTGCTAGTTTATTTTTTATCAGCTCTTATTTCTGGGCTGGTACTCTGTACGCCATATGTTACCTAGGTTGCAACGCAGAGTTGTATCTTAGGCTTTCTAGACATCAAGAAATTCAGCAACCGTATGGCTTCCTCAGTGACAAGCTCGTCGATCTAGTTAACGAAATGGTGAACTATATCCACCAAGAAGGGTGTCCGTGGAATACATTCTTTCGTGTTACGAACGTCATCGATGAGCGCGCAGGCTTCGTCAGCGCCGGGTCTGAAAGCCGTAAAACAGTAACGACCTGAGTCGTAATGCGGTGCTCCAGTTCCCAGTTTGAAGCATCTCAGTGCTAAATCTGAAGCACCCATAAACGTGCTGTTTAATGAGCGAATCAACAAATCAGCCATGTTAACTCCTCGCCAGGCGTACCTTATAAGAGCCACTCGACTGACGATTTAATAGTATAGTGAGCTTACCTTTTATGTTACAATTTCAATGACCCGTTTCTTCACCTGATGTTATAAGAACGTAACGTTGGCGTGTGACTTCGCTAAAGCAAGGGGGAAAATATCGCAGGGATGTTGTTAATTTCAAAACCTGTCAAATTTGATCTGCGGCAGCTAAAGTGTTAGAACACATGTAACGGGATAATAAAAGCGTAAAAACTCAGTTTCTTGCAATGAACTTGTGTACAATGAGAGTACGCTCCGAGATATTGACCCGCGATGTGTGTAGATGTGATAAGCGTGCGCAGACATACTAATGACTACCATTTATCCAAGACAAAGAACTTCACAAAAGGAACAAGTCAACAACCGTTAGTCCACTTCCATCCCCTATGCAAGCAGTTATACAGCTTGGCATTGATTGATATCTGTAGAGTTGTTAGATGTTCTCCAGAGATGCATCGTGCCAAATTCTGTGCAATTGGCGCGTTAGATCGTGAAAATCCCGTGTTGGAAAGAAGCAACTGCTCATAATGCTCCAAACTCTCTCAGTAGGAGAGAAATCCGGCCGGATTGCTGGCAAAGCAAGGATTTCGGAAACACGAAAAAAGCAGTAGAACTCTAGCCGTTTGCTGGCGGGCAGGCGGATATTACTCTTCTAGAATGTAAGCCCTGGCTGTTTGCCATGAATGGCAACAAAACGGGTCTTAGACGTACTGCTGTGCTGTGCAGGTGCTACGGATGACAACCAAAGTAGTCCTGCTATGAAATTAAACAACGCCCAAAACCATCGCTGCCGCTTGTAAGGTGGTATGGCGGGCGATAGTCAATTTGGTCTCCCACCGCTGTCCGGACCGTCTTTTCTGGTCGTAAAGACTCAGTTCGAAGCGGGACTCGTGGCTGATGACAGTTCTGCTCCAGTTAATGGTATTCCAAGCCTAATGTTCCTGATATCACTGCAAACGGGCTTGCTGGTGTGCAGAGGTCAATGGCAGATAGCACAAGCAGCGCCGTGAGCACATCCGCTTTTCTGTGAGTCGTCTGTTGACTGTGCTAGTGGTCACTGAATCACCAGTTGCGCGTCAAATCGATGATAATGATGAATATGGGGCTGTGAGTGCCTCTCTAAAGATTGCTCGGTCTGTACGTTCTGCTCTCTCTCTAGGTCGAGCGCTTCCTTCTCGACACTATGTTTGGATCTGGTTCACCAAGTCCTGCCAACATTATCAAATAGTGGCATGGCTCCAATTGGAAAACGATTGATTTGCCGATTACTCCAACCACCCCCTTTGAGCCCAACTACGCGTCGTTCCTCAAATGCTGCCATCTGTGTAAACGTCCCCTATTTACTGTTCCTGTCAGCTACAGACTTAAATTGCACTGCATCATCGCACATTCACCCATCTATTTGTAACCAGTTTACATTACTCCATCATGGTGTAATACATCCTTTGATAGAATGAGATTTTCACTCTGAAGCGGAGTGTGCTCTGATATGAAACTGTCAGATTAGATCTGTGAGCCGGACCGAGACTCGAACTCGGGACCTTTGCCTTTTGCGGGCAAGTGTACTACCATCTGAGCTACCCAAGCACGACTTACGCCCCGTCCTCACAGTTTTATTTCCGCCAGTACCTCGTCTCCTACCTTCCAAACTTTACAGAAGCTCTTCTGCGAACCCAGCAGGACTAGCACTCCTGAAAGAAAGGATACTGCGGAAACATGGCTTAGCCACAGTCTGGGGAAATTTCAAGAATGAGATTTTCACTCTGTAGCGGAATGGTCACTTTCTCGCGAAAGGAAAAGGTCTCGAGTTCAGGTCTCTGTCCGGAACACAGTTTTAATCTGTAAGGAAGGTTCTCATCGTTTGATGTCAGACAAATTGCCAAGATTCGATGGGGCAGTGTACGGCTGCTGTCAATGTTTAATGACCAATCAGCTGTGTCATTTCATTCTAGCTCATCTAGCAGTGTACTTCGGTACTTTGGTGGGAGCATTTTATTGTACACCAGGACTGAAGAATTTACACTGGACTGAAGTGATACGTGTTCAGTGTGATTATACAGATTTATTGTTGGAAAACACAAAGCTGGTATTCGATGAATAAACTTAAATAACACTTAATTACAGAGCTGCAGTGCAGTTGACAAAGTCGGGAACAGATAGCCCTGCACCATGTTTCCCACTTGAAATGTGAATAACGCTATTTTCACTGAATTAACAGATATTGTGAATGGCAAGCTTCATGCCAGTGCGCCGTACATATGCCGAGCTATGACTGCAACAGTTTGATTAGGCAAACGCCGTATGTATCTGGAAATTCAAGATTCCAGGTTCGTATCCTGGCTGGGTCGCCATATGAAACGTCCCCTTAGAAAAATTTATACATAACTGTGCTTAAACTGACGCACAATATTTTTTTTAGCGCAACGCAATCTGACTTTCAATAATCCATACAAGAGAATGGCCCTGACTAACATTAACCTATATGTTTCACAAATCACTTACCTCACAAAGATCTTTGTTACTCGAACTACTGCAATACAGCGAGCGTCACTACTGCCAGCTAACTAAAAGATTCAAACTACGGAAGTCACTAACTCCTGATAGGCACAGTTAGCAAATAAAAGATTTTAATAGAGAACAAACAATGTATTTACCTTAATAGTCATAATATATATATCAGTTCATGACATCAATTCTTACAAATTTCAAAACTCCGCCATCTCTCTCCCTACGTCCACCACTGCTGGCGGCACACCTACAACTGTGCAACGCTATGCACTGTTCACATCCATGTGCCCAACGCTACAATGGCAAGTATTACAACAATGCCAACCAGTCACTGACTGCACACAGCACAGCCAGTGTTTTTTTTATACAGAGCGGTGCGTGACGTTACCAATAAGAAAACCTAAACAGCCTACTTACATAATGAAAAAAATTTCAAAACTGTATTTGCCACTGCCCAAAACAATTTGTAAATTTTTCTGTGGGGAGCATGGGGGCTATCATTATTACGACTCCAGCATTGAAATTGCACTGCTCTTTATAGATTAATTTAAACAAATTAATCACATTGTCCGATGACTGTGCACCATCGCCTAGTTAGGATTAGTTGTATGACAATCGGGTTTAGAGATTGCAAACTAAAAGTGCACTTAACAGTATCAGCTTACTGTGCTCAAAGTTATAAATCAACCACAGAAAATTACTACTAAGATATTACATAGTGTGAACATCATTCCCCTGAACATTAAAGGCAAACTGTGCCCTCTCTTCCCCTAGAACATTAGAATATACCTCAAATCTAACCTTAACACTGTTAGGGAAGTGCAGCAAATTTTCATGATCTGCACAGCTCGCAAATGAAAAGTAATCGAGTGCAAGGCTTGCGAAATAAGACAGGTAATCAAATAACCACAGTTGCGCTGCAGATCCTCCGGATTCTGCGATCGACAAATAACGGACAGCACTAATTGTAAAATGTGAAACTTACACTGAAGAGCCAAAGAAACTCGAACGTCTGCCTAATATCATGTAGGACCACCGCGAGCACATAGAAGCGCCAAAAGACGACGTAGTATGGACTCGATTAATGCCTCGAGTAGTGCTGGAGGGAAATGACTCCGTGAATCCTACAGGGCTGACCATAAATCCGTAAGAGTCCGAGGGCTTGGAGATCTCTTCTGAACCATAAGTTGGAAGGCATCCCAGGTATGTTCAATAATATTCATATCTAGGAAATTAGGTTGTCAGCGGATGCAGTGATCAGATAGGATGCTTACGTGTGTGCCACCTGTCAGAGTCATATCAAGAGGTATCAGGAGTCCCAATCACTGCACACGCCCCACACCGTTACAGAGCCTCCACCAGCTCGAACACTCCGCTGCTGACACACAGGGTCAGTGGATCCATACGATTGTCTCGATTCAATCTGAAACAAGAGTCGTCCGACCAGGCAATATGTTTACGTCATCAATATTCCAATCTCGGTGCTGACTGGCCCATGTGAGGCATACAGCTCTGTGTATTGCAGCCATAAAGGGTACACGAGTGGGCCTTCGGCTTCGAAAGTCCATATCGATTATGTTTTCTTGAATAGTTCGCACGCTGACAACTGTTGATGGTCCAGCATTCAAATCTGCACCGATTTGCCGAAGGGTTCCTCTTCTGTCACACTGAACGATTCTCTTCGGTCGTATATGGTCTCGTTCTTGCAGGATCTTTTTCCGGTAGCAGAGATGTCGGAGATTTGATGTTTTACTGGATTCCTGATATTCACGGTACACTCGTGAAATGGTCGTACGGGAAAATCCCCACTTCTCTAACTCGGAGATGCTCTAACCCATTGCTCATGCGCCGAGCGGCTGTAACACATCGTTCAAACTCAATCAAATCTTGGTAACTTACCATTGTAGTAGCAGTAACCAATCTAACAACTGCGCAGGCACTTGTCTTAGATAGACGTTGCCAACCGTAGCGCCGTATTCTGCCTGTTTACATATCTCCGTATTCGCATACGTACTTAGAGCTCAGCAAATATGCTCCCCCACGCACTAGTCAGCATTGAATACAACTGCTGAGATGGCGGCCTAGAAGAGTTGCCAGGTCAGGAAAGGTCCGGACGTGTTCCACTCGGAAAATCCTGAAATGGAGCACTCTCCAAGCAGATCTCCAAGGTCTGCCACAGTGACTAGCGAGAATTCGTTTTGTTTTTCAGAATACAAAGGAACACTGCACAAGTTTCCCATTTTTGGCTCACTGAATGCATTTTAGGGGCGGAAGGTTGGTATTAACTCATAGCCAGGTTCCACTCATTGAATTTTCTCATTATGAAAGTACTGAAGGGCGATCTGTTTAAATTGTTAAAAATTATCAAAAGCCAAAAGCGCACAAAATATTTTTTATTCAGCGGGTTTCAACAGTCATTCCTGTCATCTCACTGGCCGAGTCCTTAGAGCCAAAGCACTTTCTCAGACAAGACCCACATGACTGGATAACCAGGTTTTGGAGGGAAGGCAATGAGATTCTCTTCTGTGTTCTGTGTACCGGAAGGGGAATTCATCACAGGTGGCTGTCCTCTCAGGGACTAGCCGGCAACTCCTCTGAATTGAAAAACCGCATTCGTAGCCGAACTGGGCTGCCAGGGGCTTGTTACAGACGTTTCTGCGAAAAGCAGCACCCTTGACTCCGGTCTCCTTGCACCAAAGCCTTTGAGACAGACCTGCTGTGGCCGCGTCGGAGCCACTGTGCGACCGCGCAGCCTGTTCATTTTCCACCAACGCAAACTAAAACTTTCCACCATACTTTCCTCAAACATAATCAAATACGACCGGATAAAAAGATAAACATCACATAGCGATATGTGACTGCAATGTCACAATTGTACGTATCGGGACGAAATATATATATCTCAAAGTTGCATCTATCAGACGTAATAAACAATAGATATGAATTGTACTTAGAACAGGCAAAAGTTATGAATAGCTTACGAATGACGGTAAACAGTAAACACTGCAGGTAATCTTAAGAAGTGTTGTTTCTACGCTCGTTCAAAAATGGTCAAATGACTCGGGGAGCACTATGGGACTTAACATCTGAGGTCATCAGTCCCGTAGAACTTAGAACTAATTAAACCTAACTGACCGAAGGACAATACACACATTCATGCCTGAGGCAGGATTCGAACCAGAGACCGTAGCAGTCGCACGGTTCCAGACTGAAGCGCCTAGAACCGGTCGGCCTCTCCGGCCGGCCGCTACGCTCGTAATTGAATATACATACCAGACTTCTACGTGGATCACTTCAATGTGTGACTTTTTCTACAGTCCTGTAGACGTTAGTTAATTGTGACATTTAACTAAATAACGTCCGAGCGCCAAAACAGGAAAATTTGGTTGTTACTGAAATTCCTTTTTAAGTGCCAAGGCCAATAACATATGAGTACATTCTGACAAAAACGCCACAAGAGCGGGAAATAGCGTTTATAGCTGTCTAAAGACTGCACTCGTGTCCAAGACCAACATCGATGTTCAGCTATGGAGATGGGCCAACTTTCTTGCGGTGCACTTGTGTGAATTTCTGACCAGTGAATAGTAGGTCAGTAGGGCATTGCTGAAGTAATTATTATGTGCAAATAATACAGATTATTGCAAAATGGAAAGGGAAACTGCAGGAAAATGAAGCAGGAGAGGTGAAAGCAGCGCTCAAAGTGAAATAAAGTAATTAGGAAGCGAAGTAAAGAATATACTAGAAAAGAAAATATTGTGGTTCCAGCTAAAGAGGGTCACGAGCAAGCACCAGGAAGACCTTCACTGTCATTTTAACATTTACTATGAGGCTTGGAATGAACGGAATGTTAAAGTATTTTAATGCATTCCATTTATTATTGAAACGAATTTCGTACCGACAAAAGTCGTTGTTTTGATTATGAGGACATAGTCAACTCGAATTTGCACTGATTCATTTAGCTATCTATCAGAAAATAGTTACTTTACGGACATAGAACACACATTTTTGATGAAAGAACACTTTCTATGTCTTTCGATCGTGATTTTTCTCATACTGAGAAACAAAAGAGGCTAATAGTGTGCGAAATTCCGAAAGATGTAATTGGCCTCCTCATGGAACTTACGCGTACGACACCTTCCACAGTGACTGTTATCCAAGAAAGAGAATTTTACGACTAACTCTCCAGCTGAAAATAATATGCATTTCACCAGTGCGCTTACTTGAGAAGCACAGTGGATCAGACTAACTCCTGAAAGCTACACTGTGAACTTAGGCTGTCTGAAGGAAAGAGAAGGAATTTAGCTAAAATGATTCCATTTGTAAAACGAGAATAAATAATTTTACAACAACAAACGAAATGAGTGAAAATGGGTATGATGGTACATGTATGGTTATTTATGTTTAAGCAGTTGCACATACAATGCTTCATTTTCTCCAGATATTGTACAATTTTGTTTTTAACGTAGTGGTATAGAATAAAAACACAAATATGACATCAAAGCTGCACAGCCTTTGTTTTTGTGTCTCATTCACAACTTTTTATACTTCTTTCGTACCACTGCTATGTACATTTGTTGATTATCTCTAAATCAGATCTTTTCCTTTGACTCAGTATTTATTTACATAGTACAATTACAAGAACTGATTGATTTGCAGAATGTGGCAGAGCAGCTACAACTATCAACCAAAACATGATGATCACTGCTATCAAGAGACTGAATGTCGCCAGCTGCTGTTGCCGTCACATGACGCAGTAAGGAAAGCATATAAGTGAATCAGAGAGGAATGGGGAATTATTCCAGCGACTATATGGAGTGCAGTAGGGTAATTCACTGATATGACTTCGAAAAAGGGCTGATTGTTGTGGCCTGGCAGGGGTGCTGGGCCATTCTGTTAATACAGGTTGCATACATTCAGGGGCAAATGTGATTGCTTTAGAGCCTCCTCCACCTTCCCATTACCTGCTGTTAAGCTAATTGATTTATGATCCACTTGGGGGTTCATTATCACCCTCTGCGTTTGCTTCTGAGAATCCTCATCACTCCCATTCTTCTTTTCCAATGTCTCTGGAAAATCCACAACCCTCCCCCTTGTCGATACAAGCACACTTTTGATATCAACTTAAGTCAATAATTAATTACATTTATATCTTAATTGCCCCCTCTCCCTCCTGGGAAGTCCCCCAGCTCTTCCCTCTCCCTCCCCCCCCTCCCCACCTAGAGAAAACTTTTGTGGGATAATCGCTCAGTCTGTACAGAGCTGTTGGTTTGGGAGGTGCAGGTATTATCCCGCCCAGCAACTACATGTCCTAATTATGTAACTACACTGCTGCATGTTGCAGGTATTGTCTTGTTGGAAAAACGTGTGTGCTCACCTTCACATGCAGGGATCAACTGAGCCACAGCATAATGGCACCACCAGAAGACATCCCACCTATGGCCCACTCCCTCCCCACACCTCCCAGAAAAGTTTGGCAGGAAAAATCGTTGAGCTGCTGGGCTGGAACAATCTCATCACAGAAAATTCAGTTACATAGCAAAGGATGTAATGTTTATTTATTAAATTCAAATAGCAGGAGGTGGGTCGCTTGTTTATTTGGCGGGAAAAGTTCATCATTCTCTGCTGTTTTGGAGGATTCATGTCTTGTGAAATACATCAAAAAGAAGAAATAAAATACATAGATTTTTCTCTGACTGTGCAAGGAATGCCGTCAAGAATACTCATCACACATAATTACACTACCACAGATCACACTAAAATATATGGCGAAAGAAATTCATGATCACATCACTGATTGCTTGGTCAATTGCACTGTACAGTGCACACCACAGGTCATTGACCTCCGCAGCTGCTGGACTGCACTAATCCTGTGGAGACAAAGCTCCAGGTAGTAACATCTCTTTGAAATTTGATACGAGACCCACTTCCTGCCTCTCTCGCTCCCTCTTTGTCTCTCTCTGTGTCAAATGGTTACAGCGAGTGTCTATAACGTGCCACACTAACCCCTCTTTTGTCCAGAGTAATGTAAAGGATACCCAGTAAATCATCAGCTGTACATGTGTTGGAAATATTCGCTGACTCTGTCAGATTGAGTGACTAATCAATTATTACGGTACGCTCTGTGCGGGACAGTTTTTCCTTATATCTAGTCGATGGATACTAGGACTCAAATATGTAGTGTGCAATTCCTCAGTTTCCTAACCCTTCTGGATTTCTTTCCTGTGCGTCCTATTGGTGAATACTGGCACAGATACATCGTTTGCTAGAAAATCCATTACGTTGGAGGTACCTGAGGATTTCAAATTTCAGCTCATTTCGAGGCTATGTCCTTCAACAATCTGTGGAGGCGTCGGATTGATGTGTACACTCACAGTACCACTACTGGATACAATAACTTGGCCAAGCAGCAATTTAACATCTTATTGGAAGTGGTGCTGTATAAAATGATATTTGGAATTTCAAACTTCGCCGTGAATTTATAGCATCATGGTTCTTGAATTCCTGGCCACTGCTGCCATGACCGCAGCCACAGTCTCGGACATGCAAGTCTGCTAGAGTACACCACCCCAGCCATGGAGAGCAATCAGGGATGATTTGGGAGATAGGAATTCGGATGTTATTAATATGTCCAACGCCAACACTTGGCAGTGATCGTTATTCAGTCCCTTAATTTTCCAAGGAGAAAACATTCAACATAGGCGATCACGGAGACAACCCAATGCATACTAATTATTAGTTCACAATTCAACTATCCAGAGGGCGCCAAGAGGGTCGCCGCTGGGACATGTCCACACAGCTGCAGGCAAGAACCAACTAGCCAGGTGGCTGGAACTTTTCTTTGCACCCACTACTCTCGACAGTCTTAAACCAGAAACGTCAATTCGTTCCGATCACCAGCTACCTCTGCCACGCACCCTAATGGCCTTCAGAATCGTCCCAGGAAACCAGCCACATATTTATCACTGTAATTACAATTAAATATTACGATTGTTGAGATCTTACAATTAGTGAAGTATTAGAAATTCCTTCTCATGATGGCTGTGGCTCTGGAGGAATCTCACTTTTAAGTATCAATATCTGTATCCTCCTTATGGCTAGGTATAATTGTCGACGTAAAATCTCTCATCCACCTTAGCGCTATCTATACAATGAAATGGCGATTTTCTATGTCAAATACATACCTCCATTATGATCGAACCGATTTTCTTTACACCACAATACATACTTTATAAATCGAGGTATGGTATTGCTTCCGAAAGAAGTGGTCTTCCTAACAAACACCGTGACATTTAATATAGGCGAGGATCGTGCGGGTGTTTGTTAACAGAATAAACGCACTGGTGCACGTCGCCTGCAGTGTAGAAGCTTGTAATAAAATCATCATTCGCACCGAATTTAGAAAGTGATTCGGCTAAAGAACGTATTATGCAGATATTTGCAACTCCCTCATACCATTGCTACATATTTCCCACGCTAACAAACAATATTTGTAACCATGTAGCCAGTGAAACATCCGAAATTTACCACTCCAGTCAAATCCAGATGTCCTCCATGGCCTGGGTAGTGCACTCTGGCAGACACCTGCGTCCACAATTGTGGCTGTGGACATGATGGCAGTTTTCTCCTACCTCTCAGCGTGTGCACATATGCGATCTGAGTGGGCTCCTATGTACGAGTGTTTTCAGGATATCAGGCACATAGCCAGGACAACTACCAAGATCAAGGTTTAGGGCATCTCAGTACCTTACAGTACACTCTGTACCATAGTGGTATTTGTTGTTGTTGCTATACTATGACGCGATATATCCTTTCTTCTTCCCTCTTCATTCTGGCGTAGCTCAGGGAACAAACTTAGGAATTCTATAATGTTTTACAAAAGATTCTTAGCAGACCTATAGTGGTCGGGAATTCCACGGTCGTGACGGTGTAAATTCACACGAAAATTTGAAATTTCAACCGTTATTTTTATAGTGCCGCTTCCAATCAAGCTATCAAATTCCTGTCTGGTCAGTTTATTGTTTCCAGTCGTAGTACTGCGTGGACAAACACCAATCCACTCACCCCGCCGATTCTTTAAGGATACTTGGTACATTTCCAGCTCAATATTATGTAAAAATCAACACCAATTTCTTTCAGGGACTGTTTATAATGTATATGTTTTTCAGACTTTTTGTTGATATCAGGTAATGTAGATCATTTTCTAAAATAATTAGAAGCATTTTGAATATTTTCCAACCTGATTAGGGTTATTAGAAAAAATTACAAACAAACAGACGTAATTCTTTTACCAAAGTGCTTTCTCAAATTGAGGTACCATTTAATCCAACGTTATACATTTGAAGGAGATCAAATTTTTACCAGATATGCATGCCATGATGGCCCAGGTACTAGACATATTTAATTGTACATACTACATACATTACAAGAATAAAAAAATCACATCTTATATTTTTATTTTTATAATTTTTTTCTAATAAAAAATTATTTTTTCTATAATTTTGTCGAGACTCCAACAAAGCTTTGGTGTACTGCATAAGTATGGATTATTACAAGTTACACAAAAAATTAGAGCAATGCTTTATAGACTTTAGGAAATATTTGTCCCTGAATTCTGAAAAATACAACTTGCGGGAAATTATGAATGAAGATATAAGTCCAATTAAACTGTGCCTCAAAACATTCATGAAGCGTAGTCTTCATCCTGCAGCATTTCTTCATCTTCAAGGTTCCTCTTGGGATTCATTTTAGCATTTCTTAGTTTCTTTGGTAACTTGAAGAGCGAATCTTTCAGCTTCATGCACCTGCTGTCTGTCACCTACAAGCAATTGATCTTCCATATGAGAGCCATATTTTATGCCTAAATTTCTCAGGACTTCCAATCGTCCTATCACTCCATCATTGAAACATATCACTGCATCTAGTACACAAATCATTAATGACTTTGGTCCTACAAAAACATTCTATGGTATTCTTTCCCATATGCAATGGCTGAAACTTTCATTTGTATTCTGAGTGCTCCCATGAAGACATTTACTAAGCAAAACCGGGTCACTCAGCTCTCTAAATATTGGTTTTATTTCATTCATAACAGGCTCAGGAAGAGAATGCTTATGATGGTATATTTAACCACTTTCTTTTGATTTCTGGTAACCATACAAAGAATCTGCTCCTTCAGTGCAAAGTCTGTGGACAGGGTGGTTATTTGTGGACAACTTATGAAAATAGGTGGCTCATACAGCTTTTGTCATTACTGTAACATCATTCAGAGGAGCAGCTCATCTAATGGCCAGTCCATAATGGCTCTGAAGAAGGTCTATTTCAGTTTCTGTCTGCCTTGGCCAGACAGAGATTTTCCATTTGATAGCAACTTTCCTTTCATTTCTGTTCGTAGCTTCCTCAATCTAGCACCCATCCCCTTTTTCACATGTACACAACACTCCAGTTTTGTTACTAAGGTATCACGATAAACACTGAACTCATTAATTTTATTGAAAACCTTAGAGTCACCATCGCCTTGGTACTCGGTATATCTAACGTTATAAACGGGCACTGCCCTATGAAATACTTTTAGAGCTCCATTACAGTCCATACTTCCACTTTAACCATCACGATTCTTGGAACACTGATGTTCAATACGTCCTTCAGTGTTACGGTGGCAGGTGAGGCAGTATTTTGGTAAGCACTCAACATCAAAAACTTTACCATTCTCCAGGGAAGTAGCACTTAGAACACCATTCAAGGAACGATGTCCTCGACATTTGCAAGTGTAACATCAATGTCCCTAGTTCCACTAATATCTAGAGTTTCTTCTACTGCACATTTCATATATGCTTTAGACAAAACCATGAAGGCACCTAAAAGTATTTTTATGTACTTGCTGAACCTACTGGGAGGAGGAGGAGGAAGGTCGATCAAAACACAAAACGTTTTAGCAGCCTTTTTTTCCTTTTCCTATTGCACGCATTGCATACACTAACTTCAAATTCACATTATACGAATTATGCAGAATGCTTGACATCATTTCCGAGGTAGATTTATTGCAGGATCTACACAGAACAACTAATTTTGACGCCAACCCCTTCCTGCTACTTCGTTGTTCAGTTATTTCCAGACAGCTTACACCATCACATTGTTTACATTTCGCCACTTCCTTTATAAAAAACGTTAAGATGCCAACATCAACAACAACAAATCCACTACAAACAACGTCATAGTTAACACAAAAATTTGAAGTACCAGGACGCGTGCCATGTAGGAGTTTCTTCCCTAAAGAACTGATACATACATTACTTTGTAGAGTATAGCTTGCTTTGTTTGTGAACTGATTACCACATAATTTCTTTTCATTAAATTTCTTGATGCGTGGCATTGTTCGTATTTATTGCACACTGTAGGATATGTACGTCCACATATATATGTAGCACATGGGCAACAAACATTCAGTAACACGTGAACAAACTGCTTAAGCGAAACAAAAGTAAATACTAGCAAAGATAATCATTTAAAGACACTGTTATCAACATATACAATGTATCATACGCATAATCACTGGGTACAGAGAGTTCAAAGCTCTTTTCGAAATAACAATGGTTTCTGTAACACAAATAAAGGAGGTGTAGCGGCATACACGACAGTAATTAAAAATTTGGTGTATAAGTCGTTTTTGATTTGAAACCCTATAATTTCTGTATCAATGTAATCAATAAGGACTATAAAATTTTATAACGTCATAAAAAGTTTCGATTTTTCCGCAATTTCTAAGTACCCTGAATTCTTTAGGATATAGCATGTAATTGAGCTGAAATCTGAAATTCTCAGCTACCTCTGGACTTCCTACCAAACAATGTAACTCTGCCAGTATCCACCAACACGAGTCAAGGGAAAACTGGGCAGTTGCAGGATCAGCCCTAGTATCCAGTAAGAGGTAGCAAGGAAAAACCTTTCTCCATGGAGGGTATAGATTTAATTGATCAGTCAATCAATCTGATATGATGATGAAATATTTCCAAGACATCCACAGCTGGAGATTTACCAAGTATTATTACTTAGTTCAGGACAAAAAAGGGGTTATTGTAGCACATGGCAGACACTCTCTGGGCAGGAAGTAGCCACCTGAGATAGAAAGAGGGAGTGAGAGGGAGGGAGGGAGAGAGAGGCAGGAAGTGAGTCCAGTATAAACTTTCAAAGCGACGCGCCTACCTGATGCTTTGTTTGTGGAAGATTAGCATGTGCCAGGGGCTGTGGTAGTATATTACCTGGAATGTGCATGGAGCAATGCGATTGACATGGCAGTCAGAAATGTAATCACAACACCTTTTATCGTCAAAATTGTGCAGTGCGACCTATGGCTGTGTAATTATGCGTGGTGAATATTTCATGGTGGTATTCCTCGCGCTATAAGAAAAAAGCGATTTACTTAATTACTTCTTCTTGATGTATCTTGAAACATCCATCTTTCAAAAGGGCACAGAATGATGAGCTTTCTGGGCAAATAAAAGTTTCATCCAAATCCTGATGTTTGAATTTGATAAATTAATAGTGTATCCTTTGCTACATAATTGAATTTCCTGTTGTGAGATCCTTCCAGTCCAGCAGCTCAACGATTTGTCCAGCCATTTTTTTTCTGGGGTCGGTGGGGAGGGAGACGGCGATTGGTGGGACGTCTTCTGGTGGTGGCATTGTGCTCTACCTCAGTTGATCCCTGTATGTTAAGGTGAGAACATACAATTTTCCAAAAAGACGACACCTCCAATCTGGAGCAGTGCACTTATGTAATTGGGACATGTAGTTGCAGGACCAGGTAATACCTGCACCTTCTAAATCAATAGTTCTGCACAGACTAAGCGATTTTCGGACCAATTTTTTTCTGGATGGGGAGGAAAGGTGGGGAGAGAAGAGCTGAGGGATTTCCCAGGAGGGGAGGGGGTAATTAATTGACCATTTTAATTAATTATTTACTTAAGTTGATATAAAAAATGTGCTTGTATCACGGAGGGGGAACGGAGGGGGAGGGTGGGGGATTTCCCAGAGAAGATGGGAAGGAGGAGTATGAGGATTTTACAGTTCCTCAGAGGGACAGATTTTCCTCAGGAGGTAATAAATCAGCCAGCAGGGAGTCATAAATCAATAAAAATATATTAAATGGAGATGGAACAGGTAATAAATGAAATAAGTCGGCCCCTGAATATATGCAGTCTGCACTAACAATATGGCCCTGTACCCCTGTTATCTAACTACAGTGGGTGACTAAGCCTCAACTTGGAAGGCCACAGATTTGACCACTCTGTAAAGCAGAACATGTGATAATCTGTCACAGATCTGATGACTGAGTACAATTATGGTGCAGGCAGAAGTGTATCACAGCATACAATTTAGAACACATTGATGAATTTGCGGCTCCGCAATACACGATCAGTATATTTTCCAATATTGATCGTATGGTTTCATCCACTGCGATTACAGTGGGTACAAGGTCTTTGAGACTCGACTGTGGATCAATCTAAACGTGTTACCTGGTCGGATATATCATGATTTGTTACACCAGGCCGATAGGCATGAGTGGATACATCGTCAGATGAACGAACGGTTGCTCGAAACATTCACTACACCACAGACACTGATGGGGGCAGTGTTACGCTATGGAGGGCTTTCACCTCAGTTTCCATAGGGCCTGCAGTAATAATCGAAGGCACTGTGACAGCTGTGGATTACGTTGATATTATTGGGAACCACCTACGCCCCTTAATGTCTTCCCGACAGTGACGGCATCTTCTAGCATGATAACAGTCAGCATCGCAGTGCCGGAATCGTACTACAGTTGTTTGAGGAGTATGATAGTGAACTCACGTTGACGTTATGGCCACGGAATTCACGTAGTCCGAACCTGATGACGGACATCTAGTACAACGTCGGGCGCCCGCTCTGTACCCTCAGACCACCGACCTGTAATTTGCGCCTGGTGTTACATACCTCCGGTAAGCTATCGAGAACTTTTCGAATCGATGCCCAGCACAACAGTTTCTGTGTTCATTTCCAAAGGTGGACCAGTATGCGTTTAAGCAGGTGGTCATAATGTTGCAGCTCGTCAGTCCGTACTTAACGTATAAGTGACTTCGAACAGGACAGCCCACATTTATCTCCGTTAATTTTTGTGTCAGCAGACGATTCATTTTATTCTAGTTTCTTGTGTATAATTTCTAAATACGCCTTTTCCCCAACCAGTCAATTGAAGGAAAGCATATTGTTGGTAACGGAGCACGTGGCTGGGCGTGTCGTGGGAGATGTTTGTAGACATTATAGGCACTAGTCAACAGAATTCTTCATCATAGAGTAAGTAATCGCATATAGCTATTTTGATATAATATACTGCAGTGTCATTTACAGTTTTTATAGCTGATTGTTCTGTCTCACTCACTACGTACTTCCTCAATCAATTTTCTTTCTGCAGTGGATTGTGCACTTCATACAGTACAAAACGTCCAGGCAGTTTAAAACTGTGTACCGGAACGGGAATCGAACTTGGGAGCTTTGCAAGTTGTCACTCTGGAAATAATCTCATAGGCTGATGCTAAGCCGTTTCTCTACACGATACTTTCTTGCAGGAGTGTCATTCCCGTAAAGTACATCGAAGAACTTTGAAGTTTGAAGTCAGGAGATGAGATAATGCCGGAAGTAATGTGAGGATGAATTGTGAGTCGTGCTTGGGTGCTTTATCCCGTGAACAGCAAAGATCCTGGGTTCGATTCACGCTCCGCTACACAGCATTAATCAAATTTTTACTACGTACTTCTGTCCCTCCTTTGTTATTTCATGTTTTATCTGTTCCCCTTACTGTAGCGGAATAGGTCGTCTTCTCAACATGTACCTTTGGCCAATGTTCCAGGACGTGACTCATCGTACCTCCACACATCCACACATGTTTCTGTTTTCGTTGCTCGGATCCCGTTCTTGTTGGCTGTCATTTCGTGTCTTTGTCCTCTACCCATTCCTCCAATACTTTCTACTTCCATATTATGGCTCACACCTGCTGCCATGCCGTGGCTGCCGATAACTCCCATTGGTAATGGGAGTTTATACTGTGGACGTATCCACTCGTGTGTTTCTTCCGTGCCGTTCTAGCAGCGCGTATTTCTGACATACGACCTCACGAATCCACCGCTGCTCCTCGCGGCTTTCTTGATGTTTGTACTGCTCCTCGGTGGTGGTGTGTCTACTAAATTATATTTACTGCGCTAGCCAACATCTGCTAAAGCGACTACTATTTATCAGTGTGTCAAACCTGGGTGGGATGGCACTGATACACAGAGATGACAAGTGTATTAAAACGCGTACCAACACCATAGAGTTCCGCAATGCCGTGTACTATATCAGATACCTGCAAGTAGTTGTGAGGATGGAAAGTTTAACCAAATGCTTACCACTCGCACAATAGCTACCGCCGAAGATGCAACTGGACCACCACTAGTACAAACAGGTTCTGGTTTTATCGGCTAGTGTTGGCTCCAGATTGAAAATTTTAGCTAACGTATCTGACTATCACAAGATTTTACAGATTCTACCAGCAAGCTAACACCAAAAGTAATCTACTAATCGATGGAATCAAGCAGAATCTATAAGTCTGATTAGGATTCGCTACTTAAGTCAATTAAACCCAACTCACTGCGATGTGCCACACTTCACAGCAACTTGATCGGAAACCTAGCTTACGTAACCCAACACTCCAACGCTGATACCTTCGATTTATCTTAGCTTTTTCCCTGCTTGAAAACTATCCAACGTGGAATTTAAGAATTCCTTTTAATAGAACCCCACTGAAGCAATTAATCTAGTCTGAACTTTCTTAGCTACCAGTTTTAACTAGTTTAATTTTCATAAGGGCACGCCACCAGCGAAATAATTTTACGTGTTGACTGAGCGTTGCTAGTCGGAGGTTATTAATCCTATACAGTCATTGCGCTGAAGCTCTATCCTTACTTATTTCTTTTTACGAACACACACAATGGAAATGCTATTGCACTCTATCAATGATAATGGTTTATGCTACCACCTTTATAGTTTATTTATTCCCCATAACTTAACTTTTCCACTTTTTATCACTTAAACAGTCACACAAAAACCTCTTTCATATACTTTAAGCCGAACTTTACGTAATTGTCGTAACAAACTATCAATGTGACTTATCTTTCACTTTAATATTTTTGTTCTTCTTGTACTGTACCGTTTTGATTGACTGCGTAATCTTTAACCTTTTTACGTTTTGGGATTCAAAGATTCTGTTATCGTATTTTCAAGTTATGTTATATAGGGAGAAATGATAACACGAGACAACAATTTTTCCTTTATCATGCACAGGGCCTGAGCATCATTTTATTTAGTCATTTTCTTAAATGTCTCCACAAAGTGGAAGCTAGTAAAAAAAAGAACAAAAAACCTAAGCGTCACCGCCACTTTAAAGTATCATTAATATTTACTCAAATCAAAACAAAGGCATTGACATACGCGGACCCTCTATAGCAAATTGAAAACACTCAGCACTCACAATTTCAAAGAGACAATTATTGCGCTCTACTCAGTTAATGGGTCATGGTTCTGTCATTTTCATCGGATGGAAAATTACTATTACACCAATTCGCGCCTGTCACAAAGTATCTGACACAGATTGGTTCTCCTGTTTGCATTAATCAAACTGGGGCGTCCGTTCTCACAATAATTACACGACAATCGCAGGCCGCACCTCAATTCGAGAGTTGTTTCAGCCGGGGACTTCCCCACAATTACAACGAATACAGTAGCACACTCACGCCAACGCTTTAGCAAATCCTTATTACAGAAGCGGCAACGGCACATGTACCTTTGTGCTTACCCTAATTAAACCAATCACTCACAAAGCCTTCAGCTGAAGGCGATACCAAATACACACAATCAAGACTGAAAAGAACCTCCCCTTAGCACGAGATGCGGATCGCCTGATTGCGTGTAACTCCAAGGTTAGCTCGACCAAACTTTACACTATAACTAATCACATGAAAACGCAAGAAAAACCAATCTCTTAGCGTGTCTCACAACGAGTTACTCTTTTAAAGTAAACTCCAAATATCATCGCACATCCCACTGCCGACTGCGAACAAAACACCTCGGACGATAAGTACATATAACTTCCCATCCAGGCCATAACCCAATCACGGGTTCAACTAATAATTTAAGAAGCCCAAATCAGACATTAAATCACTAGAGCGCCAACTACAAATAGGCTTACACTTCCCGAGTGTCACGAACTGACTGACGTTACCCGTGACTTCAATGGTGGCTAACTCCCCGGTGTCTCAAATGTAACTCTCTAAACGATATCTCAATGGTAACTCTCTTGAAACAAGGGACAAAACCAAGAAGCAGAATTTTTGAACAAACAAACATGTCACGTTAATTGTCTCTTTTTCACAGCTTTCATTATTAGATGCTTTCGTTCCTCTTCAATAGCGGCCAGCTGCGCATGTCGATATCCTTGCCGCGCGCCACGCTGCTGCTATCGTCGCGGTTGTGTGACATCTCTGGCGGGGACAGGCTCTGCTGCATATGCTCTTTCTGCAACATAATTTTTACAACATTTTCAGAAGCAAATACAAATAACATTAACCACCCTATTATTTATATCGAAATGGACACTTTGATAACAAGTTGAGGTGACTTACGTACGTAATGCAACATACGTATACCACTCACACTACTTTTCAATTTTGGGGCATTACATGTTCTTAAATTTGGCCCTCTCGGATGGTCCCCATCATGTCTACGCTATCGAAAACAGATAAAAAATTCTTCTAAACCGCTCATTAATATTTCATTTATTTCATATCCGTAAAAATCCACTGATGGCCTATCTTACAACAACACTTTCCTTTTCTGAAATACGTACCAAATTATCTGCCAATCGTAGCAACGTCACGTTGTACTGTTCTAAAATGGAAACCTCGTAGCGTGACATCTGCAACACTCCATGTGCGAATGTTTTGATAGATATTCGCGTTAGAATGCCTTGTAGGTGTCACGTGTATCGTCGACTTCCGCTGTGCATCAGGCGGTATCTCTTTACATATAACCGCCGACTAATCTGCTCTTTACATTTATTGTAGCGGAGCTCCCATTTTCGTTTAATGTTGCTTACTATTGGCATTCCACGTCCACCTGCTGTGCGCCCTGGTAGAATTTTGTCTTTATTCCCCTTCTGAATACCCTGTCTGACCCCATTTCCTGCAATTCAGTTCACGGTATTCCCGTTGTTTGTAGCCTGTCCCTCGACATCCGTGGCATTCCTTCCGCTCTGAAAATTTCGTTCCTCTTTTGAACTCGGGTCACTGCGCACTTCTCTTCTAATGCTGTCACAGTAATATGGCTTCTGCTAAGTAGTTACGGAACTTTGCCCGAAACTTTCTTGACGTATCAGGCGGCAATCCTTCGGAAAATATAGCTACTACCCTGTGTTCTGCTTCCTTCTGGAGGACACTGCTAGTATGGTCGCTGTTTCTCAGCTCCTTTATTTTGACGTGTACCATCCTAATATCGTCTACAATGCTCCCGAAGGAGACCTCAGGTCTTCACAACACATTTTTTAACTGCTCTCTGTAAAATTTACGAGTATTTTAACATGTTTTTATTACGTCACATTCTTTTCTGATTGTCTGTTAGTTACAAATTTTGCAGCTGATTTTAAACGAATTTTCTGATGAGCTGGAGATTTTAAATTTTAGCTCAGAACTTGATGACACGGTTCATATGGTTCAAATGGCTTTGAGGCCTATGGGAGTATCTGAGGTCATCAGTCCCCGAGAACTTAGAAATACTTAACTAATCTAAGGACATCACACACATCCATGCCCAAGGCGGAACTCGAACCTGCGACCGTATCAGCAGCGCGGTTCCGGACTGAAGCGCCAAGAACCGCTGGACCACAACGGCCGACTTATAACAAGGCTATATTATTAAACTCTTTTGTCAGTCTACTCGGTAGTGGTATGTTGGGGGTGAAAAAGTGTGGTAACAGCTAACTCTTCGAATACCCTCAAAGACCAACGCATTGTGTGGACAGTATTAGAGTGCGATTGAAGCAGCATGTGAGTGGATGAGCACCGCTGAGCAGTGGGGGAGGGAAGGGGAGGTGACGGTCTGAAAGAGGGGGAGAAGGAAACGTGTGCAAGATATTTGGCGCAAGCTTACTCGGCCGAAGTTGCAGACGAAAGGCTAGTATGTATAGGCCGAATGAATAATTATTTAAATAAAAAAGGCATGATCTCATCAAAACGTTTAAAACCCATTGAGCAAATTTACATACACAGAACAAAGAAGCTGAAAATAATGATTCAACTAAAAATAAATATTTGATTTAACACGTTTTTAATCGGAATAGAAAGTATAAATAACTGCTCCAAGTCCCATTCACATTTCTATACCTTAACATATACGCTGAAAATTTCTGCTTTAGAATTCTTAATAGCTATGACATTACTTCTAGATTTATAACGAAAAACGTAGGGCGTATGCAGTAGACAATAGGATGTGAACGGCTCGTGTATCAATAACGCAGTGTATGCGCACCGCGTTTTTTGTTATATATCTTACAGGTATTGTCACAGCTATTAAATATTCACAAGCACAAATTTTTCACGACTATGCTTACATAGTTAGGAATCTTTACGGGGCTAAGAGATATTATTTTGTACTTACATGTCTAATTTAAAAATACATTACTCTGAAAATGATTTTTTTTCATTACAATAACCATCCTTCCTGAAAGCTGTAAGAATGGGTCGGGAGTCGTGCAAGGGCAGCTCAGTTGGGAGAGCAATGGGGGCGAAAAGCTTAGGTCCCGAGTTCGAGTCTCTGTCCGGCACATAGCATTAATCTGCCAGGATATTGTATCGTCTCCTGGAAAGCCTTCTAAAAACCGTAGTAAACTGTTACGATAACTATGAGTGAACTGTGTCAATAAGATATAAAAATATGCGTCTTTATTTATGAAAATCTGCCGTCAGTGATGAAATATTATAGTTGATAGAGACAACTCTACATCTTCATGTATCCTGAACATAAAAATAATAATAATAAATATATTTCTGTAATTTGTGTAATGTTGTGTAATATTTGTTTAATAAATAGAATAACAAAGACTAGGAGTGTATCATGTCTTGAAATTTCTATAATTGTGGGATAAAGACATGGATGAATAAAATAAACATTCTGGCGTCAGCTCTCTAAACTATTAGACGCTTTTGTACGAGGTTATTTCTGAAAGCGTGATTTTGTTAACTGTACTGTTTTTCGCAATACATGCATAAAAAAATATTTGTCCTTTTAATCTCATTTCATACCTCTCCGCCCATAAGAATATAATTAAACGGGAATAATTGATTACTGCTATAATTCAAGCTTTATCATTGGCCATCTGCTATTCTTTTGTCGTAATGATGTATTGGCAGCCATTACGTCAACTACAATTAATCAGATGGTATTACGGCTTCACCCACAAGATAACAGGAAAAAGTACTTTAAACATTTTGCTATCACCAAAAGAAAATATTTTTTTGCAGATAAGTTTTCGTTAAATATCCACAAAGATATTAAATAATAATTTCAGGCTCAGGCTTGCGTATGAGTAAACCGCTGGTGGTTAAAATCTTATTTTCACGGCCGTAAATATTATTCAAACCATAATTAACAGTATAGAAGGTCAGTGTTTAACGAAGAATTTATAACATAGAGAATAACAGTGTAGCTTCATAGGTGATTATACTGCGTCCCTCTCCGGAAAAATATTTATTTGTCAGGCATTAACTACTACAGTCTTAAACAAACCAATCTCATTTTTGAGCTAGCCTTGTGTGTCAACAACATAAGTAAATGATTATAACCCAACCTAGTACCTTTACTTAGAATTATTTGCCTACGTTGCAACGTTGATGATGGTTAGCGTATATTTTAGCAGCTATGACGAGCGTGTGAAATACACGCGTCGTAACGACTTCTAAATATTTTCATCCACAATTCCAAAAGTGATAACCCAATACTTTGAATTAAGAGAAAATGCATATTTAGGCATTTATTTAGGAGAGGTCGCATTTATTTTGTAAGCAGTCTCCTTTGGAGACAGGCCTTATTTTGCTACCATCTCACCAATTAAGTGGAGTTTGCGACGTGATTTTCTTACTACGGCTAACCCTATAGGGTCATTCTCTTTCACATCTTTACAAATTGTTATACCCAAATATTTGTATGAACTGAGTGATTGCAATTGCTACTCATCGAAATTTGTCATGGAATACTACGATTTCCTGAATATTTAAGTCGACTTGCCAGCCTACCCACGACTTTTAAATTTAACAAGATGTTTCTTGATATATAAGCATCTTTTCTCAAACAGTACTTCATTAAAGATAACTGTATCATCTGCAACAAGTGTCTTACTATTAATACATCTTGAATAGGGAGATACCTCATGACGATTGAACTAGGAGAACGTTCTAAGATTTTACAACAAAAGGATGTGAAAGATAGAGGATGATAGTTTTGTGAATCATTTCTGCTACCCTGCTTATAAGCGGATGTCACCTGTATTTTCTTCCAACTGCTGCGCACAGTTCTTTGTTGTATAGATGTACAATATGTTACTATTAATATGAGCGACGAATCAGCTGAAAATTTTGTATAGACGCTGAGAGGGATTCTATTGAGTCTTAGAGCAATGTCTAATTTTAGCGACTTTACGTCTTTCTCAGTGCCACTGACAATAATAATAAGTAATTCACTCGTACTTGCAGGGAGAAATGAACATAGACAGTACTGCTGGATTTTCCTCGGTAAAAGAACATTTTTATGTGGATTTCAGTTTTTCTGCTTTTCCTCAGTTACCCTTGATTTCAGTTCCTGCTTCATGCTTGAGTTTCTCGACACAAATGCTGTGACAGCGTATTGCCTTTATATGGTGCTTCAGTAGTTATATAAAAACATGCACATACACGAATGTAGCGTTGTGTCAAACTTTCAAAACAGTCGGTGAAGAATTTACTCACATTTAAAATTCTGAATGTATAAATATTTCCATTTTTATTTATACAGCTGTAAATTCCCGTTTGTCCGAAATCGTACGTCTTCAAAAGTTCTTCACCGATTGCTCTGTAATGTTGATACAACTTTGCATTCGAATACTCGTGTCTTTATAATATCTGTTTTTCAAAGATATATAATATATAAATAAATGTGTAATATATAAAAAGCAAATATTATTATCAAATACCTCGAAAAGCTATTGGCCAATTTACTCTAAATTTTTGCACAATTCTCTAACGTAGAGTAGGATTGACATAGGTTCTGTATTTTTAATAATAATGTCCAATACTGAAATGTTTTTAGCAAAGAGGAAAGTTGTATTCATGACTTAACGGCTTATGATTAGCAGACTAAGTGGAGAATGTGAATATGCAATAACACTAAACAAGTGTCAGAGGCTGTGAGAGGGGGACAGAGGAGATGGACAGAGGGTGAGAGGAAATGGAGATATAAAGTAGAAAGGAGAACATGATTAGAGAAAGGTGGCACGAGAAGATGGAGAGAAACAGGGGTGACAAGCAGATTACGACGAATACCCAGTTCTCATACTTATTACGAGTAGAAACGTGTTCTTTCTTTTCCATTTAACGACAGTGAACCACAGCAACACATGACCAGGAACACCTAGTAGAGTAATAAAAGATAGAAATTAGGTAGTTGGATAAATACACGGCTGGAAAAAATTAGTACAACCTTTTAGAGATTTCCAGTTGACTCAAGATTTATTGCTGCAACACTGTAGGAATCAGCATGGGTTTCGAAAAAGACGGTAGTGTGAAACCCATCTCGCGCTATTTGTCCACGAGACTCAGAGGGCCATAGACACGGGGTCACAGGTAGATGCCATGTTTCTTGACTTCCGCAAGGCGTTCGATACAGTTTCCCACAGTCGTTTAATGAACAAAGTAAGAGCATGTGGACTATCAGACCTATTGTGCGATCGGATTGAAGAGTTCCCAGATAAAAGAACGCAACATGTCATTCTCAAAGGAGAGAAGTCTTCCGAAGTAAGAGTGATTTCAGGTGTGCCACAGGGGAGTGTCATAGGACCGTTGCTATTCACAATATACATAAATTACCTTGTGGATGACATGGGGAGTTCACTCAGGCATTTTGCGGATGATGCTGTGGTGTATCGAGAAGTCGTAACAATGGAAAATTGTACTGAAATGCAGGAGGATCTGCAGCGAATTGACGCATAGTGCGGGGAATGGCAATTGAATCTCAATGTAGACAAGTGTAATGTGCTGGGAATACATAGAAAGATAGTTCCCTTATCATTTAGCTACAAAATAGCAGGTTAGCAACTGGAAGCAGTTAATTCCATAAATTATCTGGGAGTACGCATTAGGAGTGATTTAAAATGGAATGATCATACAAAGTTGATGGTCGGTAAAGCAGATGCCCGACTGAGATTCATTGGAAGAATCCTAAGGAAATGCAGTTCGAAAAAATGTAAGTAGGTTACAGTACGCTTGTTCGCCCACTCTTGAATACTGCTCAGCAGTGTGGGATCCGTACCAGATAGGGTTAATAGAAGAGACAGAGAAGATCCAACGGAGAGCAGCGCGCTTCGTTACAGGATCATTTACGAAAGCGTTACGGAGATGACAGATAAACTCCAGTGGAAGACTCTGCAGGACAGACGCTCAGTAGCTCGGTAAGGGCTTTTGTTGAAGTTTCGAGAACATACCTTCACCGAAGAGTCAAGCAGTATATTGCTGCCTCCTACGTATCTCTCGTGAAGAGACCAAGAGGATAAAATCAGAGAGATTGGAGCCCACACAGAAGCATACCGACAATCCTTCTTTCCACGAACAATACGAGACTGGAATAGAAGGGAGAACCCATAGAGGTACTCAGGGTACCGTCCGCCACACACCGTCAGGTGGCTTGCGGAGTATGGATGTAGATGTAGATGTAAATGCATATGGAGTACACGAAATGATTGCATTTCCCGTTCAATAATACAAGCGAATCGGAGGTACTGGGTATCGACTCATGTTGCAGTACGTATGTAAGCACGTGGTGTAGTCTCCAGGGGGAGCAACGCAGGCTCTGACACTTGCATGCAGTCGATCATGCAGATGGTGAATAGATTCATGGCATATGTCACACCACGTCTGCTCGACCTGTTCACGTAGTTCTGTAGGAGTTGTTGGTGGACGTGTCGTACGTGTCACTTCTCGTCCTACCATTCCCCACAGGTGCTCTGTAGAAGACACTTCCGGACATTGTGCTGTCCAGAGAAGTAGCTGCGCGTCTTGCAGAGCACCATGAGGTTCACGGGCAGTGTGTGGGCGAGCATAACCCTGTTGGAACAACACATCACCTTGCTGTTGCAAAAACGGGAAAAGAACGGGTCTGAGAAAATTCTGCACGTGCCGAGCTCTGCTTAGCGACCCCTCCAAAAACACCAAAAGTGAACTAGAGTTTTTGCTTACCGCACACCAGATCATAAGCACTGGGGTAGGGCCAACGTATCTTGGAGGAATTCAATCTACGAGACAGAGCTCACCATCTTCAACTCTTTCATGCAGACAGAATCTGCTTTCGTCGCCGAAGACCACGGCCCGCTATTCCAGGCGATCCTCTGACGGCACCTGTCGAGTCATGCACTTCGATACTGTGGCGTGAGTGGAACGGGGGCTAGAGATGTGGGTGCTCTTAGTCCCATTGCTAATAATCGGCTTGCAACAGTCCAGGGTCACAACTCTGGGCTCACATGCCCTCTTATCTGTGCTGTGGTAGCTGTCAGTGTCCTGCAAATCGTCCCGTCTCACGGGCGGTCGCCGCGTCACTTTAGAAATCTCGGACGGAACGACTCCGTGAGGTCACCGCAAGACCCAGGCTGGGCCACCTGTTTATGATCGCAGTACTACCTGCCGGGCCAGGGGTCCGTAGGTTAACGAGACGTATTACTAAGTTTGTGAGGCCCGCCCTGCTAGCCGCGCAGTCTAACGCGCTGCTTCCAGAGCGGGAAGGCGTGCCGGTCCCCGGAACGAATCCGCCCGCCAGATTAGTGTCGAGGTCCGGTGTACCGGCCAGTCTGTGGACGGTTTTTAAGGCGGTTTTCAACAGTTTTCTATCAGTCTGGGGGTATGCGAGCTGGTTCCCCCTTTTCAGTCTCAGTCACACTACGGCGCCGATTGCTGTGCAAACCGTCTCCACGTGCGCGTAAACCATAATCAGTCTACCACGCAAACGTCTGGGTTACACTCGTCTGGTATGTGACGTTCCCGAGGAGGGGGAGGGGGGGGGGTTCTGTGGGGGCCGAACCGCACAATAAACCTGGGTTCGGTGTGGGGCGGTGGTGGGACGGGTGCACTGGTGCGGCCTCTTACGGGGTTGTGAACCACGGAGGGCTACGGCGGGACGAAGCCTCTCCGTTGTTTCTAGGTCTCCAGTTCAATACACAATACACACACAAGATAGTGAGAATTAAACCGTTCCACTTGAATAGTACTGTTATTGTCCTGCGGTACTGGAATAACGTTATTATTGGTTAAAACGTTATAGGGTGTACCGTTACCGCAGTAACGAAATTAATTACGATACGTAACGTAACAGTATTGAGTAACAGAAAAGGAATAACGGTACCGGAATAACGTTATGATCGGCTGAAACGTTATGCCGTATAATTTTATGGCAGTAACGAAATTAATTCCGTTACATAACGAATAACACCGCTGTCTGGTGGTACAAGGAGAACGGTACTGTACCCTTAACTAATAATCAGAAGTTCATACCATAACCAAAAAAAGTGGTTCAAATGGCTCTGAGCACTATGGGACTTAACATATGTGGTCATCAGTCCCCTAGAACTTAGAACTACTTAAACGTAACTAACCTAAGGACATCACACACATCCATGCCCGAGGCAGGATTCGAAACTGCGACGGTAGCAGTCGCGCGGTTCCGGACTGAGCGCCTAGAACCGCTAGACATAACACAACAAAACGTAGTAGTAACGTTATTCGGGATCTGTAATAAATTAATCCGTTTTCTTGAAAAAACAACAGTTTATGGAAATTTACAGATAAGCATTATCAGAGGAAATTTACAGATGAATGTGGTTATTGTCCTCTTTAGAATGAAAAAATTTAATGGATAAAGTGGAGCCTGTGCCAGCGTCCAGTGCTGAGCGCCTGCACCCGCCACGGGAAGGGCAGGAAGCAGGAGGCAGGCAGCCCGGGCAGGCACAACAGTGCCGGGGCCTGGTCTAGACGGCAAATTATTTTAAGTGTAATTTTGGTAAATTGTCGTCTACTATGGATGTCACAGAAACAAGAGGACTGTCGCTGTATAATTCATTAGAGTTGTATTTGCTAATGAATTGCAAAATATCCACCATCAGATATCGTAGGAAGGTTTGCGTCAGATAAAATTTAGAAAAGTAGAGGTTATAAATCAGGACCAACGTTTCTTCGCGATGTAATTTTCTCTAAGGACAAGGTAGCAAGCAGTTACCTTTTCTGATTATTAGGTCGTTAATATATAAATATACAGGGTTGTCCATTGATCGTGACTAAATATCGCACGAAATAAGTGTCAAACGAAAAAACAACAAAGAACGAAACCCATCTAGCTTGAAGGGGGAAACCAGAAGCCGCTATGATTGGCCCGCTAGATGGTGCTGCCACAGGTCAAATGGATATCAACTGCGTTTTTTAAAATAGGAACTCCTATTTCTTATTACATATTCGTGTAGTACGTAAAGAAATATGAATGTTTTAGTTGGACCACTTTTTTCTCTTTGTGATAAATTGCACTGTAATAGTCACAAACATATGGATTACAATTTTAGACGAACAGATACGTTATTTAAATGAAAATACAGGACGTATGTACATTTGAGCGTATTATTTCGCTTGTCCCAATGTGATACAGATACGTTTGTGATCTTATCATTTCTGAGAGCGAATGCTGCTACTGCGTGATTACCTGTAAATACCACATAATGCAATAAATGCTCAAAATGATGTCCATCAACCTCAATGCATTTGGAAATACGTGCAACGACATTCCTCTCAACAGCGAGTGGTTCGCCTTCCGTAATGCTCGCACATGCATTGACAATGCGCTGACACATGTCAGGCGTTGTCGGTGGATCACGATAGCAAATATCCTTCAACTTTCCCCACAGAAAGAAATCCGGCGACGTCTGATCCGGTGAACGTGCGGGCAGTCCACCTGTCATGAAATATGCTGTTGAATACCGCTTCAACCGCACGCGAGCTATGTGCCGGAGATCAAACATGATGGAAGTACATCGTCATTCTGTCATGTAGTGAAACATATTGTAGTAACACCGATAGAACATTACGTAGGAAATCAGCATACATGGCACCATTTAGAGTGCCATCGATAAAATGGGGGGCCAATTGTCCTTCTTCCCATAATGCGGCACCAAAGCCCGCGCGGGATTAGCCGAGCGGTCTTGTCGCTGCAGTCGTGAACTGTGCGGCTGGTCCCAGCGGAGGTTCGAGACCGCCCTCGGGCATGGGTATGTGTGTTTCTCCTTAGGATAATTTAAGTTGTGTGTAAGCTTAGGCACTGATGACCTTAGCAGTTAAGTCCCACAACATTTCACACGCATTTGAACGTTTTGAACCCGCCAAGGTTGCTGATGTTCCACTTGTTGCAGCCAACGTGGATTTTCCGTTGCCCAGTAGTGCACATTATGCCGGTTTACGTTGCTGCTGCGCTAAATAGAACGCGTGCAAAAAATCTGTCATCGTCCCGTAATTTCTCTTGTGCCCAGTGGCAGAACTGTACACGACGTTCAGAGTCGTCGCCTTGCACTTCCTGGTGCATAGAAATATGGCACGGGTATAATCGATGTGGCTGTAGCATTCTCAACACCGACGTTTCTGAGATTTCGGATTCTCGCGAAATTTGTCTGCTACTGATGCGCGGATTAGCCGCGACAGCAGCCAAAACACCTTTTTGGGCATAATCATTTGTTGTAGGTCGTGGTTGACGTTTCACGGTCCGGACACTTGGATGATGTCGTCCAGGATATCGAGCAACATACGTAGCACACACCCGTTGGGCATTTTGATCACAATAGCCATACATCAACACGATATCGACCTTTTCCGCAGTTGGAAAACAGTGCTTTTTGACGTGGGTAATGTATCACGAAGCAAATACCGTCCGCACTGGAGGAATGTTAGTGAAACCACGTGTATATACGTTTGTGACTATTACAGCGCCATCTATCAAAAAGCGAAAAAAGTAGTCCAACTAAAACATTCATATTTCTTTACGTACTACACGAATATGTAATAAAAATGGGGTCCCCATTTTAAAAAACGCAGTTGATATCCGTTTGACCTACGGCAGCGCCATCTAGCGGACCAACCATAGCGCCATCTGGTTTCCATCTTCAAGCTAGAGGGGTTTGATTCTTTGTAGTTTTGAAAGGTATGTGCTAAGGTCTGACTTTAAAAAACGCAGTTGATATCCGTTTGACCTATGGCAGCGCCATCTAGCGGGCCAACCATAGCGCCATCTGGTTTACTCCTTCAAGCTAGAGGGGTTTCATTCTTTGTAGTTTTGAAAGATATGTGCTAAGGTCCGACCAAGGTAGGTCCAGAAAATAGTAGGTAGTTGCCACCCGCAAGGTGGAACGAGCATAATATCTTTGAGTAGGAGGATCATTGATGGTTAAGAGAGCCGTAAAAAAACCGGGGAGTCACTGGTAGGTCCCTGGAGGAAGCAGACGTGTGGTGACAGCGTTAAGGTAGGTCTCTGCTCCTGACCAAACTTTAAGCACGTAAATGAGAGAAGATATACAATCATTTCAAATTGGTTTTTGTTAGATAATATTCAGAGTTAGGATTTGTATGTCCAATGTTTGACGCAGTAAGCGTTTTGTAAAATTTTTTGTAAGAGTGTGAAACGTCCCCTTAGAACAATTACACACTACTGTGCTTAAGCTGACACACAATATTTTTAGCGCAACGCAATCTGACTTCCAAAAATCCCTACGAAAGAATGGCCCTGATTAACATTAACCTATACGTTTCACAAATCACTTACCTCACAAAAATCTTCGTTACTCAAGCTACTGCAATAGAGCGAGCGCCACTACTGCCAGCTAAATAAAAGATTCAAACTACTGAAGGCACTAACTACTGATAGGTATAGTTAGCAAATGAAAGATTTTAATACAGAACAGACAATGTATTTACCTTAATAGTCATAATATATATGATAGTTCATGACATCCAGTCTTACAAATTACAAAACGCCATCTCTCTCCTCACGTCCACCACTGCTGGCGGCTCACCTCCAACTGCGCAACGCTACGCGGTGTTAGCATCCAGCTGCCGCTGCCCAACACTACAATGGCAGACAACAATGCAAACTAAACACAGACTGCGCACAGCACAGCCAGTGATTTTCATACAGAGCGCTACGTGGCGGCGGCGTTACCAATAAAAAATCCTAAACAGCCTACTTACAAGTGATTCGTGCTTCGAAAATG
Source organism: Schistocerca gregaria (assembly GCF_023897955.1). Classification (NCBI taxonomy): domain Eukaryota; kingdom Metazoa; phylum Arthropoda; class Insecta; order Orthoptera; family Acrididae; genus Schistocerca; species Schistocerca gregaria. The sequence continues at coordinate 1,364,220 of NW_026061757.1, read as the reverse complement.
TTTGAAATAGTAGGTTTTGTGTATGAGTAAAATTTTAACAATATATATATTAAGATCAATATTGTGTTTAAATCTAACAGCGTGAATCATAATTCACATCCTTAGCTTGTATTGAGTATCAAAATTAGCAGTAAATTAAAGTTACCCATCAAGAAAGAACCAAGTAAACATCAGCTCCAAAAGTTAATTTTCCAGTACCATGTTAATGCCATTACACAAACGGCATTTGTGGTGTCACCGCCAGACACCACACTTGCTAGGTGGTAGCCTTTAAATCGGCCGCGGTCCGGTAGTATACGTCGCACCCGCGTGTCGCCACTATCAGTGATTGCAGACAGAGCGCGGCCAGACGGCAGGTCTAGAGAGACTTCCTAGCCCTCGCCCCAGTTGTACAACCGACTTTGCTAGCTATGGTTCACTGACTTCTACGCTCTTATTTGCCGAGACGATATTTAGCATAGCCTTCAGCTACGTTATTTGCTACGACCTAGCAAGGCGCCAGTATCCGTACTATTGATATTGTGTATCATGTCCCATAAAGAGCGACGTTCTCCATGAATGGATTAAAGTTAAGTATTCGACCAGCTACGTCCGTTTTTCTCAATTCTAATTCCCTTGTCATGTTCCAGACCTCACGCCAGCCCGCTTGAGCTAAAACGTGTGCATTTCGGCCTCCTTTAGAAACCCTGTGTTGGCTCTCCTGTCAGCCACAACAGCATTATTCTCTTAAACTTGATTGCTGGGTCAAATACATGTTGCATTGCTGGAAAAATGGAGGAGTGCAAGAAACAAGTTCACAGACGCAGTCAGATGCAGGTTTGCTGAATAATTAATTTAGAACAATCTTATCACTGATGCTTTCACAGAATAAAAGGAGATAATTTTGATTGGATACTTTCAGTTTTTTCGTTTGATGCGTACTTCGTGAGATGTTTGGCATGGTCACTATCAGTGGACCACCCTGTATATAGTATAGATCTTTAGAAATTGCAGTCGTCATGTATCGGTCTGTAGCATCCTGTGATGTTGATAGAAGTTTTTCATCGATAAAAAATATTTTTGCTGACTAATTTTTTAGTTAAACTTTCCCCATCTTTGTTGCTAAGGCTAGTGGAGACTGTGGGATGAACGAATGGTAACATGATGATAAGAAATTGGCGGGATAAAGGCGGGGGAAACGGGAGAACCCCTCTCGAAAACCTGCCATGAACCTGTTTTGTCCACCATCAATTCCAATTGGATCGGCCGGGTTTTGAATTCTTTTCTGATAATATGGAATATTTAGTCCCAGAAAAATTATAAAAATACTAAGTAATTTATTGCAGTTGTAATAGAAATGAGTAGGTGTATGATAATAAATATGTGTTGATTAATGTATCACAAAATTTTGATTTATAATGAATGAATTTTATGAGCATTTAACAGGCCTTTAATGTTTTAAATACATATATTCTGGGTTTGAAAAGCATGCTTTTTAGTGCACATAATTTCCCCCCTTAGGCCCCTAAGAGTTGCAATGCGCTGGCCGGCAAAGAGCAATGAGCAATATTAGCAGCAACGAACGTCTTCGCCAGCACACAGACGACTGTGTAGGGGGGAAAGGGGGGGGGGGAGCAGGAGACCAAAGTGAGTCGAACTCGGACAATTTCGGAGGCGTCCTTACCTGCTTGCCGAGCGAATTAGTGCTGCCTCTCTCAACCCGCATCTCCTTAGCGCCCGGGCGTCCTGTGTCAGGTGTCACTCGCTAGTTGGAGGGTAACCTCAACATGTGGAGTCAGAAACGTTTCTCCTATTCGCTATTCGGTCATTCTTTATCTATTTGTTTCCTTTTTAATTCAAGTTATCCATATGGCTAGTGCACGTACAAAACCATCAGCAGCATGGAGGAAGAGATCTCATGCTGCATATGAAATGTGCAATTATGACGAAGTTTTTGGCAAATCAAAGTGTTTGTTTCTGCCTGTAGTTATAGAGTACCGGTAAGGTATTTTTTTTTTTCATTGCTGTGAACACAGTATCAAGAATGTCACGGCTGTTATCCTGTCGGGTCCAAATACAAGCAACAACGTTTTCAAATGAAAAAGGTATATTTTAGCAGCTTAACACATATGATACTGTTGCATTACGAGGACAAATACAACGTGAATAGTTCTATGCATCTACGCAATATTTATTAAGCATGTTACTGATTGTGTTATGCCACATAATGTCATCAAAATGGCACTTACGTAACTTGATTTTATTCATGGGTCCGTAATAAAGGAATCCGAAACCTTTAAGAAGTTTGACAGAAGCTTTAGCTTCAAACAGAATATCAGCCTACTCCGGGTCTCTCGAACATTACGTTGACCCATTTACCTAGAACAATTCATGTAATTCACCTATAATTCGCCAGCTAACGAGCTTTCTCGTTCAAGAGACGCTACAAATAGACATATACTCCTGTTTCACCTCATTAGGTGTGACTTCATTTTGATTATTTTTTACACGAGGCTGGGTGACGATCTCCAACGCCCGTCGCCGTATTGCCATATATTACAGACTGACAATTTGGTTAAGAACTATCGTTTATAAGCAAAACTAAATGATCCCAAATCATTAATCGAAACTTCCGCTGGCTCCCGGACAATATCTTCACTGCATTCACGCACGTGACACGCTTTTGCATTCTTGTGTCGCCCTCAGTAGCACGCTCTGATCCACTTTTTGATGTATCTGAACGAAGCCGATTTCTTAACTGTGAATATGTGTTGCAAGAACGTGGCTAATTAAGTGAAATGTGTTCGTATACCGGATTTAAGAACACAGCATTACAATTTCGTAAAATTTTTGCCGTGAACATGGTATATCGTTGATGTTCCAAAGGAAGGAAGAGTGGAAATCTTACGAAGCACATCCTTGGACGCCACAAAGATGCTTTTAAAAGGCTGCAAGGAAAGCTGCAGAACCAGCTCACAAAAAAGGAATGAGCATAGAAAGGGTCCTGAATGGCGTCATGATATCTGGCTAAAAGCTGAGATCTGCAATGTCTGCTATCGATGACGAACCACGGCCACGCGTTCATCCTGGACAATGCCGTCTTCCAGAAAATCATATTACCAATGACAGAAGCCACGTCAGACACCTACAGACTGTGCAGCCCATAACCCATTCCGTGCATGAATAAGGTCTGCCTTTCGGTATTTAGTAGCCTATAGTTCATTTTTGATACATGTTGTCGAAAATAGTAAAAACCGAAGTGTTCCAGGGTTGCAAGAATTCCATATACTGATTTGATATTGCAAAAAGAAAACCTGTCAAAATGGAACGATTTTATACCGTCGACCGTATGAAAGAAAGATTAAATCTAGATATAATATTTATGATTATAGCATCTGCCTACATTGTGAACAGTCTTAAAACACTGATCGACGTAATTTACTGTGCAAACAATTAAAAGAATTGGGAATAATTTCTGCTTGTTATGTATGTACCCTCGCAGCAGTTGACAACCAATTCCATAGAGCAAACGTGGCTAACGGTGGATGTCAGCGA